>NC_142010.1:145690971-145997638 GCF_049901735.1 Notechis scutatus
AGGTGAGATTAGAACTCAAAGCCTCCTGGTTTCTATCCTGATGCATTGCACCAAACTGATTATCTTACTAAAAGGTCCTTAAAACTGATTGGATGTAGATAATTGCTTGGAAAGCTTAAAGAACAAGGGTTTAGATTCTTGCTGGACAACCCCTGAGTCTGGCTTAGGTTTGTAACCAGAGGAATCATTAGCAGCAAAGCTACCAATGAGAGGATTTTGTTTGTAGCAGCAACCCATCTATACAGCTTCTTTTCTTCAGGAGCGATCTCCATTCCTGATTCATTTTTAAGCCTTTGACACTGTTCAATTCTTTAACAGTTAAGTAGGGATAGGGTTGTGTGTTTTGCTTTAGGTGTTATTCATAACTTGTTAATATGTTTTTGTTTTTATGCCAAACTACATGAATGCTTTGCGGGAGGGAGAAGTGGGTGAACATTTCTTAAATAAAAAGTCAGGAAAGTACCATCTGTTGCTAATTGCCTTGATGGGATTTTATTCAAATTACTCTTTTAAAAAAAAACATTAAATATAATATCATATCATTGGGAGCATTATCCTTTTTAGTAATTGTATACGGTATTCATCATACCATTCATTAGAAGAATGAATGGAAAGGAAACATGTGCCTTAAGGTTGCTTGCTTCCACTTGTTTGAGTTTCTTAAGTTTCTATCTCTTTGACAGTTTCCACATGCGTCATTTGGAGAAGTTATTTGCTGCCTCCCTAGAGGAACCATCCATGTTGCGTTATGTCATTGTCTTCCCACTTCTGTGTGCTGATTTCATCAATGCAATCCATCCAATGTGCCCCGAGGAGGTGTGTACATTTTTGACTCATGAGAAAAAGAAAGACAAACAGCTGGGTTGAGAGGTTCTTACCAGCCTACATAAGCTTGCTCTTTCTGCCCTTTCTTATAATTTCTATTGGCCTACCTGGTTTTAAAAAGTAATGTTCTGTACATATTGTATTTTCAATTCCACAACTAGAAAAAAAAGTGTTTGATCATGTCTACAATGCATACACAAACCAGAAAGTTCCAGATATTTTATCTGAACTATATGTGTGATTTAAGAAGCTATGCAAATGGCAGTCTTTTGAAGAGTATGTAGTATGGAGAAGTAAGATAGCAGTGGTGGTTAACCGTGGTTTTAACTGATTGTTATTATTATTGTTGTTGCTGTTGCTGTATTTTATTACAGTAAGCATTAAACTCTTATTAGTAGGCAAGATATAAGGGACTAGATAAATACATAATTTTTACCTTTTGAAGATCAGCACATAATTTAAGATATGAACCTTATCATATTCACTAGGAATCAAGCCCTATTGAGGATAATGAAACCTGTTTTTAATGAACAAATGCTACATTCACTTACCCAAGGATCAACAATCGTAATACACAAGCCATGTAGTGAACTAAGGTGATTTTTGATCCCTATTCCAGTATCCGCATCTGCGCACCTGTGCCTTGGCCCTATGCAACAAAATCCTGGAAGAGATTGCAAAGCAGACTTCGAACTGCATCCTTGATGCTTGTGCTGAACAATGTAATCTGAGCGAGCAAGTGAGTAACCCAACTCCATACGGGATGCTGAGGATCAGACCCCAGAGGTAAACCATGTACAAGAACTCTGAGAAGGCATACTAATCTGCAAGATGAAACAAGATTGATCTGAGAAAGATGGAATATTGGAATAATATTGTAGATTATCTAAATTCTGGTCCTTTGAAAGTAAGATTAAAGCATGTCTTTTTTGCAACACACTAGACCCCATGTGCACTTCTCTGGTCACTTTCTGGTCGAACTGAGGAATAGAAATTATGGGTGGGGTGGATAGGTATATGAATGGGGCTATGAAGGGCATGGGCTAGATTCTTAGTATAAAACAAAAAGAAGGCAGCTTGAGGAATGGGTTGGATACACATTTGATTCCAATACAGGAGAATATTTGTAGCTCAGGGTTAAAATGAGGGGTCCTTAATGCTCTCTGAGCTTGGTTGTTTTACTTGCAGACAAACTAGGTAACATCATCAGTACTAGTAATCGTCAGTAATATTACCTAGTTTGGGTAATAAAATGTCTGCAAGAAAACAACTAAGCTTAGGGAGCAACAAGAACCCCTCACACATTTGATTGACAAAAGTACTAACTGACTAAGTACTAAACTAAAAAGTACTGGCCTAACTAAGCCTTAGATGGCAGCCTGGATTTACCTGAAGATCAATTCACCATGTTGCTGGTTACATCAAAGCATTTTGGGGAGATGGTTGATGGGACAAAGCAAATGTTTGATACTTTTGGGGGATTACTGAAGCTTCACATAGCTGACTGATAGCTATGGTTTCCCTGATTTTATTAATGGGTTTTCCATGCCGATAGGATAAAAGCTTCTTCTTGAAGGTGATTTCCCAGTCCACCACAACCAATCATGCCATATGCCCTAACTCTTTACCCAGTGGTGGGATTCAAATTTTTTTACTCCTGGTTCTGTGGGTGTGGCTTGGTGGGCATGGCAGTGGAAGGATACTGTAAAATCTCCAGTCAGAGGTGGTATTTGCCGGTTCTCTGAACTACTCGAAATTTCCGCTACCGGTTCTCCAGAACTGGTCAGAACCTGCTGAATATCACCTCTGCCTTTACCTTTCTCTTATCTCCCAGCTCTTACCCAAGCACTGTGCACCCACCATCAGCAAGGCCCGAACCAAGAGGGCTCAAAAAAAAACTTCCAAAAAGTTAGAGCCAGAAAGGGATAAACCTGGAGCAGAGAGCATCCGGAAGAACCGCAGTCTGGTTACAAAGTAAGATTATAACATTCAAATCGTTTATATTTCTTAAACTAATTACCTTTTAGAAAACATTGAACCTGATGGTTCTGTTATAAGAGAGCATATAGATACCCTGAGATGTTAATTTAATCCTGAATATATCCTAATATATAACCCTGAATTAACATTATAATAAATATACTGTAATTTGTATAATCCTGAATATAATCCTAATATATCCTGAAAGGATTTTTCATCATGATGCAATTTCTAAAGATGATCTAGTGTTTTCAAGAAGATTGCATATGCTAATTCAGAACTAAGTTTGTTCTGTATTTTGTTTGTAAGTATGTATAATCAGAACCAAAATAGATATGATGAAGGAGATACACTTCTTCATGGGAAAGGAGGGGGCTATATATTTTTGTGCTTTTAAGGTGGGATACGAGATATTTTATAATGTATAAGAGAAGTTGGATATGGCTTTCCTAATGGAATGGAACTAAAATTGGGGCTGTAAATAGTCTTGAATCAGGCTCTGAGGACTCCAGCTTCATTGGTACAAAAGAGCACAAGAAATACAAAAAGCAACACAAATGGAAAGGAGTGTACAGTAGCGATATCAACATCCAAGATACATAAAAGATGTTTCCTATTTACAAGAACTCCTAATACTATGAGATGGTGGTAGATCAGCATTCCAGTTATTTATCAAGTCAGAAGGCTAAAGGAATTAACGGAATATCTAAAGAAGTGAGGCGGGCAACAGAAGAAGTGTTAGTCTAGGTCAGGGGTGGGCAAACTACGGCCCGCGGGCCACATCCGGCCTGTTGGTCTGTCCAATGCGGCCCAACCCTGAAAAAAAATCGCTGCCATTGGTCTGTCCAATCCGGCCCGCCCCTGAAAAAAAATCGCTGGGCGTGGCCTATTGCCCTGTGCCGCGTGGCCCCCAAAGCTGCAAAACAGTGCGGAGCGATCTAGGGGTAGGAAAGAAAAGAAATTTGCAAAGGCCTCGGCTGGGAGTTCGAAATCACCTTTGAGTGTGACCTCTCCGAAGGTGAGTCCCCGCTGATCCCCCTTTTTTTTCCGGGGCTTCCAGGCTTAAACTTTGCAAAGGCAAAGCTTGCAGTCTGGAGCGTCTTCCCGCCGAGGAGCGGGAAGGGTTCCACCCGGCGGGCGGGGTGGGCTGCTTGGAGCCACCTAAAGCTAGGCCGCTGCTGGTGGACCCTTGCCCTGCCTTGGTGCCCTGTTCCCTGGCTCGGCGGTCCTGCTCGGGCGGCACTTTAAAAGCCTGCTCCCAGCACCCGAGCAACTTCCCAGCAACTTTCCGCTTCGTTTTAACTTGCGGGCGCTCGCACCTGGCCCCAAGCCGTGCGGCGGAGGGGAAGCCAGGCGGGCGGGCAGGCGGGCTGCTTGGAGGAGGCGACCCGGCGGCGCTCTGGGCTTCCCCTCCGCCGTGCGGCTCGGGGCGAGGCGCGAGCGCCTGCGAGTTAAAACGAAGCCGAAAGTTGCTGGGAAGTTGCTCGGTTTTCCGGGGCTTCCAGGGCTTTGCAAAGGCAAAGTTTGCAGGCTGGAGCGTCTTCCCGCTGAGGAGCGGGAAGGGTTCCGCCCGGCGGGCGGGGCGGGCTGCTTGGAGCGGGCTGCTGTGCGGCTTGGGGCGAGGCGCGAGCGCCTGCGAGTTAAAACGAAGCCGAAAGTTGCTGGGAAGTTGCTCGGATTTCCGGGGCTTCCAGGCTTAAACTTTGCAAAGGCAAAGTTTGCAGGCTGGAGCGTCTTCCCGCCGAGGAGCAGGAAGGATTCCGCCCGGCGGGCGGGCGGGCGGGCTGCTTAAACTTTGCTCGGGCGGCACTTTAAAAGCCTACTCCCAGCACCCGAGCAACTTCCCAGCAACTTTTGGCTTCCTTTTAACTCGCGCGCGCTCGTGCCTGGCCCCGAGCCGCGCGGCAGAGGGGAAGCCCGGCGGGTGGGCAGGCTGCTTGGACGAGGCGACCCCGCGGTGCTCCGGCAGCAACAACAGGCAGTTTCGCCCGGGCTCCGCTCAGGTGTCCGGCTGGGGCTGTCAGGAGTTGCTACCGCCGGCGGAGCTTCGTGCGGCTCCAGTCCCGCGTTGCCTTGGGAAGGAAAAGGCAAAACTAGGAGCCGCTGAGCCTGAGCCTCCGGTGCCGCTGCTCCCGTTGCAAAGCACTGCCGCGGCTCTTCCTTTTTGCCTTTCCTTTCCCGAGGCAACGCGGGACTGGAGCCGTGCCGGCGGTAGCAACTCCTGACTCAGGGGGCCTCTGAGTGGAGGGAAGGAGGAGAAGAGGGGGGAAGGGTGGGGGCGATTCCCAAAAAATCTTGTGCTGACCCGGCCCGTCTGTCAAATTTTAAAAGTCAATGCGGCCCCCGAGCCAAAAAGTTTGCCCACCCCTGGTCTAGGTCAATGGTGGCTAATCCAGAAGGCAATGCGCGCAGCCTCTCCAGTCCCCTGCGCACGCACACACAATTCCCACTGCCCCCTTACCTGCACTGCACCTCCCAGCTGATTTTCAGCCCATTTGAGGCCTTTTTCAGCCTGCCAGAGGCTTGAGGGATGCCTCTGCAGGCTTTGCAAGCCAAAAAATGGGCCCATTTCATCACTTCCAGTGTTTCTGGTAATACAGGAAGTGACAAAACGGGCCTATTTTTTGGCCTGCAAAGCCTGCAGAGGCATCCCTCAAGCCTCTGACAGGCCGAAAAAGGCCCGAAAATCAGCTGTGAGTCACGCGCATACACAGTGAGGTAAGTTTGCCTGGGGCTCGCATACCCACACAAATGGCTCTGCGTGCCATCTGTGGCATACGTGCCATAGGTTCGCCATCACGGGTCTAGGTTGTAACCAAGTTATGTCAGCAAATCTGAACAATGACACAATGCCCATCAGGTTGGAAGAGATCAATCAATATTGGTACCCCCCGCCTCCCCTCCCCCAAAAAGGAAAAAGAGACTTTACAGAGTGTGCAGACTATTGCACCTTGTATTTAATTTTGCATGCTAGCAAAAATAATGCTTAGGATCCCTTCGGAGCAGATTAGAGCTCTACATGCCAGATGTTCAAGCTGGCTTTAGAAAAGGCTGAGCAATAAGAATGTTATTGCCAATACACGCCAGATAATTAAGTAAGCCAAAGAATATATACAGTATTTAAAAAATCAGTATCTGCTTCATTGACTTTCAAAAGCTTTTGATTGTGTTGATCATGTCAAGCTGTGTAATGTACTCAGAAGAATGGGAATCCACACTTCTCATGTGAAACCTATATAAAGATCAGGAAGCCATAGTACAGACAAAACATGTCAGAGCAGATTGTCTCTATATTGGTAAAGCTGTGAGGCAAGGCTGTATATTCTTCCCTTATTTATTCATCCTGAATATTTATTAAAGGAAACTGGACTGGAAAAAGATTAATGTGTTTTAAAATTGGAGGAAGGTCATTAACTTGCACTTTGCTGATGACACTACCCTGAAACCTGAAAATACAAAGGAACTGCAAGTTCAAGTAATAAAAATAATAGAAAAGTAATAAAAATCTAGACGAACAGTGAAAAAATGGGCCAGTAAAGATAAACAAGACCAAACTAATGACAATGGTAGGATACCAGCCACAGAACTGACAATGAAGACATCACAGTGGTAGATAGCTTCAGCCTTTTAGGATCAACCATCCTAAGGGAACAAGCAGCCAAGAAATACAGAGTAGAATTTGGTAGGGGAGCCATGAAGATCTTGGAAAAGATATTCAGAAGTCTACATACCTAGAAAGATCAGAACAGTCCAAGCCACATAACTCTCTGTGACACTCTATAGATGTGAAAGCTGGACTTTGAAGAAGCAGAATGGGAAGAATACCAGGTACTTTGAAACATTGGTGTTGGAGAAAACTCCTGAGAGTAGCATGGACAGCCAAGAAAACCAAAGAATGGATCATTGAAGAAATCAACTCAGAGTTTGAATGATCCTACTTCAGATACATCATGAAAGACCTAGCCCTCTGCAGAAGGGCATATAGCTAGGAAAAGTAGAAGGGATGGACTATAGAGGATGATCAGCGGCAAATGGGATAAACTCAGTTACATTGGCTATGGGTGTATGTTGCAGGATCTGAAGGACTAGGTTAGAAATAAGACCATTATAAATCAAATCTGTGACTGCTAGGAGTTACCACTGACTTGATGGTATGTAATCAATCAATACAGGGGAAAGGAAACTTTTCTTCCTAAAAAATAAAATAACAAAATTAACAGAGGAAAAAAAATATATATAACAATTGCTTGTGTGGCACTTTTTTGACAACTTCTTAAAACAGCGGCACCTTTTTGTGGATCACATAGCTGTCCTCTGCAGCTATAGGTACCCCAATCCCAATGCAAGACACATTTGCAGTTTATGAATTGTTGATGTGCTACAGGTGTGCCTGCAGGAGTTCTGAAGCACTTTTTTCTCTCTTTGAACCTGAAACTTTGCGCAGCTATTCTGTTTATATCTGCCAGCTACCCTAAATAATCTTGTGAAAGCATTTAGGAGCAGGCTTAGTGGAAGAAGAAATAAGCTTTCTCGAAATATATTACTAATATTTCCAAAGTGTATTGGACTCAAAGTGGTATCTTCTGGAGTTGGGTTAACCCAAGCTTTCCCCAGATCTTTACTCTTTTTTCCCTGCCCTCCCCTGCTTCTTAAAAAAAATGTTTTGGGAAATGCCTTCTATATTATAAAAACTCTGATCCATTCTGTATCTTTTTTCTTTTCTTTTCCCAGTCTAGACAAGTTGCATCTGACCCTGTCTGAGCTTTGCTGGACCATAAACCAAGCAAACAGCATTGTTGTCTTTGAGCATATAGTAACTCCAGTGGAGTATCTCAGTAGCCAGCTGGAGATCCAACTCAGCAGGTACAGGAAGTAATGGGATATTATTGCCACGTGGGCAGGGTGGTTTTCTAGAAGTGGACGTGCCAGCTATAGCGTTTGCATGTTATTTTGAAGAATGGAAAAGGTGGTGGGGGGTAAGAGGACTTCGAATTTGACAGCTTTAAGACTTGTGGATTTCAACTCCCAGAATTCCTCCTCCAGTCATGTTAGCTCAGGAATTCTGGGAGTTGAAGTCTACAAGTCTCAAACTTGCCAAGTTTGAAGAACCTTGATGTAGGTCAGGGGTGTCAAACTCAAGGCCCGGGGGCCAGATCCGGCCCGTGGGGTGATTAGATCTGGCCCGCAGGGCCACCCTGGAAACGGCGAAGGACTGGCCTGCGGTGCCTCTGCCAGCAAAAACAGAACTCGGGTGGGCTGCACACAGCCCTCTTGAGCTCTGTTTTCATTGGCAGAGGGTTACTTACAGGAGGCCGTTGCAGCCGAAAACAGAGCTCAGGAGCCTGTTTTCTCTGGCAGAGGGTTCGGGCCACCACAGGCACCCCAACACGAGTGATGTCGAGCTGACCACACTCACTATGGGCACGCCCATTCTGGCCCTCTGAGGTAAAATACAATTCTGATGCGGCCTTCAATAAAATTGAGTTTGACACCCCTGATGTAGGTGATAGTGTGGGTCCCATTCTGAATTTCTCTGAATTCAATGAATTGAGCATGATCTGCCTCCCTTCAACCTTATTAACTCTCCTATGCATTTAATACTTGGCATGCCTATGAATTGAATGGCTGGATTTACTAGGGTGCCTAGATCTGGGTTGCAAAAACCCAGGCATCTGCTAGACGGATGCGTTAAGATTTCTATACAACATTAGTTTGCATGTTGTGTTAAATCCTAATCTGGTGTCTTTATTTCAAAGTCTTTTTAAAGACTCTGAGTGACCTAGGGCAAATTACCAATGAAAACAAGGTAAACCTTTTACAATATTTCTTTTGTTTGTCAGCAGTCAAGTGTACTGAAGCATGTAGGGAGACCCAGTATTGAGTTCTTCAAATGATACCATAATTGAATACAGTGTAAAATACTGTTCATGCAATCATTTAGATACTAGTCCATAGTTTAGTAGGGAGCCTGCCATATGTGGGTCAGGTGTTCTCACTGCTTGCTAAAAGTCCTGAACCCAGTTAATTATGGTTTAAATTAATGATTAAAACAGTGGCTTGGAATGTTTTACGCTTTTTTAACAACTGTATACATTATAGATTTCTTGCAAAACTTTTTTTTAACTACCTCTTTAACAAAGTTTATTTTCAAGGTTGACTCAGCCTTCCATCCTTCCGAGGTGGATAAAATGAGGACTCAGATTGTTGGGGGCAATAGGCTGTCTCTGTAAAACAGCTTAGAGAGGGGCTGTAAAGCACTGTGAAGTGGTATATAACTCTATGTGCTATTGCCAGGGGTGGGATTCTACTGGTTCACACCTATTCGCTAGAACCGGTTGTTAACATTCTAAGCAGTTCGGAGAACCGGTTGTTAGAAGAAATTACTGGCCTAATCCTGTAAGGAAGGCAGGAGGGAAACATTCTGGTGTTGCTTACAGAAACTGCCTCTCCATTAACCCTTATTACATTCTTGGCAGGACTAGACTGTCTCGGGAACTTCTCTGGAGTTTTTTTCCCCCTTCTTTGCTGGTACTTTGCTTGTGTGGAGTGACCATTCAAAGTTACAATGACACTGAAAAAAGTGACTTATGACTGTTTTTCACACTTACGACTGTTGCAGCATCCCCACGGTCATGAGAGGCCAGGCGAGGAGATGCGTGCCTCGATGTGAGTGATATTGAGTTGGCCATGCCCAGCCAATAACATGACCACCAAGCCACGCCCACCAACTAAGCCACGCCCACAGTACCGGTTATTAAAAAATTTGAATCCCACCCCTGCCAGAGAGCTTTTGCTATATAATCCAGATGATGTTTCTGCCTGGAACTTCAGACTGGCTATTGCCTCCTTCTGTAGCTCTTTAAATAGTAGAGCTGCATCTTCTTTACCATCTGTTGGATCGCTCTATTCTTACCAGAAATATATTGTGGGAAACAATTGTTTTGTTTTGACACCAAGGTTTTTTATTTAGATAATTGTTTTGAATTGCTTTTGTTTTAGATACTACAAATAACAGCATATTATATTTATGCTTGTGTTTTGTCTTGCTTTGAGGTGAGCCCTTTTAGTTTGAATTAAAGTGTATTGGTAGACATAGCAGACAACAATGAAATGCCACTTTGAAGCTTATGTGAACCCTCTTAATAAAAATGACCTGCAAATGTTTCAGTCTCAGAACTGAACTTGCTAGATCATGAAAATGCACTAAATATCTGTTAATCGTGAAGAGAAGCTAAGCTAACTTGTGCAGGGCAGTCAGTAATGCAAAGGAGAAGAACCAGAGCTCTATAAGCCACACCATCCATACCTTGTTGTTATTCCTACATATGGCTTGTTCAGCCAGATGATTTAAGTCTCCTTTGGTAGCTAACATTTAAAACTGTAGATATTTTTTTCTTGCTGTTACCCCACCCTCTCTCCATAAGCAAATACCTAATCTATTTCCAAATGCACTAGTAGGCTTGGCTTGTGTTCCTTGGACAGAAACTTTAACCACCCATTCCCTTTGCTCTTTGCTGAGGCATTCTGAGCTATATAACATAAGCTATATAACAGGGGCTGCCACAGGGAGGAAGGGGTCAAGCTATTTTCTAAAGCTCCTGTAGGCCAGATAAGGAATAATGGATGGGAACTGAACAAGGAGAGATTTAACCTGGAAACAAGGAGAAACTTTCTGACAGTGAGAACAGCTTGCCCTCGGAAGTTGTGGGAGCGCCATCACTTGAGACTTTCAAGAAGAGATTGGACTGCCATTGGTCAGAAATGGTGTTGGGTCTCCCACTTGGGTGGGGGGTTGGACTAGATGACCTACAAGGTCCCTTCCAACTCTGATTATCTGTATCTAACAGAATATAAGGCCTAAAGATGTAGCTGTGTTGGTTGGCTTGGGACTCCAGTGGGGGGCCAGTGCAATGGAGGTGGTTGATTGAGTAATAATAGATCCCACCTCCCCTCTGCCCACCCCTATGTGTTTTTGGTTTTATTGTTTGTTTTTAACTTTTATGTTTTAGATTGTATGTGTTTGTAAGCTGCCCAGGGTTACCCTATGGTAAGATGGGTGGCCAATAAATTTAATAAAATAATACAATACAATACAATACAATACAATACAATACAATACAATACAATACAATACAATACAATAAATATACTGTCCTGCAGAATTGTGACTTGAGGGTTGCAAGTTGATATATGTATGTGTGCTTTTGTTGTTGTTGTTTCTCCTTGTTTTCTTGATCTTGCCCATAGATGTTTGGCGCGACTGGTAAAACCAAACCCAGATTCTCCAGAGATAGTGCGTCCCACAGAAGTATTAGCAGGCGTGCAGGCCTATGCTACTTTCCTGGTGTCCCTGATGCATCGTGTGGGAGTGGATACTTCGCGCGTCCTCCGTGGAGTGCTCCTGCAGCACACCCAGCCACTGGATGCAAGTGGGGAGCAGACCATCACCACGCTCTATACCAACTGGTATGTGGCCGGAGCATAATGGTGACCTGCATGGAGAAAATACTGCTGTACAACTGTAGGTCCCAGGGACGCTAAGGTCACTCTTACTATCTCCTTGAAATTCCAAGAGTCATATTCTCTGAGATATTCATTAAAAAAATTCTTCTTGAGACTAGAGACTATGCTGAGGGTTGTCTACGTTGAAAATAATACACTATTTTCAGGAATGGATAAGCTGTTCCTTCTTCCCATTAGTACATTCTTATAGAAAGAGGGAGAAAGGATATTATGGTTGTGAGCTAAATCTTTCTTAGGAAGACTTTCTTACTAATAAGGTTTCCTGGCTCTGTCATTTCCTGTTTCCATATAGCTGCCCTGCAACAAGTTTAAGAAAGTTGTACTTAGTTGTTCTTAGATGGAATAAATTTTTGCGGCATCTCTTCCCAGGTATCTGGAGTCACTTCTACGCCAGACAAGCATGGGATCCATTGTCCTTTCGCCTTTAATGCAAGCCTTTGTCAGTGTTCCCAAAGAAGGGGAACAGATCTTCAGTGCTGAAGAATTTTGTGATGTCCTAGGTAGGTGTCAAAATGCCTAGACTGAACCATTCAGAATTGAGTTACAATGGGGGTCACCTTATTTGAATTTAATTCCTAGTGTTCGTAGATGAGCTGATAGATTTGAATTGTATTGTTCATTAGAAGCTGTGGCAAATTTTGAGTATGAAGCAGAGAATCCCTATCACCAGATAAAATATCCTATATCACCAGGCTTGAGATTTTGGACAACCTTGAACTACACCGCCTACAGTTAGACTTAAGCGTAGCACACAAAATTATCTGCTACAATGTCCTACCAGTCAATGACTACTTCAGCTTCAACCACAACAATACAAGAGCACACAACAGATACAAACCCAATGTAAACCACCTCAAACTTGATTGCAGAAAGTACGACTTCAGCAACAGAGTGGTCAATGCCTGGAATGCACTACCTGACTCTGTTGTTACATCCTCTAACCCCCACTCCTTTAACCTCAAACTAACCACTATTGACCTCACCCCATTCCTAAGAGGTCTGTAAGGGGCATGCATAAGTGCACCATCGTGCCTACTGTCCCTGTCCTATTATCCCCATTCGTACCTATTTCCTGTATTCTTACTCATGTTTATACTTATATTTATTATCTTGTATGTGATTGACAAATCAAATAAATAAATAAAATAAAATAAATAGAATAATGGAGGAGGAAGAGGAGGAGACAAACCACTTCCATGTTGTTCATAAGCAAACTACATGGACCAGCAATTAAGTTTAGTACTAAAGTATTCAGAACCAGGACAGCATCAACACAGGGAACTTAACATCCAGCCATCCCTTTCAAACATACACTCTCACAGCAATATTACAAAGATTAAAAATTACATCCTGGCCTTAAATGTAAGATCTTAAAGACACAACGTAAAACGAGACAGAAACACGTGCTTTGTGCATGAGGCTCCTGGTTAGAATGTTCAGTATGTCATAGAATTTGGATCTTAGAACAATGGAAGTTTTACAGTTCTCTCTCTCTCTCTCTTTCTCCCTCCCTCCCTCCCTCCCCTCTCCCCCCCCTCTCTCTCCTCAGCAGTGGCAGATAGTAGGAAGGAAATGGTTTTTGGCTGTTTCTCAGTCAGTTAGGAAGCTAGGGGTAAACTTGGGACATCATACCAAACGGAGAAAAAACTGCCTCCTAAGTCAAAGTAGATAAAGGTCAGCCCATGGGCCCTCTGTATTCTTCCTGCCTTTTTCTGAATATCTCTGAAGCTTTCCAAGACTATGCCAATAATTTCTGTCAACAAAATGTTGCAAATCAACAGTGTCTTCAACAACAAAAGTAGCACTAGCACTAGCAATAGCACTTAGACTTATATGCCATTTTATACTGCTTTACAGCCGTCTCTAAGAGGTTTACAGAGTCAGCACATTACCCCCAACAATCTGGGTCCTCGTTTTACCCACCTCGGAAGGAGGGAAGTCTGAGTCAATCTTGAGCCTGGTGAGACTCGAACTGCCAAATTGCTGGCAGCCGGTGATCAGCAGAAGTAGCCTGTGGTACTGCACTCTAACCATTGCTCTACCGTGGCTCTTAAATGATCGTACCTGCAATGTGTTAGCTGATCTCGCCTTTAAGTTAATGGGTATGAATCCATTATATATTTTGGTGGAAGGCTGAAGCTGCAGAGAGGTATAAGTACTGGTTTAAAAGGGGGAGGGGCAGTACTGCATTCTAACCACTGCGCCACCATGGCTCTTAAGTAACTATAAATATAGGACAAATGCCCACTCAATTTAAGATGATTATTTCAGTTAATTATCTCCATCCGAGACAAGCATATTGAAAAATCTGGTCCTGGTCTCTTGTGTGAGTTGTGTTCATCATTACCAGTGCCATGTTGTCTTGGCTATTGCTTCTTTTTAAAAAAAGGCCTCCAATAAGTTAAATGAGAAGGCTGAGATCTCTTGCAATTTCTATAACCAGAAGAGGATGAATCAACATCTGATGTCTCCTTTTCCCTGATGCCTATAGGAGAAAGAAATCTTAAAAGATTGACCCTGCTGTGGCTGTTCTAAGTATGCCTACTGTACTATTGTACTATAATAAAAATGAATTCCTTTTGATTTCCTTGCAGAAATGAGAGCGTTGGCTGAACTCCTTGGTCCTTATGGAATGAAGTTCCTAAGTGATAACCTCATGTGGCATGTCACCTCACAGATGGTAGAGCTAAAGGTATAAAGCTCAGTGGAGAGAACAGATTGGAATCAGCTATTTTCTTACTTATTCTGGGCTCACGAAACCATAATATAATTTATCTGGTTTGAACAGAGTTTTTTGTGAGTCCCCTGCCATTCCTCACAGTGTAGAACAGTATATTAAGTGAGCTGGCTGGTCTAGTTAGTCAACAGTGGCTTTATGTGGTGCATGAAACCTGCCTTTCAGATTAGAAGAAAAGGCACTGAGCAGAAGGGTCTGGTTCTAGAAATTCTGCTAAGTTTCTCGGGGAGAGATTTGAAGATTGGCATATGGCTATTTCTCAAAGCAAACTGAGAAGCAGGCTGCTCAGGATAAATTTTGCACCGTCTCCAGAGTCGTCATACAATATCACCAAAGTTTCATTCTTTCCAGGAACTTGTGACTGAGAATATGGATGTTTTGGTTCAGATCAGATCCAACTACTGCCATCCAGAGCAGATGGCAACGTTAATGCCCCGCCTATCAGGTAATGGTTCTGTACTTCTTGTTCTCTGCCTCAAGTATTCAGCGGTCATTGGTGAGGCAAATAGTGAATTCAGGATTTGTTTGTTTTGGGGTTTTTTAAAAGAAAAACAGAAAGCACAACTAAAGAAGTCAAATCTGTTTTGACTCTGGGTTTTATTACTGATTTTTAAATGTACGTTTTCGGACCAAATCTTAGAATGGATGATATTATGTCTCATTTCTCACTGTTTTGATAATCCCAATATTTTAGAGATAGTAAATTCATTAGGTTTGACTCACCTTTCCCCCAAGAGCTCAGGATAGTGAGTGTAACATTTCCACCACCACTTTTTCTCACAAGAGTTCTGTGACATAATGTGAGATAGATTGTGACCACCTTCAAGTCACCTGGGGACTTTTTTTGTGTGTGAATGTGGACTTGAAACAGGATTTTCCTCCTCCTATAGCCCAATTTACCAACTCTTTAGTACAGCAGACTGGAAATTGGATGTGGGGACAGAGCAAATTATGATGGCATAGTTTTGTCATGCATTACAGCATATTAGGCCAGCTGTCTGGATATATCCTAAGACTAACTAATATATTTGGGTAGGTGGGGGGGATGAGGAGGGAATGGAATGGAATAGAATATTTTATTGCCAAACTTCTGTGCAGAGTTTTCCACAAAAGTGGTTTCAGGTTCTAAATATAACTGACATCATTAGAAACTTACCAGCAGATGCAGCCTTGTAAAAGTTCCTGCTGTTTTAGACACTGGTTCTAAATATTGCAACTGTGTTGTACTCTCATTCTAAGACTGTTTAGAGTAGACTATCTTGGTTTTCATAGAAATAACTCAACAGCTTCTGTTGATCTGGGATAATTTGTCCCATTTGGATGCCTTCTAAAGGTATTTATGGAATGTCTATCATTCCCAACTAGTGTGTACTATGATCAACTGGGTGATAGGGATTATAGACGTTGTACTTCAAATACAATCACACACAACATCTTGGGATAAGCTAAGCTAAAGGTCTTGGGGCTCCTGGAAGATTGTATCTAATCACAATCTCTTCTGTCTAGGCATAGATAATGTTCTAAAAAGGATGACAATTATTGGGGAGATTCTGTGGTTCCGATCAATGGCACAGGAGGGACTTCAGGAGGTAAGTGGTGGGGCCCTGATATTTGTCCACACACAGCTACAAACAACGGTCTGCTCCTTGCTTTGTTTTTTGGTGGAGGGAAGGTAATTAAATAGGAGCTTGTAAGCAAAAAGGGTAGATCCTATTTGTTGTCTCACCCCTTGCATTCTAACGTGGACAGGTTTTCAGCAACCATTGCCCTTTCCTGATGGGACCCATTCAGTATCTGAAAGAATTTGTCAACCCTGAGATGGACATAAAGGTAAAATTGTCAATGTTTTTCTTTCTCATCTTGTATGAAGCGCGTGACCAGGAGGGTTCATTCTCTGCACTTTCTGAATGCTGTATTGACAACAGTACTGACTCTACCAGCACCATTGTCCTTGCTTTATCTGTATGCAGAGAAAATTCTGGGGGTGTAGAAGAGAATTTACTCTGCAAGTGCCTTTTATCAGTGATCCTGAAGTGTGTACATCATGCTCGCACAGACAATAATCTGAAAGGGGACTTCATATCTATATGGAGTCTGCCGATTAAATATAAATGTTAATTTTACCTTTAAAAATGCCTTTAAAGATGTTACAAAGAATGTCAGTATTTTTAGCATTAATTCAATACGTACCTTACAAAAGAGCTGGCGAATCTCTTAGCATGGATTAGATATGGACAGCATTTGACGGATTGGGAACTGAAATTGCCAGCATAGTGGCAAAGATTGTTAATGTGTGGCCCATGGGTAGCCAAGCAGCAGCACCTCAAGTTCTCACTGTCAGAATTTGACTCCTTCCGGGTCAGAATGCCTTTGGGGAGCCAATTTCAGTTTTTTAAAATACAGGGTGTCTTAAGGTTAGGCATGGTAACATTCTGGGAAACCCCAATTTTAAAATCCCCCAAACCTTGAAATGAGCTAGGATTCCCCCCTCCCCCTCCTCCAGTGATTGTGAATCAAGAACAGAAAATAGGCTAGCCTACTCTTTCTATGACTTCTTGAGAGCACTTCCTGGGAGATTAAAAGACTGAATTACAATTCCCAATCCCTCAAACACTGCCCTTACTTAAACTAAAATAAAAGATTCACCAGCTCTTTTGTAAGGTATATATTGAACTAATGCTAAAGACACTGGAATTCTTTGTAACGCGTTTAAAGGCATTTTTCAGCATAGTTCTGAAAATGCCAAATTTAGGAACTTTTATTATTTCAGTGTCCCCAAATCTGGATTCTCCGCATATTTGCAATCATTGCATCAAAGAGTGGAAAAGATGGAAGAGTGAAGGCCACTGCCTAACATTCCTATATTGACTTTTAAGGCCCACCTTTCTGTGTCTCTTTCCTTTTCTCTCTCTGTGCTGCTGTGTTAATGAGACACCTCTTTCAGTAATACTGTCTGCTACCTTTTAAACGCATCGTGACTTTCTTCAGTTCGGTTTTAGTTGATGTTATGGCTGTGCCATTGCATTTTTTAGTGTCTCTGGAGCATCATTCTATCTTGGCAGGGGATGTGCTGATGCATATTCTATCTCACACACATACACATAGCATAATAAAAAAAAACACATAGCAGGCACAATTGAGCAAATTGTCTCTGTTATGTATTAGATTAGATTTATTAGATTTTTATCCTGCCTTTATTGCTTTATAAGTAACTCAAGGTGGCACAGATGCATAATACTCTTTCCTCCTCCTCTTTTTCCCCACAACAACTCTTCTCTGTGGTTGGGCTGAGAGAGAGACAGAGAGACAGAGAGTGATTGGCCCCAAATGACCCAGCTGGCTTTCATGCCTAAGTTGGGACTAGAACTCACAGTCACCTGGTTTCTAGGTCAGCATCTTCACCACTACACCAGTTCCATTTCTCTTGTTTGGTTTTTCTTTTATAATCTTTCTAGGCAGTTGCAAGCTATGAGTGGAAGATAAGCAGACTCTTTTTCAATCTGGCATTTTATTCTGATTGACAGTAGCTCTCCAAGATCTTTAGCCATATTTGCTAAATATTGGAGTGTGGGTGTGTGTGTGCTTATGCCTTCTTCCACTGTGAAATTTTAATTTGTAAGCCATCCAGAGGAACCATCTGTAAGTTGGACAGCCTTATACATTTGTTTAATAGATAAGTACATAAATAGATCTGATTGGTTTTAACTGGACATGCCAGGGATCGAATCTTGGACCGTCTGTATGTAGAGCAGGTGCACTTGTTGAGCAATGGTCATACATGAGCATTGTCTTCATACTTTATTGACAGTGCAATTTGAGCCCCAAATCTGTACTGTAGAAGGAGCTATACATCAAAGCCTTATCGTACCTCTTGCTTAACCCCTTAATCCTCATTCCTGACTGAGATGGACTGCCCCTAATAGTCTGGGTCTTCGTTTTACCGACCTCAAGATTGAACAATTGGCAGTGGGAAGAGTTAGCCTGCAATACTGCATTCTGGCTCCTGCGCCACCGGCGCTTCTGGTATAAAAGCTAGCTAGTTAGCTAGCTAGCTAAATAAATAAAGAAATATCAATCAATCAATCTCACCTCATATCTTGATACATGGAACTAGCATCGCATAACTTAAAAATGAGCTATGCTACATGTGAGTCACATGTATGCATGCCCCAATATAGCTCTCTGATATTATGAATTAATCTTTGATATAGGTAGTAACCTAACTGATATTTTGCTAAAGTTTCAGGGGATATTTAGATCTTTTCTTGATATTTTTTGTTGGATGTATATTTTGTGTATATCTGTAGATATTGTACTCTCAAATTGCAAATGGAGACGTGAGTACTCTATCTTTCTTATCTTCATTTTTAAGTGCTTTGGTTTTATTGTATTGTGAACAGTTGCTGGGGTGCATCCACAGTTTCGTTGTACTTGTACAATGACGATAAAGTTCTTCTAATTCTAATATTGTGTTGGGAGCATATGCCCACACAGGGCCCAGTGGAAATCAGTGATGGAAATATGAGGATGCTGCTTCAGTTCATATTGGTATAACACTTCAAAACCAGGCAGAAAAAAAAACCTGGCATTAATAGCTCAATAAAAGACCCACAATTATGAACAATCTATATTGCAAAATAGAATAATATTTTCCCCCGAGTGGACCTGGGCAATAAATGTTCACAATAATTGGAAATGTTGCACATAGAAGAACAAGATATGGAATAAAATAAGTAGTTTGCAGCTAAATCCCATGCTGTTGTGGAACATCAGGAATATATATTTTAAAAACACAATTGTTCTTCTGAACCATTTGTCCATGTTCTTTTACTTATTTTTATCCTGCCTTTTTATTTTTACAAATAACTCAAGGTGTCTGTGGAGATTCTCAGTCACACAGGTCAGGGGTCTCCCAACTTTGGCCCTTTAAGGCTTGTGGACTTCAATTCCCAGAATTCTGGGAGTTGAAGTCCACAAGTCTTAAAAGGGGCCAAGGTGGGAGACCCCCGATTCAGATTATACTTGTCTCAAGATCCTTTTTTTTTCTTCAAAAGACCTATTTTTTTCTCCTTGAGGAAGAAGAAGAAAACATTTTGCTTCTCATCCAAGAAGCATTATCAGTTCTGAAGGCAGGGGAGTGGAAGGGTAGATCTTCCTCAAGGAAAAAACACTGCAGTTGCCTTTCGAAGAAGAAAAAAAAAAGCACCTTTGAGATAACTCAAGGTGGCAAACAAACCTAATACTTCTTTGTGTCCTGGCACAGAGGTGCCCATGTTAGGAGATTACTCACAATGGCATCACTTTGCATTTTGTAATTAGAAAGAATTCTGAACTTCAGTATCTGTCTGAATGTCATGGATTTCTTTCCTTTCCCTGTGCACACTCCATTGAATGCATATTCTACGGTTTTTTTTTTTTATTTATTTATTTATTTATTTATTTATTTATTTATTTATTTATTTGTTTATTTATTTATTTATTTTTGTCAATTGCTTACAAGATAATAGGTATAAGTAAAAACATAGTTATGAATACATGGATACATATAAGAAAACTAAAAAATAAAAGAAACAATAGGACAGAGATGATAGGCACATTGGTGCGCTTATGCACGCCCCCCCCCCCAGACCTCTTAGGAAAGGGGTGAGGTCAATAGTAGGCAGTGTAAGTGTTATGAATCAATAAAAGTAACTAGCATAAAATGCAAAGTAGGGTTTGAAGGCCTACACACCTGATTGGTCCTCAAACAACGAACAGGGATTGGTCAGGATGAGGCCACTCCTTATTGGTTATTATTTGAACTTATCACAAAGGTTATTGGTTAATAGGGTAGCAGCCAACCCTATAAAAGGGTTACTGCTGCCCATAGAGTTGCTCTGTTCTATTCCTATTCCTGTTATTATTAAAGAGTTGAAGTCACTGGTCAGATGTCTGGTCTCCTTATTCTTCGAACTTAACACTGGCGACGAGGATAGGATGCGGAGACCGAAGAGCTGACTGATCTACAGAGCAACCAACAGAGCACGTGGTCGAACACGCACTATCAACGGCAATCATGGCCAGCGGTGCCGTACCACCCGCTCCATTCAACCCAGAAACCGAAGACTGGGAGTCATACATGGATAGGTTCCAGATGTTTTTGGAGACCAACAACTTGAAAGATGCAACGGCCAGCAAAAAAAGAGCTGTTTTTCTAACCCACTGTGGGCCTACTGTGTTTAAAATGGCGAAGTCACTTGCCAAGCCAGCCAAAGTAAAAGCAATGGACTGGGATGTCCTCGAGCCTTTGCTACGGGCCCACTACGCGCCCACCGTGCCAACATTAGTCAGAAGGCATGAATTTTACCAGAGAGGCCAGCGGAAGGGCGAAAGCCTTGCCAACTACGTCGCAGACCTTCGAAACCTTGGAGGCCTCTGCGAGTTCTCCAACAGAAGAAGCCCTCCGGGACCGCCTAGTTCTGGGTTTAGAGGATTGCACAATCCAGAGCAAAATCATGGCTAAGGGGGACATCAGCCTTACCGATGCCCTTAAAGAAGCCTCGGCAGCGGAAGCAACTAAGAAGTCGGCAGCACGAATGCGCCATACCAGCGCACCGCTACGCCAACTCGCCGATGATACCTCGCCTCGCCCTGAGAGACACCCGGTATCGACTCACCACGAAGACCTAGAATCCCCATCAGAAAGTGACGAGGAAGAGGTCAACCGACTCCGAACTGAACGAGACCAGTTCACACAATGCTCAAATCGACCTTGCGCAGGATGTGGAGCGAGTCACCCATGATCCAGCTGCAAATTCCTTGATGCACTCTGCCGCGTTTGCGGTAAAAGAGGTCACATCGCAAAGGTTTGCAGAAGTAAACAAGCCTCCAACTCCAAACCCCGACAGGCCGAATGCCAATCTTTAGGATTCCTCGGTACACACCGAGACAAACTGAACCACCAATGGGGAAACCACTCCTACAGAAACAACCCGTCCACCACTAACCCCAGGTGCGAAGAAGCCAGATGGGAAGAAACCCACCAAACAATCACCATAGGCCACGCTACATCCTTAGACGCCGGAAAAATCCGGGTGAAGGTCACGATCGAAAACAAACCTTGTGTGATGGAGGTAGACTCAGGATCATCCCTCTCGATGGTATCTTGGAAGACGCTCCAGCAGCTTATTCCAACAATTCGCCGCCAAGACCTCAACCCTCAAAGGGTTATACTCAAAGATTACCAGGGTAATCGAATTCCCGTCATTGGGTCCCGCCAATTCCAGGTCTCTTTCAAGGACTGCACCGTCGCACTGCCACTGACTGTTGTTGACCGTGACCGGCCTAGCCTTTTAGGCCTACAATGGTTCGAGCCGCTCGGGATCACCGTAGCCGGAGTTCACCGGGCTGAGAGCAACGATTGGGAGGAGGCCCTCGTGCAAGAATTCCGAGACGTCTTCGCGAGCGGACTAGGCAAGTACAAGGGGACCCCGATATCATTTAATTTGAATCCTGAGGTAGCACCCATCCGCCTTAAGCCGCGTCGGGTTCCGTTCGCTCTGAAACCTAAAATTGACGAACAACTCGATAAACTAATAACACAGGGCGTGCTGGAACCCACCGACCATGCCCGGTGGGAAACTCCAATAGTTACGCCTATCAAGCCTGATGGGTCACTGAGAATTTGCGGAGACTATCGGGCCACCCTTAACCACGCACTTCAGCAAAGTGCATATCCAGTGCCAGTAGTGCAGCATTTTCTCCATTCCTTGGGGGGCGGAAGAATTTTCGCTAAATTAGATCTAGCGCAGGCATATCAGCAATTGCCTGTAGACCCTGCCACCGCCGAAGCGCAAACTATCGTCACCCATAGGGGTGCGTTTAAATGCAACCGACTCCAGTTCGGGTGAGCGTCGCTCCCGGGATCTTTCAAAGCTTAATGGAGAGACTGTTGCAAGGAATAAGAGGGGTCGTACCGTATTTCGACGATGTACTCATCGTCGCCCCTAACAGAGACATTCTAGAAAAATGACTCCGAATGGTCTTACAAAGGTTCCAAGACGCCGGCCTCAAGGTCAATAGAAATAAATGCCACTTATGCAGAGAAAGGGTAGAGTTTCTGGGATACCTCCTGGACAGCCAAGGGATCCATCCCACTGAGGACAAATTGAAGGCAATTAAGAGGGCCCCCACTCCCAGGAACAAGGCAGATCTTCAGGCATTCCTTGGACTTATCAATTTCTATAACGTATTTCTACCAAATAAAGCAACGGTAGCTGAACCACTGCATAGACTTTTAGACAAAAAAGCAACGTGGGTTTGGGGGCAACGGGAACAAAACGCCTTCCAGCAAGTTAAAAAACTGCTAACTTCTGATTCTGTACTTATGCAGTACAACGAGACTCTTCCGCTCACTATCACGTGTGACGCATCACCTTTTGGGGTTGGGGCAATTCTGGCCCACGTATTGCCAAACGGAGCAGAAGCTCCCGTCGCATTTTTCTCACGAACTCTAGCTAAAGCTGAAAGGAATTATAGTCAGCTGGATAAAGAAGCTTTAGCTATTGTGGCTGCAGTTAAAAGATTCCATGAATATGTGTATGGGCGTGCATTTACAATAATTACTGATCATAAACCACTATTGGGGATTATTGCGGGAAATAAACCAACCCCGTATATATTGTCCCCCAGAATGACTCGTTGGTCTGAATTCTTGGCGGCGTACAACTACACCTTGCAACACCACCCAGGAAAAGCAATTCTCCACGCTGATGCATTAAGCAGAGCACCACTCCCAGAATCAGTTGAAGATCCAGCACCGACCATTACAACGCTACAAATTGAGGCCCTGCACGCGCCGCCATTGACTGCGAGGGACATTGCCCTCGAAACAAAACGAGATCCGGTTTTGCAACACATCCTACGCTGGGTTGAGCGTGGGTGGCCAACAGAACAACTATCACCAGAATGGGCGCCCTTTAAAGCCCGCCAAACTGAACTATTTTCCCAAAAGGGCTGCATCTTGTGGGGAGATAGAGTTATAATTCCGAACAAACTGCAACGAACTGTGTTAGCGGTATTACATGACGGACATCCGGGCATAGTGTGGATGAAAGCACTCGCACGAAGCTATGCCTGGTGGCTGGGAATCGACAAGAAAATCGAGGCCTGGGTCGCTACTTGTCAACGTTGCCAAGACGTCAGTAATGCCCCACCTAAAGCAAGCCCAACCGAATGGGAAACCCCAAGGGGACCGTGGTCCCGTATTCACATTGACTTTGCGGGGCCTACAAGGGGACACACCTTCCTTATTACAGTCGACGCCTACTCGAATTGGCTCGAGATCCATCGGATGAATACAACTACAACGGACTCAGTTATCAGCAGATTAAATAGACTATTTGCCACACATGGGTTCCCGGACGTTTTGGTCTCGGACAACGGCCCACAGTTCACTGCATTACACTTTGAACAGTATCTTGCTGATCGGGCATCCGCCATGCGCTGACCTCGCCTGCGCACCCTGCGGCAAACGGACGTGCAGAACGCATGGTACAGTTTGTATAAAAGACCCACCACAAAATGGAATTCGCGACATCGATGAAAAATCAATCGAATTTTATTGTTGCAGCATATTACGCCCACAGCATCACCAACAAAACGCCCGCCGAACTTCTCATGGGGCGGAAACTACGATCGCACCTTGACGGCTCCACCCCGCATACGCACCTGAAAAGCCTTTCGGCTCCAGCAGCAAATGCCGGGAATTTAAGGTAGGCGATTTAACCTTTGCAAAAACTTTTCCGGCGACCCTTGTGGATACCCGCAACCGTCACCCACCTCACAGGGCCCAGATCTTACCGACTACTAACAGAAGATGGGAGGGTGTGAAACGCCACATAGACCAGCTCCGTTCGAGATTGCCACCCAGCGGCCATGGATCCCGGGTTCCCAAACTGAGGGGGAGGAAATATCGAGGAAATTGACTTGATATGACGGATTGCAGACCAACGGATACCTTTCGCCCAGGGAAGGACCGGCAAATGAAACGGGAGGGAGTTGATTTCTCCAGGGGACTTGAACTTGGGGGAATCCGAACTGCAAAACCCCGAAGAACCATTAGTTAGTAGAAACAACCTCAACGAAAGCAGCACGGAAGCACCGTGCAGCAACGGAACAAAATAGAGACTATCCAAACGCTCCACGGAACCGGACTTTGGGCAAAACCCGGTGGAGCCACGGAAATCATCTAGACAGACCAAACGGCCTGTCTACCTTGAGGATTTTGTTACAGCTCCCCTCAAACGGAGCCCAAGGGGGAGGGGTGTTATGAATCAATAAAAGTAACTAGCATAAAATGCAAAGTAGGGTTTGAAGGCCTACACACCTGATTGGTCCTCAAACAACGAACAGGGATTGGTCAGGATGAGGCCACTCCTTATTGGTTATTATTTGAACTTATCACAAAGGTTATTGGTTAATAGGGTAGCAGCCAACCCTATAAAAGGGTTACTGCTGCCCATAGAGTTGCTCTGTTCTATTCCTATTCCTGTTATTATTAAAGAGTTGAAGTCACTGGTCAGATGTCTGGTCTCCTTATTCTTCGAACTTAACAGTAAGGTTAAAGTTTTTGGGGTTTGAGGAAGAACCCACAGAGTCAGGTAGAGTATTCCAGACATTGACCACTCTGTTGCTGAAGTCGTATTTCCTGCAATCAAGTTTGGTGCGATTAACCTTGCGTTTGTATCAATAGTTTGCTCTTGTGTTGTTATGGTTGAAGCTGAAGTATTCATTGACAGGTAGAACATTGCAATGTATGATTTTATATACTATACTTAGATCGGACCGAAGGCAGCGTAGTTCTAGATTTTCTAGGTCTAGAATTTCGAGCCTGGTGCCATAAGGTATTCTGCAACGAGTAGAGGAGTGGAGAACTCTTCTTGTGAAATATTTCTGGACTTTCTCAACTGTGTTAATATCAGATACGTAATGTGGGTTCCAGACTGTTGAGCTGTATTCGAGTATTGGTTTAGCAAATGTTTTGTATGCTCTAGTTATTAGTGTAATATTACCAGAGAAAAAGCTTAGGTTAACAACAAAAGATTAGGTTAACAATTCTTAATGTCTTTTTGGCTATGTAGTTACAGTGGGCTCTAGCACTTAGATCATTAGAGATGAATACTCCAAGATCCATGACAGAGTTTGAATCATCAACAAGGTCTTGACTATTCAGCCTGTATTTTATTTTCTGATATATTTTTTTTGCCAATATGTAGGACAGAGCATTTATTTGTTGAGATTTGAAGTTGCCATTTGTTTGACCATTCTGAAGGGTAGCAGTATTGAAGGGTAGCAGTATTGTCTGTGGTGTTGAATAGCTTTACATCATCAGCGAAGAGAATGCAGTTGCTCTTGATATGATCACAGAGGTCATTTATGTAGAGTATGAAAAGAGTTGGTCCTAGAACACTGCCTTGGGGGACACCACTTTTGACAGGTACAGAATTTGATAGGCTGCTCCCAATTTTGACCATTTGTTGTCTATTTGACAGAAATGCTTCTATCCAGTTATGCAGTTGTTCAGACATACCACAAGATTTTAGTTTTAGGAGTAGTTTGTCATGTACCACTGAATCAAAGGCTTTACAGAAGTCTATGTAGATTGCGTCTATTGTTTTGCCCTGATCGAGTTGTGTAGTCCATATGTTTTTGCAGTGTAAGAGTTGCAGATTACATGATAGTTTTTTCCTGAAACCAAATTGTTTATTAGAGAGTAGGTTGTATGTTTGGGCCTAGTCCTACCAACTGGGCCAGATATTCACTCTGGTATTAACTATAGTCCTATTCTTGTCCCTCTGTTGCCTTGATAAGGACAGCAGCAGTGAGTAGAGTGCACATGAGGAATGTAAATGTTGAAACTGATTTAAATTCATAGCTCAGTTAATTAGTGCTGTTCTCTGCTTCCTACCTATCCCCCCTATTAGACTTAATTGCAATAATTACCAATAGCAGGGTCCCTATGAATAAATAGAAGGAATCTTGACTTCACCATTTCTAGCTAGGAAGTGTGAATATGGGAAGAAAGAAATTTGAACCGTTGAACATTTCTGCTGAATGCCAAATGGAGGCACAATTCACAGGCTATGGGCTGGCATCCAGAAACAAGGGAAGCACAGGTGGGGGAAAAATCAGGACCAGAGTGCAGATTCTGCACTCCTGAGGCATTTGCAGGAATTGAATCAAGCCATTTAACTTGTGCCAGGACTGATAACCAGGAGCCACACTTAATACTGAGAGCCAGTTGGTTTATTGGTTTTAAGGCAACAGGCTAGAAAACAGACAGTAAGTTCTAGTCCCGTCTTAGCCATTTTATGAAGGCCACCTGGTGACTTTGAGCCAGTCACTCTCTCTCAGCCCAACTGTCATGCCCTTGTTGGAGTCTGATTCTGAGGTGGGGATTGAGAAGCTGATAGGGAGTGGGAGTGTGGCTCCAGTGGCTGTGGAAGAAACGGGGGAAGAGCACAGTCTGTCTGAGCATTCATTCATCCCCTCTTTATCCTAGGGCATGCAGGGAGGAATGGAGAAGGGAGCAATGTGTCTTACGGGAGAGGAAAAGGCCCTGATTCCTTTCATTATTTGCAGCTGGGAGAACAGGATATAAGTGGGGCATTTTAAATAGCTCTTTGCTAGAAGTAAAGCATGCTTTATCTTGGTCGAGGCTTATCTGGGTTTTGGCATTTTCCCAACTGTGGTTGCTGCGCTATCTTTTGTGGAAGTCTGCAATTTATCATCCTGGCCTGCTGGGTTAATGACTCCAGTGTGGTTTGTGTTGGGGTTGTTTATGTCTAATTATTTTTACTATTGGTTCGGACTGCATTTACTTTCTTCATAGACTGTTTTTGGAAGATATCAAGCAGAGGATAATTTGACATTGACGCCCAAGTTGGAGGCATTAAAGGGAATTTATTCTATTTTTGTGACTGTTATTTTTGTGTCACGCCCCAGGTCATCACACCAACTCATCTTACAGGGTGGTTGTTGTGTGGAGAAAATAGGAGGAGGAAGGCATGTTGGATATATTTGCCGCCTTGAGTTATTTTATAAAAACAAGGAAGGAAGGAAGGAAGGAAGGAAGGAAGGAAGGAAGGAAGGAAGGAAGGAAGGAAGGAAGGAAGGAAATAAATAAATAAATACATAAACAAACAAACAAATAAACAAATAAATAAATAAATACTGAAAAGTAATAGTGAGAATCTCAGCATGGGGCTGATTCCTTCTGGGAGTTATTTGGTGGGGAGGGTGTGAGTGACTGGTTGTCTTTTTAAGCCTCTTTCAAGAGGTGTGTGTGTTTCTGTGCTTCCCATCCATACAAAAAAAAATCATGTAAAGCTCCATGATGCCATAAAAAAGGGCTTTTGAGTACCCTTTCCTTTTTTAAAAGGGCCAGATGGAAGAAGCTTTATGTTATGGATGGGGAACTTTTGGCCCACCCATCAGGCCCTTTCAATCATGACTGGATCCCCTTTAAATAGTTTCACTGGAAATTTCCAAAAGTAATAGTTATTGAAAAACATCAGATTGTTATAATGAAAAGAATGTCAGTAGTGGAAACCCTATTTTCAGGAACCCTGACCCTATTTCAAACCCAAGGTTTCAAACCACCTTGCATTTGATGTTTGTTCTTTCAACACCCCAATCAATAACTAAAACTACACAATCAGGCACCATATAAACACCACGGAGAGAATAGCCCAGAGCAGACATTTTGGAGAGAGAGAAATTCCCTGAGGATGGGCTGGTCCAGCATGAGTTCAAAAGCTCGGAAGACAAAATCTCTGGTCTTGGTGACCGACCCAGATTGGATCCTGCAACTTTTTCTGGGACACCTATATTTGCCTTCTTTCGTGAATTCTAGAGTGTCCCTCCCCTCCCCCGCCACCCAATCACTTCCCCCCTTTTAAACTGTGCCAAGTTCATATTGAAGAGATATGCGTTTGAAGTGAGAATTCCTGTTAAAGAACTAACCAAATCTTGTATGACTTACGCCCTCAGGAATCTTCTTTCGCTCTTTCTTTCTCTGATTATTGCACTGCACTTGAATTTCTAGAGGTCTCATCCAATCTAATCTTGAGATTTCTGCTGTGTATTTTGCTGACTGCTCCCAAATATCTGCAGGTTCATTCTGCATCTGTGTCAATTGAAAAATTATCGCTTGGGAGCAATTCCATGGCTTTATCATGATGGAGTTACTGACATGTTTTTGCCTCTAGCTTCCACAATGGCAATTTAGCATTGGCTAAAAGTTTTGGGGAAATGATTGACAGACTGATCTTGCTTTCCCGAGTAATCTGCTTAGTAAGTGTTGGAGCCCAGTCCAATCCATTTGGAAAGCCTTAATGCTCCTGTTATGCCACTCTGCTCAGCCTTCCTGCAGCTCTGCTGCTATAGTCCTCTCTTTCAACTGTTTAGAAACATCACCTCTTCTCCAGGTTTCTTTTGGAGTTGCTTCTTTCCAAAGAAATGGATAAATAGCACTTAGCACTTAGACTTATCTACTGCCTCACAGTGCTTTACAGCCCTCTCTAAGCAGTTTTACAGAGTCAGCCTATTGCCCCCAATAATCTGGGTCCTCATTTTACTGATCCCGGAAGGATGGAAGGCTCAGTCAACCTTGAGCCTGGTGAGACTCAAAAGCCACCATGGTAAGCTTCGCTTCCCTTTGAACAGTAAGTTGTTTCTGATCTCTTCTCCTTTTCATCCCTGTTGCTTTTTAAAGATATGTATAAACAAAGAGCTCTAATAGCAGTGGAACTTGAACTGCTGCATTAATTTAAAAAAAAAGGCAAGTCTCAAAACTCTGTTAAAAGCCATCCCTGCATTTCTCCATTAACATGTCTTGATTGATCCTGGAAGTGGTGCCACTCAGTGGCACTGTCACATATGCCTCCATCGTTGAGTTTTGGGAAACTGCACGAGTGCTTGAGACTGAAGAAGAAATAGAGATGGTGGTGGCAGTAATGCAGATGGAGAAGATCCCTAACTGAATTAACATCAAAATGAATAATTCTCCCCCACCCCAAAAGAAACTTTCATCCAAACTTGGCTTGGCATGTTTTCCTAGTCGATTTAACTTGAATCTGAGCTTTTTCTCATTCTAGCCATTTATGTTTTCACGATGCATATCGTTACGTGAAGTGAGGCAGATAATCTGCATAAATGATGCCATAGGGGCTTTTCTGCACTTGAAGTTAAGCACAGCACAAACGTGGCCGCTGTTTTTTTTCTGCCCTCTTCCCGTGAAGTTGCCTTCATCTCATCCACAGTCCATGAGCGAATTCTACCCTGATTCTACCCTGGTGATACCAATAGCATTTAGCATGTTCTTCTTTTGATGCTGATCAAAGGCGGCATCAAGATATCCAACTCTGTTGGCCTTTGTTACTCATTATCTTGGAAGGCAGTCAGAGGACTTCAGTGGCCTGAAACAGAGGCAGGGGAGGAAGAATAAGGGAGCAGCAACGGGAGCAGAAAAATGCCATGCCAGTAGGTGGTGAGCATTTCAACTGAGCAGTGGAGAAAGGCCCTGTGTCATGTCCCCTGTATCCCTCTGATTGGCTGCTTTTGCTGATTCATGGACAAGGAATGGCTTAGAGATGGAGGACGGTTCTGTTGTTCCAGAAAAGTCTGTAGCAATTGAATTGTGTGAGATTGGTTATAAGTAGACCCGCACAAATGAGAATTTGTTCAATGACAATTCAAAATTACAACATTGCTGAGAAAAGTGACTTACAAGCAGTCCTTGTATTTACTACCATAGCAACATCCCTGCAGTCACACAATCAAAATACAGGTGTTTGGCAACTGGCCTGCCTTTATGATGGTTGCAGCATCCTGGATCATTATTTGTGACCTTCCTAGACACTTTCCAACAAGCGAATTCAACGGAGAAAGCTGAATTCACTTAACAACCATGTGATTTGATTCACATGATTTGATTTCTGATTTCTGATTCTAAACATGATTTGATTTCTCTGCTTTGCCTTTTTGGTGCTTTGATTCCTAAGCACCAGAAGGCAAGGCAAGAAACAATGGACGGAAATTAATTAAGGAGAGAAGCAACCTGGAATTAAAGAGAAACTTTCTAACAGTGAGGTCAATTAACCAGTGAAACAGCTTGCCTTCAGAAATTTTAGGGGTTTCATCACTGGAGGTTTTTAAGAAGAGACTGGACAGCTACCTATCTGAAATGGTATAGGGTCTTCTACTTGATAAATCTTCCAAGATCCCTTCTAGCTCTATTCTGATTGATTGATTGATTGATTTGCTTAATGATTGTGGCAGAAAGGTAATAAAATCAGGCATGACTCACTAAGTGACTGCCTCACTTAGTGATGAAACTTCTGGTTCCAATTGTGTTTGTAAGTTGAGGACTATGTGTAAGTTGTTAGATTGATTATGTTTTAATATATTTGGTAGGTATGTTGGATAGTTGGAAACCAAGCATTTGGGGCTCCAACATTTAAAATCCTCTGTGAAATTTCCAAAGAGAAGATACTTGTAATTTAGAATAGAATAGAATAGAATAGAATAGAATAGAATAGAATAGAATAGAATAACAGAGTTGGAAGGGATCTTAGAGGTCTTCTAGTCCAACCCCCTGCTTAGGCAAGAAAACCCTATACCACTTCAGACAAATAGCTATCTAATCTTTTCTTTAAAACTTCCAGTGTTGGAACATTCACAACTTCTGGAGGCAAGTTGTTCCACTGATTAATTGTTCTAACTGTCAGGAAATTTCTCCTTAGTTCTAAGTTGCTTCTCTCCTTGATTGGTTTCCACCCATTGCTTCTTGTCCTGCCTTCATTATTTACACATAATGCAAAGTCTTCCTTATTTTTGTCTTAGCACAATATGTAAACGGAATCGATAAATACACAAGATTAAATTTTGCAGCACAAAAGCAATATTTGCAACTGTGATTTGTTGAATGCAATTATAATTGTAGCTTGGTATGATGTATAAGCAGAGCACACTGTTTGCAGCTTTCAACTTTATTCCTTGTTTGTTTTCTACCCAGACCTCTAACAACTCAGAACTGCATCATGATTAAGAGTAGGGAAAACATGGATTAATGGGACACATGATTTCACAATGCTTTTATTTATTTCAGGACACACAGGGGGCCATATGTTTTTGAGCCCTGCAGCGGAAGGATAGTCTTTCTTTCATTTGCTTCCAAGAAGATGGAAGGGGATCTCATTTTAATTTGCTCTGGATTTTTGGCAAAAGCATCCCTACCAGTCTACAAAGTTAACTGAGCTTATATTTGCTGTAGAAAACAGAATGTGAACCAACAGCCAGGAGTTGAGAATTGTAAAGATCTGTGGAAATAAGTCCTCGTGTTTACTGCAAGGGTGCTGAGTTGGTACAGGCTACCTAAATGAGAGGGTGGGTGTTCTGTCATTCACCACCAGCCTCTCAGCTTAAATCATCTTGTGTATTTCACAGAGATGCTTGAAGTGGGCATAAGGTAGCAGGAGCCGACCTGTTCCGCTTTAAACAAACATACATGTTTTAATACTTTCTTTAGCCCCCAGCTTTTCTCTGTCAGCTTTACATGAAATCAGCAGAAGACTTTCATATCAGTTCATTCCTCTTCTCTTCTCCCTTCTGGCTCTTGGAAGTAACTGAAAATGTAAATCCAGTTCATACATTTAGAACAGGGGTCTCAAACACAATTTACCTGGGGGCCGCTGGAGGCAGAGTCTGGGTGAGATATTATAATATTATACATTTTATTATACTTTATATTTATATTATACATGTTAGGTATAACATTGATACCAAATATGGTTTGGGTGAATAAATATATAAAACTTAGATATCATGGTTTAAGTGCTTATCACTTTAAGCACAATGCAGCAGGCAATTAGCCGATTAAGGGTGCGGTTAGAAGTTACAATATAAGGAAGCATTAGAAGCTGGAAAGCTTACTGTGGGTTACTGTTACTGCTGGCTGTAACTGTTACTGTGTGCTGCTGCGACTAACTGTGATTACTGACTGTGAGTGCCTGTGACTGAACTGTTATTGTTTGCTACTGTTTGCTGAATATCCAGCGTTTGTTTCTCTGGAGAGTGAAACCGAGGAGGAGAAGATATCTTTATCGGCTGATAAAGATATTGCAAGGACTCTTAACTTGGACTATACTAGTGAGTCTTACTGGATGGAAATACTGTGAATGACTTAATGGACTGAATGACAATGCTTAAACTCTAACTGGATTAAAAACTATTTAAACTACAAACAGTGTTTGTGTTCAGTGTGTGTATACTCTGGGGCCCTTCCGCTCTCCTTTGGCTTCCTGGCTTGACTACTGCTGCAATACTCTGCTAGGGGTTAATCCTCAAACCCTAACATTGGTTATGGGCCCAGCAGCATAGTTTAACTAACCAGGATACAGCAGAGAGAGTTGGTGTGAGTTGCACATTACTGTAAAAACAAACTGTTTTAATTAGTTTAAAATAGTCAAAATATCTGAAGAGTAATGGCACAAGTAAATTTGTCACAACTGTCCATGATATCCAGGCTGGATGGAACAAACTATGTTTCATGGTCAATGAAATGTAGTTTACTTCTACGCAGAGAAGGTTTGTGGGACATTATAGCAAACCCACCAGATGTGAGTAGATGGGATCCTGCTGATGATGATGATAAAGAAAAGTTACAAGACTTTAAACTAAAGAATGAGCAGGCTTTATGCATCATAGTACTGACTTCTGTGATCAGCAGCTTGTCCATATTCGTGGAGAAGAAAATGCTGCAAACTGCTGGGAGAACCTCAGGAAGATTTATGTTCGGGACAGTGTAGGAGCACATATAAATCTTACACGGAAGCTTTTTCGAACGCATCTTCAGAGGAATGGAGATATGTTAGTTCATTTAAACTGTATGAAGAGCATTTTTCAAGATTTGCAAGAAAAAGAGCTTATATTTAATGAACTGCAACAAGTCTACATAATATTATCTTCATTAGATCAAAGCTATGATGACTATGTGACTTCGTTAGAGGTATTGCCAAAAGAAAGCCTCTCATTAACCGACATTACAGGCAGGCTACTAGAAGAAGCCAGAAGAAGGCGTGAGCGTGACGAGCTGAGAGAAGATAAGAAAGAAGAGAAATTATCTTCAAAGCCTGTAAGAAACCAGCTAAGCAAAGTACAGCACCTGGAAGAAGAGAATTTATCTTCAATAGCATACACAATTAAAAAGTGTTTTAATTGTGGAGGCAGAGGACATTTGGCAAGATTCTGCAAAAAGAGAAAAAGCCAGAATGTAAAAAAGCCAAAGAAAGCATTTGAACTAGCCACGTTTAGCAACTCTGATGTGAAGAATAATTTATGGGTGGTTGACAGTGGCGCATCCCACTGCATCACAAGAGATAAGACAAAATTTATAAAAATGTCTACAAGCTCTCAACATATATCTCTTGCCAATGGCTGGAACCTGAAAGCGAAAGGTCAAGGTTTTGCACGTTGTCCGTACATAAACCAGGATATAAAAATGTTGTATGTACCGCAACTAAAGTTTAATTTGCTTTCAGTAAGGGTATTAGATAAATTAGGTTATGTAATTACTTTTAAAGATAATAATTGCATAATTGAAAAAGATAACAAAAGGGTAACTGCAGCTTTAAATGGAACATTAAATGTATTAGATAATAGTAAGAAAGGGGAGGCTCAAACTGTATTTAATAATATAAAGCCTCATGATGAATGTATCCATTTATTGCATAGGCGTTTGGGGCATGTAAATTTTAAAATGCTAAAACGTACAGTTGAGTTATCTGAAGGAATAAGGTTAAAACCTTGTGATAAATATTTGCGTTGTAATGTTTGCTGTGAAGATAAGAGCAAAGTATTGCCTGCAAATAGGCTAAATGGTTTCAAAACAAAAGAACCTTTAGAAGTAGTATTTGCAGACATAATAGGTCCAAAGAAACCCAGTATGGGGGTGCTAGATATATACTGAGCATTATGGACCATTATTCTAGATATGGGTTTTGCTATTTAATGAAAAGCAAAACTGAAACATATCAACATTTTTTTAATTGGCTTAGGTTTGCTGAAAGAAAGTCTAAACGGCAACTGATAACCCTGGTGACAGATAATGGTACGGAATTTATTAATAACAAATTCCAGAACAGACTTAAGGTAGCTGGAATAGAGCATAAGAAGTCTGCTCCATACAGGCCAGAACATAATGCTTTTATTGAAAGAAGAGGCCAAACACTACAGGCAATGGTTAGAACAATGTTAAATGATTCTGGGTTACCTGATTCTTTGTGGGGGGAGGCTACAATGTGTGCTAATAACATATTGAACAACGTTGTTAATACAACAACAGGTGAAATACCATTCACCAGGTGGCATGGCAGGAAACCTGATCTAAGTTACCTGCACACATTTGGTGCACCAGCATGGGTGCATATTCCTGCACAACTCAGGAAAAAAGGGCAACATAGAGCTAAAAGATTTTTCTTCGTTGGTTATCAGGCAAACCATAGGGCATATAGATTTTGGGAGAAAGGCACATCTAAAGTGTTATGTAGTGCTAGTGCCCAATTTCTAGAACATGAAGGATGGGAGAAATTAGAACAGGATGCCAATAAAGAGGTAATTATTGAATCCTATAGAAATCCCATTAGTTATCCCTGTAACTTTAAAAATAAAGTAAAGAGAAAAATACAGGATGAAATAGTGCCCATAAAGGAAGAAACAGATTCAATAGCTGAACAGGATGAGGAAGATGAACAGGTAGTAGTTCAACAAAGTCCTCCTGTAAGCCCTGTAATTCCCAGAAGAACTACACGTGTATCTAGACCGCCTGATAGGTACCAGGCTAACACAGTGTGCCAGATTAATCAAGTTCCTAATTCTGTTGAAGAAATTAAAAAGTATCCTAATAAGGAAAAAGAAAAATGGTATGCAGCAATGAATAAGGAACTGAATTCATTAAGAGATATGAAGGTGTATGAAAATGCCAAATTACCTGCAGGAAAGAAATCCATTGGCTGCAAATGGATATTTAAGGTAAAAACAGATAAAGATGGTAATTTAATCCATAAGGCAAGGTTAGTAGCCCAAGGTTTTAGGCAGAATGCTAATGATTACGATGAGGTGTTTGCACCTAGTCTTAAGGCAGCAACCTTGAGGGCAGCTTTAGTGTGGGCAGCTAGTAAAAACTATATAGTTAACCATCTAGATGTGGAAACTGCTTACTTGCACGCCCCATTAAAACATATTATTTATATGAATAAACCTGTTGGTATTAAAAGTGAAAGTAAGGATAATAATGATTGTTGGTTGTTAAAGAAAAGTCTATATGGTCTTAAACAATCAGGCTATGAATGGAACCAGTATATTGTAAAGGAACTAGACAATATAGGATTTAAAGCTGGTTTAGCCGATCCATGTCTGTTTAAGAGGGAGACAAATGGGAAAGTATCATTATTATTACTATTCACAGATGATATTGCTTTGATTACTGAAACTAATGATGAAACAAATAAAATAATAGCATCATTAGGAAAGAGAATAAAGATCAAGCAATTAGGGGAGATAAAGAAGTATCTCGGTTTAAATATAAAGAAAACACGGAAAGGTTATAAGATATCTCAGGAAGATAAGATAAGCAAATTACTAAAAGATTACAAGATGGAGCTTTGTAAGCCAGCTAAGACTCCAATGAGTCAGGAGTTTAGCAACACTGATGTACAAAGCCCTGAGTTTGATAAGGTGATTTATCAATCTTTAATTGGTAGTTTGAGTTATATTAGTAATTGGTCTAGACCAGATATATCGTACTGCGTGAATCAGTTGGCTAGATTCAATTCTGCACCATGTGAAAGACACTGGATTGCAGCTAAGAGGATATTAAGATATCTTAAAAAGACAATGAATTATTCATTGTATTTAGAACCAAAGGGTGATTTAATTTTGTGTGCTTATGCAGATGCTAGCTTTGCATCAGAAAGAGACACTAGAAAGTCGACTTCAGGAACAGCCATAATGCTGGGTAAGACATTAATAGGCTGGAAGTCAATAAGACAACAGCATATAAGTTTGTCTACTATGGAGGCAGAATTCTCCTGTTTATCATTGTTATGTACAGAATTAATAATGTATAAACAAATGTTAATTGATATAGGTATAACTGTAGATTATCCTATAATTATACATGAAGATAATCAGGCAGCAATTCAAATGGCCACAAATATTGGAGTAAAAACAAGGAGCAAGCATACAGATCTAAGATACCTAAATGTGAGACAATCTGTAAGAAGTAAGATGATTCAGCTAGAGTACTGTATGTCGGAGAACAATTTAGCTGATAATTTTACTAAAGCCCAAGGTGCCAATAAGCACCAGGAGAGTTGTGAAAAATATGGGATAAGATTGTAAAGGTATTATATATTTATTTCACCCAAAAGGGGAGTATGTTAGGTATAACATTGATACCAAATATGGTTTGGGTGAATAAATATATAAAACTTAGATATCATGGTTTAAGTGCTTATCACTTTAAGCACAATGCAGCAGGCAATACCGATTAAGGGTGCGGTTAGAAGTTACAATATAAGGAAGCATTAGAAGCTGGAAAGCTTACTGTGGGTTACTGTTACTGCTGGCTGTAACTGTTACTGTGTGCTGCTGCGACTAACTGTGATTACTGACTGTGAGTGCCTGTGACTGAACTGTTATTGTTTGCTACTGTTTGCTGAATATCCAGCGTTTGTTTCTCTGGAGAGTGAAACCGGAGGAGGAGAAGATATCTTTATCGGCTGATAAAGATATTGCAAGGACTCTTAACTTGGACTATACTAGTGAGTCTTACTGGATGGAAATACTGTGAATGACTTAATGGACTGAATGACAATGCTTAAACTCTAACTGGATTAAAAACTATTTAAACTACAAACAGTGTTTGTGTTCAGTGTGTGTATACTCTGGGGCCCTTCCGCTCTCCTTTGGCTTCCTGGCTTGACTACTGCTGCAATACTCTGCTAGGGGTTAATCCTCAAACCCTAACAATACACTAATATTATACGTTCATATCACGGTGGGGGCCACAGGATATCGTCCTGCGGGCCGCAATTGGCCCGCGGGCCACGAGAATGAGACCTCTGATTTAGAGAGTTAGTGGCCCCATTTCAGTGACGGAGCAGCAGGAATGCAAAGTGGCCTTGCCACAAGACAGGGGAGCAGGCAGGCAGCCTATATGCCTGAAGGACCATCCTCAGAGAAAATAAATTGCATTTGGCAGTAGTTGTAGACACACTAAGTTCAGGGAAGATTGAGACACAGGCAACTGAAGTAGCATCCTAGAGGGGCAAGATCTTGCCTGAGCAAATCTAATGGGGGAAATTGTTTCTTTTGTCACTGATCCTGAATTAACCAGATGTATTTTGCTTCCTCTTCCCACTCGATCTTGTGTTTGTGCAGTAGGGAGGCAACATGGGCAGTAAGAAAGCAGAAACACATTATTTGCCTTTCATAGGTTATCTACAGTGCAAAGTAATGAATAACAGAGTTGGATGGGACCTTGGAGGTTCAATTCCCTTCTCAGGCAGGCAACCCTATATTATTTCAGGTTGTCTAATTTCTTCTTAAAAACTTCCAGTGTTGGAGCATTCACAGCTTCTGGAGACAAGTTGTTCCAGTGATTGATTGTTCTGTCAGGAAATTTCTCCTTAGTTCTAGGTTGCTTCTCACCTTTAATTAGTTTTCTTCCATTCCTACCTTCAGACACTTTGGAGAATAGGCTGACTCCCTCTTCTTTGTGGCAGCCCCTTAGATACTGGAACACTTCTATCATGTCACCCCTAGTCCTTCTTTTCATTAAATTAGACATACCCAATTCCAGCAACCACTCTTTATATGTTTTAGCTTCCAGTCCCCTAATCATCTTTGTTGCTCTTCTCTGCACTCTTTCTAGAGTCTCCACATCTTTTTTACATCATGGCAACCCAAACTGGATGCAGCATTCCAAGTGTGGTCTAAAACAAGGCATTATAAAGTGACATTATTGATTCTATCCCTCTATTAATGCATCCCAGGACTGTGTTGGCCTTTTTAGCAACTGCAGCACATTGTGGGCTTATATTTATGTGATTGTCCACTAGGATGCCAAGATCCCACTCAACAGTTACTACTATTGAGCCAGGTACCGCCTATACTATACCCATAGATTTGGTCTTTCTTGTCTAAATGTAGAACCTTACTTTTTTCACCATTGCATTTCATCTTGTTAGATAGCACCCATTGTTCAAGCTTGTGAAGATCCCCCTGTATCCTAAACCTATCTTCTTAAGTGTTAGCTGTTCCTGCCAGCTTGGTGTTGTTTGCAGATTTTCTGAGTTCCCATCCCCTCATCTAAATCATTGATGAAGAGATTGAAGAGTACTGGGCCTAAGACGGAACCTTGGAGAACCTTACTGCTTATCTCCCTCCATGTAGATGCATTGAAGACTGCACATTGAGTGCAGTTGGTCAGCCAGTTATGAATCCAATGAGTGGTGATGCTATCTAACCCACATTTTTCTATTTTATCAAATAGTAAGTTGTGATCTACTTTACCAAATGCCTTACTGAAGACCGAGTAAATTATATTCACAGCATTTTTCTGGTCCACTAATTTTGTCACTTTGTCAAAGAAATGGACTGGATAGTCATAGTCTTATATTTGGGAGAATTAATATACTAATGAATCTACATTAAAATTCAAACTAAAAACTGCATCTCTTCCAGATTCCTTCAGGACTTCATCCCCATTTAGAGAGCTGTGTGTGTGTAATGGGTATCATACGGCTACATGCAAAGTGTCAACAGTCCCTATGGCAAATGCAGCAAAAGAAACTCCTGGGACATTATTTTGTCAAGAGTATACTGATGGTTCCATATAGGTACAGAAGACCCAAAGCCAGTTCTGAAGTTTCTGCATGCAAAGCAGCATAGATAAAATCCCTCTTCCCCCCCCCCCCGGGACACCCACTGTTCGTTATCCAGCAATTCAATTATAGTCAATTTGTTTTGGGAAATGGTCTGAGCATCTTGGAGCTTCCCCATCATTTGACATTGGCCATTAAGACATTGCTAGGTGACAGTCGGCTCTCTTGGACTCCACAATTGCCTCCCAAGCCTCCCTTGCATTCCAAACCTGCTCTTTCCCTCTCTGTTTCTATTGTCTGGTTGCAAGTGTGATGCGTAAGCATAGCGAGTCAGCCAGGATACAAAGTGTAGGAGGGCAGAAAGAATGGCCTTGAGGGACGGGGAGGATCAAGACAACAAAAGAGGACTAGATCCAGGTCAGGAATGTAACCTGAGTAAATGCCTCAAATGAGACCTTCCACAATTCTCCAAAAGATAAAGGGTGGGAGGGAGCACACTCAGACTTGCAAGCATCTGTTGTTATATTTTTACAATGAAAACAGCACTTACCTACATGACATTTTATTTTAGGTCTGCCTTAGCAATTACTCTGAATATCTCTGGTTTTGCTTTTTTTTTTTTTTTTTTTGCTTTGCTTCATTGGTTTTGTTTCTGAATATGCAAATATTACTGAGACAAAAGACTAACAAGGATGGAAAAGTAGAGGCAACCTGTCTTGCGTCCTGTCTAGGTTAACTGTGGACAAAACAATGCTGAATTATCCAATATTTCCTTTTCATCTTGGTGCGAGGAGAAGTGGTTTCTGAGTGACAAAAAGCCAAATAGTGATGCCGATCAAATCTCCATTTGTGATGTAATGTCATTACATCATGAGTCTCTGTGTTTCCTACAGCCAGAGTTATAATGTGTAGAAAATGGCTGAGTGTCAAATATAAGCTTTGCACATGTGTACATTTATTATAATGATGAAGCTTAATAGCATGAAATGGAAATGAAATAGCGAATTTCTGAGGGAAAATTAGAAGTTCTCGTTTTTTTAATTTCCTTTGAGTAAGAAGATCACACATTGCTTTATATCAGGTTCAGTTTTACTATGGTTTCAGCTTACACCCAAAACAAATAAACCACATTTTGATTTTATAAAAAAGTGTGAATCTGTACTCTTTTTGTAAAAACTACCACTGGAGGGTGAAGATACGTGAACTTTTCATTTTTGTTTGAATTATGAGGAGTTATGTTGCTTTCTTTCTAGCAGCACAGGAAAATTCATTGCTTTCTTTCTAACAACAGGAAAATAATATGGCCCATTTGCAGTCTGAGGTAATACAGTCTGGAATTCTACCATGTTGTTTGCTTAATTCAGTGTAGACCAGATCTACCCTGTTGACAGGGAACGTTATAAGAAAGAGAAAAGGGACAAAGTCCAGCAGCAATTCTGTCCCTCTCATAAGTTCTGGTTCTGCCATTCCTTTAGGTGACTTTGAGCATCTTTGAACTGGCCACAGCTGCAGGACTCACCTGTGACATCGACCCAGCCCTGGTCTCTGCACTCTCCAACCTGAAGAAAGGTAAGGATACAGCTTACTAACTGGCTTGCCCCATTAAGATAAAAGTGTAGGGCTGCAGCATGCCTTCCTGTATCATCTAGGCAAGTTTCCAGATAGGATAGCTGGGAAAGATCCCCTACCTGGAAACTAGCCCAAACGATAACAGAAAGATCCTATACCATCTAGCACTGGGAAAAGATCCTCTTTTAGGGAATCTTTCCAAGCTGAGCATCGACTCGGCAAAAATATTTCATCTCTTGTCTCCAGGAGCTGTCACTGCTTGGATGCCATTGCTGGTTTGTTTGTACTGAAAAGGCCAACTGCCAGATCCTAGCGAAGAAAATGCAGTCATCCTGCATTTTTAACTGTGCCTTTCTCAGTTGGCAGGGGCAGTCTAGTATGTGTAATAAACAGTATTTATGGGTTCTGAACATCTCTGTGGGTGAGATGTATGCAATCTCTTATTTAGAGATTTTTTTGTCTTCCATTCAATCATGCCCAATTCTTGGAGACTGCCTGGATAAGTCCCTTATGATTTTCCATGGCCTCCTTCCTAAGCCTGAGAAAAAGTTACTGGCCCAAGCTGGCTTCACGCCTAATTGGTGGGGGTGGGGGCACTAATATATTTAATTGATATTAGACATTCAGAGCACATATTTTTTTAAAAAAATATTTATTTTCTTCTCTCTTATTTCCTATTTTCAAAGCCTAGATAATCTGGGCAGATGGGATCAGAGTAGAGTTGTCATTTGCACACCTTGAATAATTCAAGGCACTAGATTGCTACAATAAGTAACTACAATTCCTGTGGAAGTGCATTCTTTTTTGATCAACTGATTAACTATGACCAGCAGTCTTTTTTTTCATCTTCCTTTGCTGCAACATGGGTCAGAGTTGAACAGCAGCATCTTTGATCTTCACAGAGAAAAACCTGTGATCTGCTTATTTTGCTTATAACAAAAACATTATATATATACAGTATTATATTATATTATTATATAACAAGAGAAGAAATAGTATATCATCTTCTTATCTTTCCTTCCTTCCTTATGATACCAATAGGATCATAACAGCCATAGTGGCATAGTGGTTAGAATGCAGCATTGCAGGTTAATTCTGCTAACTGCCAGGAGTTCAATTCTGTCCGGCTCAAAGTTGACTCAATCTTCTACCCTTCCAAGTGTGATGACCCAGGGTGGGATACAAAACAAACATAGACATAGAAAACAGCCCCTTTTATTCCTTCACTTTGCTTCCAAGCTCCGAATATTCTTGACGGAAGACAAAAAACTCCCACACAAACAGTTACAAGAAAAAGAAAAAAAAGCAACACAAACCAGGCAAGATAAGGGCTGGAGGACATCCACAGATAACACACACTGGGAAGGACGCCAAACTCAGAGAGGAACCATAAACTAGAGATATTGCCACACTTTGTTTCCAGCGTTCGCCCATACACATGTCCGTCCTCTTATTCAGTTGTCAAAGCTGCAGCCCATGAAGAAAATCAAGGCCCTCTTCTCCCGAGTAGACCAGGTCTCTCCCTTATCCTCTCTCCCTGCTTGCCCTAGGATGGAGAAGGGATGGCCTGGGTCCTCTTCTGACTGCTCAGCGGGCCTCTGCCCTTCCCCAGCCTCCTCCACAACCCCCAGGGCCACACTTCCACTCCCTGTCAGCTGTTCCTCCTCTCCCTCAGAGTCAGTCTCCACCAGGGGCATGACACCAAGGTTGGTAGAATGAGGACCCAGATTATTGAGCTGTAAAGCACTATGAAATGGTATAAGTCTAAGTGTTATTGCTATTTATCACTTGTTTGTATCTTATGATTTATGATTGTATCTTATGATTTATGATCTATGACTTATCACTTTGTTGCTTGCATGTACACTGAGAGCTTATGCACCAGAGACAAATTCCTTGTATTTCTAATCACACCTGGTCAATAAAGAATATTCCATTCCATCTTCCATCTTGCGAACGCAAGATGCAGCTCAACTGGTAGCGAGGGAAAAAGGATCAGAGTCCCAGCAGCTTGTTGGTGTGCCCATAAATCCTGCTTTCTCCACAAAAAGACTGCTGCTCATATCACGAAAGTAAGAAAAACTACAGTCCTCCTACCATTCTATCAGTGGCCCCAAAGACAGTAATTATGCCCCTCTTTACTGCATCTAAGCCAGCTTCTGGCAATCGCCTTGTTCTGTCCTTCATTTTGACAGTCCGATGGAAGGTTTTCCTGATCCCTGTTCTATAACTCTCTTAGTTTAGAATTTCAAAAATGAAAATTTACTACAGTTTGTGTTTTGCAAATGAAGATAAATGTACACATCCCAGGATAACATTGCCGGATCTAATCTGAGTCAGTCACCAGAACTATAGGTTTATTTTTCCAAGCTTTCGGGATTCTGCTGGAGCCGATCCTCAGGGACCTTCTCTCTCTCCAAAATATATGCACTGGGCTGTGTTTATATGGTGCCTGGTTGTGTGTATATTTTAGTTCTTAATTAGGGTATTGATGGCTGACTATTAAATCATTGATTGTTGTATCCTTGTGCCAATATGCCCTCGACTCCTAACTGGTGGTAAATCAGCACTCCTGTTGACTGACAAGGGACCCATTTCCCAGGCTGCAATCAGTTCTCTGGCTAGTTTTGTTCCTGTTCACCCAACAATCTAGTAGCTGCAAAGCTGAATGCATGTCCTTGTTCATTGCAGTGTGAGGCTACCAATGATTTAGGGTCTCCTCTTTTAACAGCTCACTCATATTCAGACAGTGGTCAGACAGTGGTTAGCTGTCTGTCCCACATAGTTGCAGGGGCAATCCATGCAAGGAGTCTGGTAAATTACATTCAAAGTTTCTCCCACTTCCAAACAAACTTTGTAGTGCATGGTTTGTCCTTGTATGGTAGCCTCTGGGCGGTGGGCGATGTCCACTTGCAGATCTCGGAAGTTGCATTCTACTGCTTCTGTTTGTGTTTTCTTCACTAGAATAGAATAGAATAGAATAGAATAGAATAGAATAGAATAGAATAGAATAGAATAGAATAGAATAGAATAGAATAGAATAGAATAGAACAGAACAGAACAGAACAGAACAGAACAGAACAGAAAGAATAGAATAGAATAGAATAGAATAGAATAGAATAGAATAGAATAGAATAGAATAGAATAGAATAGAGCTGGAGGTCTTGGAGGTCTTCTAGTCCATCCCCTGTTCAAGCAGGAGAACCTATACTATTTCAGATAAGTGGCTGTCTAGTCTCTTCTTAAAATCCTCCAGTGATGGAGTGCCCACAATTTCTGAAGGCAAGCTAGTCCAATGGGTTAATTGTCCTCTCTGTTAGGAAGTTTCTCCTTAATTCCAAGTTGCTTCTCTCTTTGGTTAGTTTCCAACCATTGTTTCTTGTTCTATCCTCTGGTGCTTTGTAGAATAATCTTCTTCGTGGCAGCCCCTCAAACACTGGAATACTGCTATCATGTTGCCCCTAATTCTTCTTTTCTTTAGACGAGTCAAGCCCAAATCTTGCAGCCGTTCTTCATATATTTTAGTCTCCAGGCCTTTGATCATCTTACTTTCTCTTCCCTGAACATTTTTCAAGGTCTCAATATCTTTTTTATAGTATGGTGACCAAAATTGGTTGCAATATTCCAGGTGTGGTCTTACTAGGGTTTTATAAAGCGATACTAATATTTCACATGATCTTGATCCTATGCCTCTTTTTATACAACCCTGGATTGTATTAGCTTATCTTCCCTCTATCTTTTAGGAGAGTCCCTAATAAAATCCCAAACTGCCTCAATACCTGACTGAACCTAATTTGAAAGTCTGTGGGCTTCTTTCCAGTCCATCTCAAGGCTGGAAATTAAATGCAGACTTCATGGCTTAAGCGCCGGTCACTTTTCCTATGTCCCTCTTTCTTTTCTTTGTCATTTTTTTTCTCCCTGAAAAGTTCTGAAGAGTAATTTGAAAATTGCGTGCAATTTTGTGACCCTTTCTCAGAAAATGACATTTTGTGTAAGGATAATGCCTAATACGGTTCTCGGAAAGGGTTTAACTAAGGGCAATATCTGATGCTGTGCTTGCTTATGTGTTTCTTCTCTGCATGAGGAAGTAAAGAATCTGTTTCAAAGATCTGCCATCTTCTTACAATCCTAATTATCTTGAATATTTTCCTTTTTTCTGAGCCGTATAGTATTTATATTAACTAAGCGAGTTATTATTTCTCTGGTGTCTGCCATGCTAGCTTCAAGCTGGAACTGACTTTGTTGTAGTTTGTTATGCATCTGGCTTTTGCCTGAGGTAAACTCCCTGCAAGCTTCCTTCCTTCCTCTTCCTGCTGGCTTGAGAAACCATAGTTGTGTGACACCATTCAGCTGAAGCCATCTCTTCCTGCCACAATAATTCTGTTCCCAAGCCAATTGTGTAAGAAATCCCCCCACACACACACAACATATATAGTGCCATGACATGCTTGGATTACATTATGGTTTGTTAAACAGGCAATAAGAAAAAAAAAAAAAAACCCTGAGGATTTCAAATGAGTGGATGTGAACTATCCTTAAATATCACAATTCGATTCTTACTATGTTACAGAGCACCTGATTATGACATCGAACATGTAAACAAGCTAAATACATTACTAACATGGGCTGCATCCTGCCCATACCCTTTTATCTTTCTTGGTGATTTCAATCTACCTCATATTGACTGGACCCTAAATGATTGTACAACTGAAATCATACACACAACCTTCTACAATGCTACTACAAATCTGGGACTGGAACAACTAGTAACCAACAACACTAGACTAAACAACTGCCTCGATCTCATCTTCTGCAATAGTTTGAATTTAATTTACGGAATACAAACTAAAGAACCCTTTTCCAGTAGCGACCACAATATGATTGACTTTTGTCTCAACATGCGTCCACACAAAAATCACCACAATGATGTAATTCCCAATTGTAACTTCAAAAAGGCAACTATGATCTTATACACAACGATCTCTCATCCCTTGATTGGCAATCTCTATTCACTGGATGCAATACTGTTGAAGACCATTACAACATATTTTTACTTGAAGTCAAAAGAGTCATCAAACTATATGTACCAACAACAACTCCCAAAACAAAACAAAAAAGCAGATTACCCATATCAATAAGGAAACTTCAATCCAAAAGAGATCACTCTGGCGGAAAAACAAATCTGGTCACGCTGCCAATTTCAAAAACCGATACAAAAATTTATGCCACCAGATAAAGACCGAATGCACCAATTATCACATTAAACAAGAGGAAAACCTTCTAAGCACCAATTCCACCGTGCTTTTTACAATTTTGTAAACAACAAACTAAAAGACTCAAGGTCCATCCCTCCCTTGATAGGACCTGATGGTAAAGACTGCAACGACGACACCATTAAAGCCAACATCTTTAACACATTCTTCGCTCAGTATTTGTAAACAGCAATGGATCATGCCCAGTATTTCCTAGCCGTACTCACAGATAACAACAATGATCTAATACATATCGATTTCACAGAAGACAATGTTGAAAAAGCACCACGCAACCTAAAACCATCTCTATCTATTGGACCGGATGGAATATGTGCCTACTTCTTAAGAAAGCTATCCACTGCCATAGCCAAACCTCTAAGCATAATCTTTGAAAAATCTTTCAGAACCAGCTCCTTGCCTAACCTATGGTCACAAGCCACAGTCATCCCCATCTTCAAAAAGGGAGACCCAAGCCTAGTTGAAAATTACAGGCCAATCTCCTTATGCTGCGTCACCTGTAAAGTCATGGAATCAATTATTAACCAATCCATCATCCTTCACTTAGAGACAAATAACCTACTCTCCAATAAACAATTTGGTTTCAGAAAAACTATCCTGTAATCTGCAACTCTTACACTGCAAAAACATATGGACGACACAACTCGACCAGGGCAAAGCAATAGATGCAATCTACATAGACTTCTGTAAAGCCTTTGATTCAGTGGTACACGACAAACTACTCCTAAAAATAAAATCCTATGGTATCTCTGGACAACTGAATAACTGGATAGAAGCATTCCTGTCAAACAGACAACAAATGGTCAAAATCGGGAGCGTACTATCAAATCCAGTACCTGTCAATAGTGGTGTTCCCCAAGGCAGTGTTCTAGGACCAACTCTCTTCATACTCTACATAAACGACCTCTGTGATCATATTAAGAGCAATTGCGTTCTCTTCGCTGATGATGTAAAGCTGTTCAATACCACAGACAATACTGCTACCCTACAAAAAGATCTTGACTATGTATCAGAGTGGTCAAACAAATGGCAACTTCAAATCTCAACAAATAAATGCTCTGTCTTACATATTGGCAAAAAAATCAGAAAATAAAATACAAGCTGAATAGTCAAGATCTTGTTGATGACTCAAGCTCTGTAAAGGACCTTGGAATACTCACCTCTAATGATCTAAGTGCTAGAGCCCACTGCAACTACATAGCCAAAAAGGCATTAAGAGTTGTTAACCTAATCCTACGTAGCTTTTTCTCTGGTAATATCACACTACTAACCAGAGCATACAAAACATTTGCTAGACCAATACCGAATACAGTTCATCAGTCTGGAACCCACACTACGTATCTGATATTAGCACAATTGAGAAAGTCCAGAAATATTTCACAAGAAGAGTTCTCCACTCCTCTACTGTTGTAGAATACCTTATGCCACCAGACTTGAAATTCTAGAACTTGAAAACCTTGAATTACGCCTGTCTTCGGTCTGACTTAAGCATGGTATATAAAATCATACATTGCAATGTCCTACCTGTCAATGAATACTTCAGCTTCAACCATAACAACACAAGAGCACACAATAGATACAAACTCAAAGTAAACCGCACCAAACTTGATTGCAGGAAATACGACTTCAGCAATAGAGTGGTCAATGTCTGGAATACTCTACCCGACTCTGTAGTTTCTTCCCAAACCCCAAAAACTTTAACCTTAGACTGTCTACTATTGACCTCACCCTTTCCTAAGAGGTCTGTAGGGGGCGTGCATAAGCGCACCAACGTGCCTACCGTCCCTGTCCTATTGTTTCTCTTATTCTTTTATTTTTCTTATATGTACCCACTTCATGTATTCACAACTATGTATACATTTATACTTATTATCTTGTAAACAATTGGCAAATCAAATAAATAAATAAAATAAATAAATGTACATATTGTGTCAAAAAGCACAATCCACATTAAAGCAGGGCCTGTGAACCCAGTCTCTTTTTCCCTGAGGCTTCCCGGCATCACTTTGTATAATATGGTGGCCTATCAGGGATTAATGGGGCCTGAAGAGGGCAATGTTGATATTCATTTTGTATTATGAACTGAGTCAAATCAGCTTTCTCTTTCCTCCTGCATATACATGCTTACAAATACATAATCTGCACCAGAGAGGCACATTGGTCTCCCCCTCAGTCAAAAGAACACTAATGAGATGTGTAGAACTTATGGGTTTTTTTTTCCTCCTCTCCTTTCTTGTCCTCTATCCCACCACCCATTATTCTAGTAGAGCCTTCTTTTTATTTATTTATTTATGATGCACACGTGTTGATTGAAGTGGAGCCGAGCAGTGTCAGTTCTTTTCAGCTAGCCAGCTCCCTCCATCAGTTAATTTATTGGCCTGTCAGAATCATATTTTTTTTTTAAATTCTCCCTTCCTTTTCCCCACTTTTTGGTGGGGGACAAGCCTTCTGAGCAGCCGACCTAGAAAGGAAACTGCTAACATAAATCAGACTTATTTCTGAAATCTCTTGGTGTACGTCATCCTTTTTGTCTCCCTGATAGACAGCTCGTCCCCTGAGGAAGACTACAAGACAGCCTGCTTGCTCCTAGTCTTCATAGCTGTGTCTCTGCCACTCCTGATCTCGGATCCTTCCTCTATTTACCTTACTGAGATAGATGGTAAGAGACATTTATTTTTTTGTCAAGCATGTATTAGATAACAGATATAATCAAAACATGATTATGATTACATGAAATGGGCACAAAGAAAAGGTGACATTAGGACAAGAACGGTAGATATGTTGATGCGCTTATGCACGCCCCTTACAGACCTCTTAGGAATGGAGTGAGGTCAACAGTAGACAGTCTAAGGTTAAAGTTTTGGGGGTTTGAGGAAGAAACCACAGAAATGCCTGGAATGCACAGGTAGTGCATTCCAGGAATTGACAACTCTGTTGCTGAAGTCATATTTTCTGCAACTGAGTTTGGAGCAGTTTACCTAATACCAGCATGGAGCATCCTCTTCAAATGTCTGCTAATATACTTGTTTGCTGTCTTATCTGGTTTGTATGACACGTTGACTTGTACTGTATTTTGACTCAAGTTGCAGCAGGTTAATCACAATCTGTATCCTGACTTGGGGTAGCTTTCCTATGGCTACCATGTCTAAGATACAAAATCCAGGGACCCACCTTTTTGTTGCCATGTACTGGTTGCCTGGATTATAGCAGCTAAGTTGTGGAAGACTTAAGCTTGCTTGCTTGCTTGCATTTAATGATCAAATTTATATGGCTGCCCATTTCACAAGAAGTGACTTGCACTGTTGTATGCAAAAAAAATCCCCAGTAAAATGATAAACATCTCCAACACAGCCATGTGGAACAGAGGGAGGGGGGAGGGGAGGAGGGATTCAGTCAGCAATATAGGATCTCAAGATGTCACCAGTCCCCTAAGATTGCCAGACCTGATGAAGTCCAGAAAGTAAGAAAGATGGATCTGTCCTCACTTCAGAGGGGAGAATGTTCTATAAAATGGGCACCAGAGCAGAGAAGGCCCAATTCCTCAGGCTGCCAAGCATAATTCTTTGAGAAACAGGACCTGTGGCACACCTCTCTTGTGAGCTCTAATGAGAAAAGCAACCATGGGATAATTAATATAATGCTCAAAACACAGCCCAATGTGAGGACTGAATCTAGGTTGAGGTCAACATAATGGTTAAGCTTTGTCAACGCTCTGAGAATACAAGTATAGCTGCTCCTGCAGCTTCATTTCTCCTCACCACGCTTTGTTCCCTTTTCTTTCACCATAATTGCCAGCAGGATCTGATTCACATATAAGGAGCAGCTAGAACAAAAATAATGTTTGTAGATCTTGCCATCTGAGAATACCTAAAGTACTAATTCCTCTTCTGGTCGAACCAGACCTCTTGTTTGGAGGAAGTGATGGCCAGGTGATGGATAAAGTGAGATTTCCCTTCCTTTCCCCTGGCAATTACAGATAGTCCTCGACTTATGACTACAATTGAGCTCCAAATTTCTGTGGCTAAGTGAGACATTCGTTAAGTGAGTTTTGCCCCATTTTATGACCTTTCTTGCCACAGTTGTGAAGTGAATCACTGCAGGCATTCAATTCGGAATATAGTTGTTAAGTGAATCTGGTTTCCCCATTGACTTTGCTTGTCAGAAGGTCGCAAAAGGGGAATCACATGACCCTGAGACACTGCTACCATCATAAAGATGAATCCGTTGCCAAGAGTCCGGATTTTAATCACGTGACAATGGGGATGCTGCAAAGGTCTTAAGTGTGAAACACGGTCATAAGTCACTTTTTTCAGTGGCGTCGTAACTTCGAACAATCACGGACAAATGAGCTGTTGTAAGTCAAGGACTACTTGTATTCTGTCCATAAACAGGATGAGGGGGATTGGAATCAGTCCTTGGGGCAGTTCAGTGTCTCCATCTTTTTTCTAAGATGTGAAAGGCTAAGCAAAGGAGGAGGCAGTGATGTCTCCAGTTCGGGTCTGAGCCTGGTGCCGAAGCCAATGAAGGACGCCAGGCACCAGGTGCAGGTTTTCTGATTGCCTTTTTATTGAAGTACTCCAAGGAAAAGGGCTCCTGGCCAAAATGCCAAGAAACAAGATTTATACATTTTCACTAAAGGAGAAGGCGGGACAAGGTGAGATAATAAGAAATATCATCTAATAAACATTTTAGTAATGATCTAACAATTTGTTCTATTGGTCTCTATCCATCCCTATTCCTTAGCCTTGGCTAAGGAATACTTAGTATTCCTTATTCCTTGGCTAAGGAATACTCCAGGAGGTATCTAATACACATTCTCTTTGCTCCAGGCCATCTCTATTCCTAACTTCTAGCTGAGGTCTGCAAGACGCCTAACTCTTTGTAACTTTTATCATTCACCATTTTTACTTTCTAACTACCCAGAATCGTTACAAGCTTTACACATGCATATTTCCTGTGGATAAGCAGTTTTTGTTCTTGCCAGACAGACTCCACAATTACAGGCTTCCTGGTTTGCTTTCAAGTGTGTGCCATGACCTGGCTTTATTTTAGCAGACAGCCCATCATAAGCCTTGTTACCTGGGATCACCAGGGCTAAGCTTAGCATGAACAATATTGTGGCTGCAGGTAAAAAGACTTGCACTAAGAATCAATGTTAGGCAATGATGGTCAAGTGGGAGTTTTGGGCTACGTCCAGAATTTGATGCCCACTTGCTATAATATAATTTTTATGATGGTGATTTCTAACACATGTCTAAAATTGCATTTCTTTTGTGTGTGAGGCCAAGTTAAGTCATCTTACGTCAACCCTCATTGGCTGTACCATGGAAGTCCATTGAATTAGGTCACTTTGGCTCAAGCAATTGCTAAAAGTTCTTAAAAGCTTCCTGAGGGTAGCAACAGTACAATTTTTGGCAGATGATATTGGCCAATCCCCTTGTTTAGCAAAAGCAGCCAAAGATCAGGATTGTAACTGCCTTATGGAGACAGGGAAATTGGGTAACATCCTTGCATTGTTGGGAGCTTACTAATTGTTCTACACAGTACATATGGGTGCCTCCTCAAATTTTAAAGTTCAGTTGACCAAGCAGAATATGGCTTTAATTTTGCAAAAGTACCTAGAATTCTTTCTGCAGTCTAAGAAGATCCCCCTCAAAACAGATGCAAATAACTTCTACAACCATACAGGTAGTCCTCAACAGTTCAATTAGTGACCGTTCAAACTTACAAAAGCACTGAAAAAAGTCACTTAGAACCATTTTTCACACTTAGAACCATTGCAGCATCCCCCATGGTCATGTGATTTACATATAGATGCTTGACAGTGTCCTATTTATGACAGTTGCAGTGTCCCAGGATCGTCATGTGATCACCTTTTGCAATCTTCTAACAAGCAAAGACAATGGGGAAACCAGATTCACTTAACAACTTTATTACTAAGTTAACAACTTCAGTGATTCGCTTAACAAGTGTGGCAAGAAAAGTGGTAAAATGGGGCTGTTAGGAGGTTTGGTTATATCCTCAGCCCCTGAAATATTGCCCTCCCCCCCACTTAGTATTTTGGCTTAAGCCAAATAGCTTTAGCATGTCCAACTTCACTATACCATGGTCCACTATATTAATTGAATCCAACTGTTGCTATTTCTTTGCTGCAGGTTATAGGAACAATACCCACTGCCTTGCCAAAGCTATCATCCAGGTGTCGGCTGCCCTCTTCACCATCTACAACAAAAATATTGAGAGCCATCTCAAGGAATTTCTGGTTGTGAGTGGAATTCTTGCTCTTTCCTGCATGTGTGATTCCTCCATGGGTTTTCAAGACTCCCCAGGTCTCCTTTATTTCTCTAGATCAGTGCAACTGTTTGTAAACATTAGGAGGGCCATAGCTTAGTGGAGAACAAAGGTCCCTAGATTGTAAATCATTTCCCTCTCCTGTTCTGTCCTCTCCTCTCCCCTCCCCTCCCCTCTCTCCTCTCCTCCTCTCCTTTTTCTTTCTTTGTATTTTTTCCATATTACTTTTTTTAAAAAAAAATTAATTATTTTGTTTGTCAAAATTTGTATTGTTTTTATTCTTTTAAAAATAACCCAAGGACTACCTTTTGCTGGAGCTTGATTTTAAAATCAATTTAAAAACATGTCTGTTGCATAACAAAATATTTTCAATGTTATTAATCTTTAAAAAACACTCTTGCATATCACCTTCTAAAACATTCGGAGCATGGCAATTCATTTTCATGAATGCTGTTTTGAATGATTTTTAAAAATCATTCTGGGAAAGAGAGACCCAAATGTTCTAGCAAACATACAGTAATGTATGACTAAAGATACTACATTTGTGCTGTGGGCCATTCCCTTCTCTTGCACACAATGGTTGTTATCAGTGTCATTTTTATAAAAAGGCAATATCTGAATTGCTCTCTTTGTTCTCTCCTTGCATCCACTTTTGGTTTATTCTATGGAAAATTGGTGGTTGGTTTGTTTCTTTTTATTTTTACTGCTGTGAAAATAATTTGTTTACTGAGAAAATAATTTCTTTCATTTGCTGCAGAAAGATGGAGACAAATTATATTCGGTCAGATTTAAGGCTGATAATCTTGACTGCATTTTATAAAATATGTTCACTGCGACAAAAATTATATATACATCTAATTTTTATGGTTAGGGAAAATATATATTGTCAATCAACTTCATTTGGTTTTTTTTAAGGAACTAGTATTTGAAATTGTATATATGCCTAGAATCATTCTTTCCTAGGTATATATTATAATATATTAATATATTACTATTACAATATTAATATATTAATATTGTGTGTCCAGTCATTGTGGCTGTTCAATAGTGCTTAGAACAGTACTGTATGTGAAAAACAAAAGTACTATAAATTATTTTCTCCTAGGCTAGCCAGGAGAAAAATTAAACTCCAAAAGGCATATACCTTTATTCGCCACCTGAAGATGTACCAAATGGTGTGCATGTTCAGGCTTTCAAGTTTCAATGTTTTCTTCATTAATCAAGGTGATAAAAATCCGGGGGACAAAAGGAGGGGGATTGAAGTGAAAGCTAGATCTACACTGTGCACATTACGCCCAATTTGACTTTACCTTCTGCTCATTTTTCTTATTTGGAACCATCTTGCCTGATAAAGAATTCTTGAACACTTGAGCATGTGCAACTAATTTGTAAGTGTTCAATTGCTGTCATAAAAATATTGCCTCAAGAGGAGTTTGGGCCTTTCTGGTGCCCATTATCTCCTGTACACAGCTGGCCATTTTCTTTTGGTCTTCCTTAAGCCCATATGTCTTTCTGATAAGAAACCTACGTTAAGGTTCCGCTTCCTTCCCATCTGCGAAAGGAAGAAAATTCATGCAGGTCACGCTCAGAAACACTGCCTCTCACAGACCCAACATTTGGGCTGCTATTTGGTAAAAGAAAACAAAGAATGGGGAGGTCTGACCCAGTGATCTTCTTGAGATTTTTTCCAGTTGTCAGACACACATTTGCAAATTGGACATGGCTGTCTGCTACCCCTAATTCAGGGACCAGTTCCACAGTCTTGCGAATTCTCCTTAACCAAAGACATTTCTCCTTAGTAATATTTCAAGTGACTCACATCTTGCGCAACTATATCATCTCACACAAATGTTAAAAAAAAAAAGGTAAACTCACTGGCTATTAGTGATGGATAGAGGTGCCACTCAGCATGATGGCTTCCTTATTTCTGGCCTCCGGGAATCAGTATATCTGTTGATCAGATACCATGGCAGGTTGCAGTTTCTATCTGCCATCCTGTCAGGTGGAAAAGGAGTCATGGAATTCAGGAAGGCAGCTGTGGGCAATCAGCTTTCTTATGCAGTCCCTGAGCTGGTACCTTGCAGGTAAACGTTGCTACTCTTTTCCACTAGGAGACTGCAATTCAACAGGGAGAGCACAGTAGAGGAAAATTCTTCACCAGTTGTGCGTCTGTTGTGAATCCCTTAAAACAACCCCCCCCCCCCGCAGTGAGATATTATGCTTTTTTAATTATTTCAGGGTATGAGAAAAGATAAACCCTTGAAGAGGCTGCCCCAATCAAGCAGAAATGCCTTATCCCAAAGGTGCTTTTTTAAAGAGGTCACTGGACTTCCTTGGTTTTCTTTTAAGATGTTTCACTTCTCATCCAAGAAGCTTCTTCGGCTCTGAGTGGGTGGTGGGGAATGGAAGGATTTATACTCCTTGCAGACAGCTGATCATTTGCATTGTTTTCAGAGAGTCGTTCAGGCCACTTGGAGGTTTATCTATGTCCTCGGAGTCACCTGAGTAGTGCAAATGGGCATGGAGCCTTCTTGGAACTGCTGAAAGGACTACAAATCTCATGTCCCTCCCCCTTTGTTGAGAGAGGGCTCTTCAATTTTGACGTAGGGGGCCTCTTTGACCCCTCTTTCAAACCAGTGATCCTCTATTTCCAAAATTTACTGTCTTCAAAAGAGTGGCCTTTCTCTTTTAAATGCAGATGGACTGTTGAATCTTGTCCTGATGGGTTTGTTCTCCTATGTTGTGCCACTTCATAAATGCAAACCATCCAGTCAGAGCTGAAGAAGCTTCTTGGATGAGAAGCGTTCTTCAAAGCAAAACCAGAAAGCCCAGGTGCCTCTTGAAAAAAGCATCTTTGGGACAACCATAACCTGGATGAATTGAAAATCTCCATATTTAGAAGTGCTTTAGTTTTTAACTGCATAATGCATTAGTTTTTAAATTTACATATCACACACAAAAAAGCGTTTTTGTGGGGGTTCTGAAAAGAAGATGAATGAGGGTTTTTTTTTCTGCAGAATTTACAGTGTTTTTAAATGTTCTTTGTTTAAGTGATTTTCATTATTTTAATCACACCTGTGAAAAATGTGCATGCATTGAGCCTTTTAAACTAATTAAAAAGAAAAAAAGGGCACATGCCTTGACCTTCCTGAGCTGAGGAGTTTGCTGATTGCCAAATACAGTAGCCCTTGACTTACGACCACAATTGAGCTCAAAATTTATGTTGCTGAGTGAGACACTTGTTAGGTTAATTTTGCCCCATTTTACAACTCTTCTTGCCACCGCTGCTAAGTGGATCACTGTAGTTGTTAGGTCAGTAACCCAGTTTTTTAAAGTGAATCTGGTTTCCCCGTTGACTTTGCTTGTCAGCAGCTTGCCAAAATGATCATATGACCGTTATAAATATGAGTCAGTTGCTAAATATCTGAATTCTGATTACATGACCATGAGGATGCTGCATCAGTTGTAAGAGTGGAAACATGGTAACTCGCTTTTTTCAGTGCTGTTGTAAGTTTGAACGGTCACTAAACAAACTAAACGTAAGTCGAGGACTACCTGTATGGTTTGGAAACGCAGCCTGGTTCAGTATTTAACAACTGACCTGGGTAAGCAACCCAGAATGCAAGAAAGCAAGCAAAAGGACTGACAGAGGCAAATCAGATTGCTCCATTCCTTCTTCACTGATCAACTTTATCTCAGTGCTAGTAAGTGCCTTCCCTACTGACCAGAATGGAAATATAGCAATGGAGAAAAGGGATTTGTTTCCGCATCAGCCTACTTAGTAAAAGTCCATTTAGTTCATTATCTCAAGTGTAGGCAGTAAGGCAGATGACCTTGTCAACAGATATGCAGAAACTGTTGCCTAGGCAAAAGAGGCTGAGGCATTTTAAAGTCCAAAGCAATGAGATTACTTTTGGAAATAGCTCAGGCAGGAACATCTCTCGATTTTCTGGATTATAAGAAGGAAGAGGTCCAGCACAATCATGCTTGCAAGTTTCTCCCCTTGGAGCTGATGTTAACCAAAATAGTTTTAGCCTTCCAGTGAATTGGTTCTTTGACCAGGCCTGCTTAGTGGGTAGAGCAAAGTCTGAGCTTGATGGGTTTGGTTAATGCTGTGTGATAGACTACAAAGGCTCTAAGCTGGTCGGGGAAGTTGGAAAAAATATCCAAGAAGGAAGCAGCAGTCAATTTCCATGTTTTGCCTGAATTCAACTCAATTTGAAAGATTGGGGGGTGGGGAGATGGGACAGGCAATCTTTTGTAGATGGAGGCTAGGGTGGGGGTTGCTGTTAAACGAGTAAAAATTGGTTTTATCCCATTGGTAGGCTCTTTGAATGTTTCCAGGAGGGGAAAAAATAAAATTAGGCTGTTAGTAACCAGGCTGGATTTCGTAACACACCCTTGGACTCAAAATGCTTCCTTTCATTCTTACTTGACGGAAATGCCAAGGTTCCAACTTAATGAGCCCAACCAGTTCATCACTCCGAGACTCCCAGCTTTCTGAAAGAACCATTTTATTGAGTACATCATTTCAGCCTGAATGAAAATGAAACCAGCCCTAAATACTGTATTTCCCGCGGTTTCACTATAATTAAAGAATAGATAATTCCCTTCCTCATGGCCACATTGTTCAAATAGATGTCCTGACATCTCCTTTGGCAACTCCCCTCAGTCTCTGGCCAGCACCTGTTGAGATGACCTCGGTTCCCACGGGATGGTCTGTTGTTGTCATCTGGGCTGACATTCCGGACTTCAACCTTCCCTCTCCATGTGGCAATCTGAGAAACGGGAAAAATGGCTGCGGCAGGCCTGATCCGTTTTGAAGTTGATAGGAAGACTAGACGGGCTTGAAATTGACTGTCCTTGTTGCTAATCTTACCCTTCATCTCTTTCCTACTAGTCACCTGACTTGCTTCCAAAGTAATGGGGATAAATTTTAATGGATTTTACCATCCTTGGTGCCAGGAAAAAAAAGGGGGGAAATACTATTTTTATTTAAGGGTAACTCATGGGCACAGGATGACATGACGGTAATATAGTGTGGAAAAATGTTTTGTGGGTGTTATCCTATTGATGCAAGTTGGGAAAGGAAGATACCTTTCAGAATATCTCTAGAAAAAAAATGAAAAGTAAGTTATTCTGGAACCTAACTAAATCTTGTAATCATAAGATTAGCAGTACATCTTGCAGTCTTTACATGTGAGGAAGGCTTTAATGGGAAATGCCCATTTCAATTTATGTATGTATTAAATTTATAAAGCTACCCATCTCCCAAAAGGAACTCTCTCGATATAGTCAATTTTCTCAAATGTTAAAGGGAATTAATTTGAAATAATGGAAGACAGCCCTTACCTACAGAGAACTGCTAATACAATCCATGAAGTCAGTCTGACAAAGATTTTAGTTGCGTAAATGGGATCCTGGATTTCAAAACACGCACAGGGAGGCTCTTTGGAGAGAATATTATGTGTAAGAAAGAGAGCGTTTGGCCTCTTGTTTGAATGTTGCTGGGTCAGTCCTTCTGGCTTTCAAAGCTATTTGTAAAACCATGAAAACCAGCTAGTTAGGTAACTTTGGGCCAGTAACTCTCTCAGCCCAACTCACCTCACAAGGTTATCATTTGGAGAAAATAGGTGGAGGAAGGTGTGTTAGATATGTTCGCCAACTTGAGTTATTTGTAAAAAATAAAGGCAGAATATAAACAAACAAACAAATAAACACTAGCAGGTTTAGCATTGGCAGAGGGAAAATGTTTCACAGAGCCCAGGATAGGGATAATATGAGAGACTTTCCTGCCTTTCCCATGGAGCTTTGGCCTTTCTAGGAGAGGAAGAGAAATGGATCTTATCTTCTTCCCCAGGAGAAACAAAAACAGTTTGGGAAGAGTAACGCTGAGGAGAAAGAAAGCTTATCTAGGAAGCCCTAGTGCAAGGGTGCATAAGGGGCGTGCATAAGGGTGCATAAGGGTGCATAAGGGGCGTGCATGGCGCACCAACGTGCCTACCGTCCCTGTCCTATTGTTTCTCCTATTCTTTTATTTTTCTTGTATGTAACCATTTCATGTATTCACAACTATGTATACATTTATACTTATTATCTTGTAAACAATTGGCAAATCAAATAAATAAATAAATAAATAAATAAGGGTCTTCAAACTTGGCAAGTTTAAGACTTGTGGACTTCAACTCCCAGAATTCCTGAGCTCACATGACTGGAGGAGGAATTCTGGGAGTTGGTCCACAAGTCTTAAAGCTGTCAAGTTTGAAGACCCCTGTCCCAGTGGCTTTCAGAGCATTTGAGCTGCAGATAATAGATATGAAACCATGGACCTGAAGTTGAGCTCAAGGGAGCAATTGAATTTGTTGCTGCTGTACTGTCCTTCCTGCTACCCAGCAATATTCCTGCTTAAGCTGTTTAATTCTGTCATTGAACTCAGCCACTATCCAAGATTGATAGTTCTGGGAGACTTTGCTTGTCTTCATGGGAGAGAATTTGATGCAGCTCAAATTCCACATGGACCTGACCCAGGGAACTGAGGACTTAATACGCACCAATGGTCACATGACCTATGTAGGGCAACTGTGACATGATCTGAAGTTTGAAAACATCATCATCAGAAATATTAAATTTCTACTTATAGATGTAATAACAGAAAGCCTGACAGCATTTCCTCTTCCTCATCTTATATCAAAGAGTGCCAAGGTCAGATAATCTTGAGGTTCTTTCTCATGCATTCCTGTTTTCCTCCTCATATTTTACTAACAGTCGCTGAATATGTCCTTCAACACTACCTTTGTGCTGTTCCATAGCATCTGATGGAAAAAGTCACTTGGTTCCACCCTGAGTTAGATTCCAGCTGGACAGGTCCTGACAAACTGGCCAAGATACAATCTTGTCCTGTTAATGAAGAATTGTTCATTCTGGGATTCGTGAGGAATTGGAAATGATCTTCATGATTGTTAATCCAATTACATGCTTATTAGATCCATGTTGCTTGTTTAAGGCTTCATAGGAGGTGACAAGTGGCTGGCTGCATGTGATGGTAAATTCACCCTTGAAAGAGAGGGTGGTTTTGCCGGCCTTGAAGGAGTCAGTGGCGTGCCTCGTCTTCAAGAAGCTGTCACTTGATCCAATAGGTTCTGGATAATTTTCATCCAATCTAGCATTCTGTTTTGGGGGAAGGTTGTTAAGAAAGGGGTCGGACCACAGCTTCAGAGGGCCCTTGAGGAGATAGATAATATGGACCATTTCAGTCAGTTTTCAGGCCAAGACACAGTACAGACACAGTGTGGAATCCCCTTGGTAGTAAAGTCAGGATGGGGATGATAACAATTGTCTTCATTCTTCTTGAACTCTTAGTCAGTGTATCAATCCTATCATTCTTCTGGACTAGAAGAATGGGAATGAGAGTTATGGTTCTGCTGTGATTGTCCTGCTTCCATTTGGTGTTGGCAAGTGGAGAGAGGTCCAGCCTGAGCCTGTGATTTGTAGGTTGCCTCAGGGCTCTATTCAACCTCTACATGAAATTGCTGGGTCAGGTCAAGAAATGACAGGAGGTCAGGCATCATCAGTATGCTGAAGATCCACAGAAGCATGAGCAGTTAGAGGTGACTCTTGGTATGCCCATGTAACACTTCCACTACTCCAGCTGCATTAGTTATCAGTTAACTGCTGAATGCAACTCAGGATGCTTATTATCACTTATGAAACCATTCACGACCTGGTTATCTTCCTGGGACCAGCTTTGTCCTATCATTTCTGTATTTCTGTAAGCATATAAAATCCAACACAACAGGCGCAGATTATGTGTCACCCATTAAGCAATTTAATATGACGGGACATAGGAAACATACCTGCTCTTTGGAATGCTCAGACATTTAAATTCTTCCAACCCACACAAGCTTTTAAATTATCTCTGAAAACCTATTACATTTTCTCAAGCTCTGGGATAGGTTGGGGTGTGCCCAGCTAATGTGCAGTATCTTTTTGGCTATGTGTCTGTTCCTCTGCTACATTTACTTTTATGTTATTTCTTTTGTGTTTTAGGTACTGTGTCTATGTTTAATCTGTGCACCACCCAAAGTCAGTGTTGAGTTGGACAGCTTTATAAATCTAAATTACAAATAAATAAAATGTCCACTTCAGACTGTGGGGGTTTCCATCTGAAAATAAAAGACAAACTTTGTAGCTATGCTTGGTCCTTAAAACAGGGAGGTGGCTTATCTTTTGTTTAAGCATGAGTGCATTTTGTAGCCCACCAAAATAATTTCAATGTCTTGTTCTGTGAGGTCTAATAAGTGTCTCAAATTGACCAGTGCTCTCTTTTGGAAAAGAGTTTAGACCTGCAGTTTACATTTTAATCGTTTCACTTAAACCTCACAGTTTTAGTTTTTGTTATCATGGGGAAACCTGGCTCAAGTTCTGTTATCTTTCCTTTGTCTCCACAGCTGGCTTCTGCTAGCATCTCACAGGGAGGGCAAGAAGTTGACCGGATGAAAGCCAAGAACTGGGAGTCCATCTCATTGCTCCTGTACTTGGTGAGTATCTTAAAGGTTAGGCTATTAGATGGGTGTTTCTTTTATATTGTGCTTCAAATAAATGAGAATCAGATTATATTGCTTTATCTTTTTTTCCCCCCGAGGTAATATCTGGAGACAGAAATAAAAACTTCTAAGGTAGAAGTGAGTAACTTGTGACCTGCAAAATGTGTTCAACCATCTCCCAGCAATAAAAACAATACAAACAGCGGTGAATGATGCTGTTTGAGGTGTAGTAGCTGGCAGGCCAGACAGTCCCTATCTCTGCTAAAAGCACAAGTTTGTAGAAGCCAGGAGTAAAGTCTGATCCAACAGAATGGAATGGAATGGAATGGAATGGAATGGAATAGAATAGAATAGAATAGAATAGAATAGAATAGAATAGAATAGAATAGAATAGAATAGAATAGAATAGAATAGAATAGAATTTTATTGTCATGTTAAATGTGCATTAATCAACATACATTAAAATGAAATTTCATTGCATTCAACTCTCAAAAGGTAACCATTATGCATATACCCACAACACATATATGACACAGAGAAACACCACAGTCTAGTTCTGATGTATACATATACATGGCGAGAAAAACAAATATTGTGAGTTTATCAGACGGATGGCATAGGGAACAAAGCTGTTACAGAATCTGGTAGTCCTGCTAGAAATACTTCGAAACCTCCTCCCAGAGGGGAGCAACAGAAACAGGCCATGAAGTGGGTGTATGGGATCTCTAACAGCACTTCGGGCTCTAAGCACATAGCGCTTATAAGCAGTTTCTTGAATAACAGGAAGCAAACTTCCTATAATCATCTCAGCTGTCCTCACCACTCTCTGCATGGACCTTCTATTTGAGGCACTGCTGCCACCAAACTAAACAATGATGCAGTTAAACGCTCTCAATCATGCCTCTGTAAAAAGTGACCAGGATAGAAGGAGAAAGTTGCGCTCTCCTCATCTGATGCAGGAAATTAAATGCTGGTTTGCACTTTTCACTAAAGATAATGTATGAAGAGACCAAGTCAGATTGTTAGTTATCTGCACCCCAGATACTTGACCATCTCCATAGCTGTAGCCTTGATACAAAGTGGAGCATGACTATGCTGGCTCTTTCTAAAATCTACAATGATTTCCTTTGTTTGGTTAACATTCAAAACCAGGTTATTTTTTTTTATTAATAACTAACATTATTCTAAGAAATATCATCAAATCCACCATGGATTGTTTATTTTTCCTCTTCCTTCCTTTGCTTTTGCAACTTGCCTGTGAAAGTGTCCTCTTTCTGGAACTCTTAGAAAAGCTGTGAAACTTTTAGAGGACATTAATAATCATGAAAAATATTGTTGAGAAATGTCTGTGCTGATCAGATCACTTTCTAGGCTCTTCCTTTGACTGCTGGTGGCACCCACATTGAAAGCCAGCATGGTAATATGCATGCTCCAAATTAAAGGACCAGAGGACCGCCGATTAACTGGTTGATTAATTTTGTGCCATCAAGTTGTTTTCGAGTCCTAGCAACCTCATAGATTCAAAACTCAGAGAATCACATATTTTCATATTTCTGTGAAAGGATTTGTCTGTGTATACATGCGGTTAATTGGCTGTGTGTAAACAGATACTTAAGGTTGCAACATTTCAACTTTCTTCCTTTAGTAATCCCTGATGAAAGATACAAGAACTTCCTGATCAATGAAAGACTCTGCTCATTTGGGAATGTTATATTAAAGAAGCTAGTCCATATTCTAATCTCTCCTTTATAGGGTTATTCGCTGAATCTAGATAACAGCCTCCTAATACAAAACATCCCATTTGTATTCAATATATTATATGTACATTATCTACTTGCAGATAAAGATTTTAATATGGCAGGGGAAGAAGCCTAATTTTGTTTGGCAGCCTGCCAGATACTGCTGCTTTCAGGAGGATCATAAATCAAGACAGATAAGAATTATTGCTTTATGTATTGTTTTCATGGACATTTAAATAATTGACATTGGCCTGTAACAGTAATAAAGAAACAGATTGTCTGGCTGATAAATCTGGTTATACCTTAAATGCTTTAATAATTTAGCAGTGTGTTAATATAGCATTTTGGCATTTCAGTCGTTTGGTATATTAGGATTTTAGTATTTCATTTGTTTAGTAATTTAGTCTTAAGAATTTTAGAGAGTTTTTTCTTTGATTCTTTTTTCCTAGTATTTTAGATAATTTTATGAATTTGATATTTGAGATTGTTCTGCGTTAATCTGCATTATTGATTTAGAGAGGTCTTTAAGTGTTGTAGCTCTGTACAGTCTTGATCAGCGGCCATAAAATGAGTGATGAATAAAAGTCATTGTACGTGGGAAAACCTACTTTGGAAAGACATTTGAAGGAGAGTCCCCTAGGCCATTGGGTATAGTTGAATTCAGTCACCATAAAGAGATGCACAAAGTACACTTGTCTTTGACTTATGACCTTAACTGAGCCTACAGTCCTAAATAATAATGGTTATAAACTGGATCATCACATGACCCGATCCAATTTTATGACTTTTTTGCAGTGATTATTAAGTGAATGCTGTGGTTGTTCAGCAGATTTATTGTACACTATGGGTGGGTTCCCTGCACCCCCGGAAACTGGAAAAAAAAATCATAAATCACAGACACATGACTGTGAGACTCTCCAAATGGCCATAAATTCAGGCCAATTGCTGAGTGCCAAAAAATGTGGTCGTGTGACTGAGTCCCATCCCCACTTGTTGGAACTTCAGAATTGGTCATAAGAACCTTTTGGGGTGGGATGCGGTTTGTTGTAACTTTGAATGGTTGCTAAGCGACCAATCGTAAGTCAAGGACTATCTGTAATGAAAACTGTTGCACCACAGATGGCTGCCCCATTTTTAAGAAAAGATTTACCATTGTCATAAAGTAGCACAAAATCTGCGGCAAGTAAGCCGAGCTACATGACATGACTTACGTTATGAGGAAATTGTTAGATGTCAGGTCTTTTCGCTTACAAAACAAGAGGAACTGGTCAATACTTAATGTGCATCTTTTGTCTGTGTTTTTTTTTGGGGTGGGTGGGTGGGTTGTACTAACATCTCCTCCAGGATAGGCAGCAGCAAAGAATGACAATGATAGAAACAACAAATGTTGCTCCTTCTTGGGCAAGTGGGTGGGTGGGGAATTACTGTTACTGGGCTGGATATCTTGAGTTGATAAAAAGAGCTGCCCTGGTTGGAAAAGATGACAAAGTGGTCCTTTTAGCAGCTCCGGTGATACATCTCCATTAGGGGCTCCCTCGGCAGCAGGAAATAGTTATTGATTTTCTTGCTGATGGGAGGAGATGGCTCAGCCAGGTGGGGCCCTGGCTTCCTGGGTGGGATTTGATATTCTTCACTGGCCACATAGCTTCTGCAGCAAAGCAATTTAAATGCAAATATTTCTCCCTGGAGTGTGTGAATGAGTTAGCCCAGCCTGGCCTTCACTCATTATCCCAATTGGAGAAGAGGTATAGCTGCTTCATCAGCATCATCTTTGGCAGGGCCCCATTGCTACAGAAACTCCTGCTGATCATCAGATGTGCTGGACAGATCAACAGTATACTAATTTCTGTTGTGTCCATGGTGGAGAAAGAACACTGCAGACTGTATCACACACAGCCAATATCAACAGCCAAAGAAATAGAATCTCATTCCCTAGATACTTTCAGAAAAAGATCAAATAGATATTTTATTTAAAAAACAACACAAAACAGCCCTTGAAGCTGTGGAATTGTCATAGAAACAAGGAATCGAGAATACATTTCACAAGCCGCCCAAGACTGTAGAATTGACAAGAGGTTGCAGTTGTTTGAGATGGACTTTGTTTGGTGTCTGTAGTCCCAACAGATTTTGCAGTTCTGAAACAATATTTTTAACAGTGCCACATCTTCACCTCTCATAAAGCAAATGAATTTGCCTTCTTTAGGATACAAACTCTGAATGTGAATGTGATACATATTTTGTTTACAAAGGATAACGTGGCTCTTTCTGGAGTCCAGAACAGAATCCGGATATTTTATCAGGCAGGATGCTTGATTCTAACCTGTTGGTCAGGTGACAGTCTTATAACCCAGTAAATTATTTCTCTGCTTATTTCTGATTTTATGTATCTTTTTCAGCTTGTGGAAGAGTCATCCTTCTTGACCGTTGATATGCTGGAAACCTGCTTCCCTTATGTGCTGCTGCGAAATGCTTACCGTGAAATCTCCCGAAACTCACTTATGAGTCGTCTCCCTGCACATTGAAAAGCCTTGCCTTCTGGCCATCCACCCGGATTGCCAGCTCATCAATTAGAATATTTGGCAGGAGTGGATAGGAAGGATAATGGATACTTTGTCTCTTTGATCCTTCAACTTATTGTCTAAAGAGAACCAGCTTCTTGAGTGCTTAGCTAATATTTGATGGCCTTTGTTTTGGCCAGTATATTACTACTAGTCTAAATTGTATAACCATTTGATAGTTGCCATCAAAGTTTTCTGGGTATTTTATTGGTAAAATGAGCTAAGTTTTACCAGTTGCAGCTTTTGTGGCCTTTTAAAAATGTCTGCTTGGATTGACAAACCCCCAAATAAACCCCAAAATGTTCACTCTAGGGAGAAAGAATAAGTGTAAATATTTTTCAACGTGCATTAATTCTTTCAATTCACCAATTAGGTTGTAAGCTTCTTAGTGTAGGCACCAATTTTGTAAAAAATATATTCTGCACATAAAGTTATAAATGAATGATTATAGTAATCACTCCTGGAAAAGAAACAGCCAACAATCTTGTATTCCACAGAAAATTTAATCAGCCTGATTGTTTTTGTCTTTTTTCACTTGAAAACAATCATAGGAATTGTCAACAAGGAATAGGGAAGACATTCCTTATACTATCTACCCCTTATGTCCTTTCCAGTCAGAATAGCAATTGATGCACTGGTTTGAGATGGATGCTATAGCCCAAAGCATTAAGACTGAACTAATGATAGGGAATAATAAGTTAGGTTTATACTTGCTAAGCCATGGTTTCTTTCACATACCATCATAGCTGAATCAGACAAAACTAAGAGCCTTGACAGAAGGATGATCCTTTAGTCATGCTTGATATCTTGGGATAATAATAAAATTGAATCTATCCTCAAATTTCTTCATCTCTTTCTTCTCCTGGCCTAATAACACCTAGAAAAGCACACAACTTGCCCCACATGATTCTGAGGATGAAGAAAGAACAATATTTATTTTGTATAACCTGAAAATTCATTGGAATGAACACACAAACACATATTTGGCAACCTTTTAGAAATTCCTATCTAACCTGAGAAACAGGATGACCACAGGTAGATAAAAACAAGTGGGAGGGTAAGCAACTTCCAGTTTCATGCTGGCTTCCCCACTGACTTGGGGAAAGCTGGAAGGGAGTATAATAAATCACTCCACCTCCTCCTCCTTGGCTGACCTATGGAACTTCATGCCACTTTGCTGAAAGGAGGGGGAACAGGGAGTTGTGGACCATAAGGAAAACTTCACTCCCTATGTCCATTCCAGCATTACCCCAAAGGATGCTTCTCTCCGGGGAGCAAGAGAACACCCCCTACTTCTCAGGCATCCCAGTTGAACCCTCATCCTTCTGTCCATGCCCACTGCCCCTAAGAGAATTCATATTTCAGCCTCTGTTCCAAAGCAGCCAATCGTTGTTCACTCATGGAGTCTTGTTGCCAGCCATTTGGATGCAGCAGTGGGAGCAGGAGCGATTTCCATCTTCCTGCTGGCTTCCCCACTGACTTTGCTTGTGGGAAGCTGGCAGGGAGCATTGAAAATGACTCCTTGGCTGACCAGTGAAATTGGTCCACCAGTCTGATTTTAGTAAGATATGTTGCTGAGGAGAGGGGAACAATGGAATGACCACACTATGGACAAAAAAGCAGTGAGAATGACTTCTGATTTCCTGCTGGCTTCCCATTGACTTGTCCAAAGCAGCCAATTCCTGCTTGCCTGTTGGGCCTTGCTACCAGCTGATTGGATCCATATCCACAAAGTGTGGATATAGCCCTCCCATCTTCCCTTGTGCCATGCAGCCTATAGGTTTTTATGAAGCGTGATTGGAAGGCACGATGCCATTGATCTTTCACAAATTTCATTCTCATGGGTATCCTAGCGTTCTTCTGTAAGCTTATTTGAGTTACCTTGGTTCAACAATTGTTGCCCTATACTTTCCAATACAGGCCCAGGAGTTTTAGTAGTATATAGATATATTGTATATAGATAATTCTTGTTTTAAAAAAAATTATAAAGATTTTAAAAATTGTAGGAACACAAAAAATATAAAAAGAAATAAGTTATAAACAGTAAAAGAAAAGGTGAAGAATAACAAAACAAGAAAAAGATATCTAAATAAGCAACTTCTGATATTTGCAAACCTACAAACATGCCAATTACCATGTCTTTCCTCTCATTTTGCATATCATGGTTCCCTTCTTCCCATACACAAAACTTTTTAATCAATAAATCCCACTGGAATATATTTTTAAACAATTGTTTCAGTAATAAGTATATCATTATCCTCTATTGCTTAAGACTTTATTGTGTTCTTCCTGTGAATTACCTTTTTCCAAGCTCTTTCTTCCTGCATATGGCAGAAGAGCTCTGTTTGTATTAGCCTTGTTCAAGTGTACACAAGAACAAAGTTTTATATTAGAAAGGTGAGTCAGAATGAGCCTCAGGCTTCCATGGCAATTTTGCATTGATGTCGAGAGGGGGGCAGGGAGGGAAATATTCTACCTGTCTTATATATAACGTTATCCATTTTTAATATGTCCCACCACATAGTCACCTTCCTTGCCACCCCCTCTCCACTCCCCCATCCCCAAGTTTTTTTTAAAAAAATGCAAGATTTTGGAAACGGGTCATCATTGCTCTCTGGTTTGTAAGTCCCAGCAGTGTGTAAGCCTGGCTTTTAGAAGGGCAAGAAAGAGAATGGCAGACTTTAAGTCAGTGGTGGTGAATCTATGACACGTGTCAAAGGTGACATGCCATAACATTTGAGGTGATATTTCAACATTCGCCAACACCTGGCTGAAGGCTAAATCTGTCTCTAGGCTCGTGTCTCGGTATGCATGTTTTAACAATGAAATAGACCGAGACAGGAAACCATTTTATTACAATTTATTCAGGACATGAAGGCAGCAGCTATTATCAAAAGTACAGCCTGTTCTTGTGCTATATTGGAGATGGTGGAGGCCAAATGAGAGTGGGGTATGCTCTTTCACAGCCTCTGGACCCTCCAGACATCACATGAGGAGCCATGTCTTTGCGCATCCTTAGCAACCTCCCAAAATCACATAAGAGTGAAGTGTGCTTTTATGTGATTTTGGGAGGCTGCAGAGGCTTGGGAAGACCATTTTCTGAAACAGCTTTAAGAATAAAGGCCTCATGCGACCCGGAACAGCCTCCAGTAGGCCACAGGGCCTGTCCACAGGAAGGGAACATCGCCTGAAGGTAAGTGGTGCATGGCAGATATTGGGGAGCACTGAACTGCATGCCAATTTCACTGTTTCCCAAGGCTCACATTATGCCTTGTAAAATGGCGTGAGGCAGTCCTTTTGAGTGACAGCAATGGCGCTGGACTAAAATCGAGGCCCAGGCCTGTTCTTCAGGCCCTGTCTTGGTGCTGCCACTGAATGCTCTTGTTCAGGATGGGCTAGAAGGGAGAGAGATAGAGAATCGTTTCTCTTTTGTGTGTGTATGAATGAGTGTGAGACACGCCAACAGATTAAAGTCAGACATTTACCACATTTGTGAACATGCTGAGTCCAAAAGTTTCACCATCATTGCTCCAAGTAGAAATCTATCATCTTCACCTAAAAAAATGATAAATTGTCAGTCTAGACCCTTAAGCATCCTCCTTTGTGTGCCTAAAATGCTCCAGTGCCTCTCGAAAGTTGCTACTGGATTTTTAGATGATGATTATGATACATTTGAAAGAAAAGAAAAACACAAACATGCATACAAAGAGAAGTGGCTAAAAGGAAAAATAAACCTCAAAGTGGATAAGCAAGGAATTGACCACTAATAGAATTAGGTTAATTTTTTCAATATTTCATTGATTAGTTTTAAATAATAAAATAATATATATAATTTTAAATACTAAAAACCATTATTAAAATCTAAGTAATATATGAGTAGCAATAATCACAGTTAAGAATCACACTAATTTCTAACTGAGCAATTGAATATTTTATCTTAAAAGAAACCCAAATATCGGATGTAATACTTGCCCATACATACAGTGACAATCCAACAATGATTTCTAAATGGACTTAAATTCTGTCTCATTTATTCCTGAAATGTCAAATTTTGGGCATTGAGATGAAGTCCCAGCACTTAATTAACTATTCTTCTACAGAAGAAACTCTGTCTACCATCTAATAGGAAGCATAGACTCTCCTTGCAGCAGTTACTATGTAGAAAGGTAATTGAACTTATTTTGTGAAAATTCTGTAATATATTATTTAAAAAATAACAGAATGGAAAAGAAATTCACTTGTTAAAACCTGTTTCATTCAATTATAAAACATTTTTCAAAGTTGTAATGTCAGGTTGTTATTTTTAATATGGCAGGAGGGGAAATTATCCAATATCTGGTGACTATGCATTATTTACATAGAATATGAATTTAATTACATTTTCATTGTGACTCCACCTATATTTTGCACTGCCTCTTGCTGCTACTCCATAACTACCCTGTTCAAAAGCTGAGGCCCCTCAGAACTGATAGGAAAGAACCAGTTCCTCATGAAGCTGACTTAATTGTTCAAAAATAAAACTTAACCAGAAGTTCTGAAAAGCCTATATTTTATACTTGGTCTGTCTGTCTGAAAAAGGATATAGTTTTAGTTGGGGAAAACAGAGATAAGAGTAACCAATATCTTCCCTAGGAAGATTGTTTTAACATGTTGGTGCTTTTATAGTAGAAAAGCAGACTTGAGAAAAAGGAGAGAAGAGAGTTTTATATACAAGAACATTTTATTTCTTTTTCAGTACTCCAGTACTTGAAAATGAACTCTTAAATGGTTAGGCAATCAGAGAAAAGCAAAGGCTTTTTTTTAATGGAATGATGTTTTACAGCTTTCTATGCCAAATATTTTGTGATAATTTCTGGCATGTTTACATATATTTTTTAAACTGACAACTGTATAGTCTCCTAGCAGCTGCACATGAGAGCCGGCAGTATTACAAATATGTCTCTGATTCTTGTGTACTTGGAGCTACGGATCCTGATGGTGCCACCCATCATCTTGGCCTTTTCTTTTTGGTGCTATTAGGAAAGTAGATCTATTCGGGATCAGACTGGATGGAAGTGATTGGCTTTATGGCCCTCTTTCCAATTTAATTTGGCTCCTAACCACCTAATTCGGCCAAAGAACAAACAGAGAGTACCCTGCTATGTTTCTGGGTGCAGTATATGAACATCTCTTTAATGCTCCTTGTAAGGCTCCTTTTAGTATCTTTCTGGCAATTGAAGGAAAACAGAACATAAACCTCCATGTCCTTTAAAACTCTGAATTCACAGAAGAACAACTAGAAATAGACAAGCCTGAAAATATGAGGTAAAAACTCAGACACAGAATATATTTTTTTCAACAGTCCTTGATTCAAAGAGAAAAGAGATTCCACCCCCTAAAGAAACTTTTATGCCTTCTCTTCCAATCTAATCACATCCAGCAGTCAAAATGGAGTTATACTTTTAGGTGTTAGCAGCCATATTCCAATAGTTCAGAATAGCCAAGGACAAGCCATTATACATGAGTTGTAAACCTGTCTACTTAAGGCAGACTAATTTCTGTGGGGGAAAGCATCCAGGAAATCCAAAAGAAACAGAGCTGACACAGAGAAACGATAGCAGAACTCTCCTGGGCATATGGATCAGAACAGGAGGTTAGTCTAATATGGGAATCATCAGGCTTAAAGGTACGTCTGTAGATTGCAAATAATCCTGAGAGCCATGCACCATCATGCTAAATAAAAGCTAAGTGCTGAAAAGAGCAACCCAATATTTTACTTTCTAACTGGAACTTACTGACTCCTTTTCACCAAGTGTTGCACTATAGAATAGAATTCTTTATTGTCCAAGTGTGATTGGGACACACAAGGAATTTGAATAAGCTCTCAGTGTAAATGCCAGCAACAAGTGAAAATCATGATCATCATCATAAAATAAAATCATCATAAATCATAAGATGCAACACTCAGTGATAGTCATAGGATACTAAATAAAAGCAAGCAACATAATTATAATAGGATACTAAATAAAAGCAAGCAACATAATTATAATAGGATACTAATAAAAGCAAGTAACATAAATCATAAGATACAAACAACAAAGTTATAGTCATAAGATGCTATATATACACTCCTTCTGTACAGTGTGTCAAATGCACTTATAAAAAAGGGCTCAGATTATATCCACAAGGGATCACGGTGCATAAAAACCTCAATCCTGCTGTCTAATAATCAGAAATTCTTCCAAGTAAATTTAAAAATCCTTAAAAACCACTTGGCTTCCTAATGTCTATTGCAAATAAACTGCTTGATGTCAGATTTCAGTGACAGGTAAAAAGGTGGCTCTGGGGACCACAGGTGGCCTGTGAGTTTCTCCCTTAATAGATAGCATTCACTGAAAATTCCTTTAGAAGATGCTTGGGCTGTAACAGAGCAATGGCAGAGTAGAATGCCCGAGTTCAGGCTTTGGATTTATCTATTTATTTATTTATTTTTATTTGTCAATTGCTTACAAGATAATAGGTATAAGTAAAAACATAGTTATGAATACATGGATGCATATAAGAAAAATAAAAATATATAAAAGAAACAATAGGACAGGGACGGTAGGCACCTTGGTGCGCTTATGCACACCCCTTACAGACCTCTTAGGAAAGGGGTGAGGTCAATAGAAGACAGTCTAAGGTTAAAGTTTTTGGGGTTTGGGGAAAAAACCACAGTCAGGTAGAGTATTCCAGACATTGCCCACTCTGTTGCTGAAGTCGTATTTTCTGCAATCAAGTTTGGTGCAATTAACCTTGACTTTGTATCTATTGTTTGCTCTAGTTGTTATGGTTGAAGCTGAAGTATTCATTGACAGGTAGGACATTGCAATGTATGATTTTATATTGTATACTTAGATCGGACCGAAGGTGGCGTAGTTCTAGGTTTTCTAGGTCTAGAATTTCGAGTCTGGTGGCATAAGGTATTCTGCAACAAGTAGAGGAGTGGAGAACTCTTCTTGTGAAATATTTCTGGACTTTCTCATCTGATATTGTGTTAATATCAGATACGTAATGTGGGTTCCAGACTGATGAGCTGTATTCGAGTATTGGCCTAGCAAATGTTTTGTATGCTCTAGTTATTAGTGTAATATTACCAGAGAAAAAGCTGCATAGGACTAGGTTAACAACTCTTAATGCCTTTTTGGCTATGTAGTTACAGTGGGCTCTAACAGGTCATTTGAGTACTCCAAGATCCTTGACAGAGTTTGGATCATCAACAAGGTCTTGACTATTCAGCCTGTATTTTATTTTCTGATTTTTATTTTTTTTGCCAATATGTAGGACAGAGCATTTATTTGTTGAAGTTGCCATTTGTTTGACCATTCTGATACATAGTCAAGGTCTTTTTGAAGGGTAGCAGTATTGTCTGTGGTGTTGAATAGTTTTACATCATCAGCGAAGAGAACGCAGTTGCTCTTGATATGATCACAGAGGTCATTTATGTAGAGTATGAAAAGAGTTGGTCCTAGAACACTGCCTTGGGGGACACCACTATTGATAGGTACAGAATTTGATAGGACACTCCCAATTTTGACCATTTGTTGTCTGTTTAACAGGAATGCTTCTATCCAGTTATGTAGGTGTCCAGAGATACCATAGGATTTTAGTTTTAGGAGTAGTTTGTCGTGTACCACTGAATCAAAGGCTTTACAGAAGTCTATGTAGATTGCGTCTATTGCTTTGCCCTGATTGAGTTGTGTAGTCCATATGTTTTTGCAGTGTAAGAGTTGCAGATTACATGATAGTTTTTTCCTAAAACCAAATTGTTTATTAGAGAGCAGGTTGTTTGTCTCTAAGTGGAGGATGATGGATTGGTTAATAATTGATTCCATGACTTTACAGGTGATGCAGCATAAAGAGATTGGTCTGTAATTTTCAACTAGGCTTGGGTCTCCCTTTTTGAAGATGGAGATGACCATGGCTTGTGACCATAGGTTTGGCAAGGAGCTGGTCCTGAAAGACTTTTCAAAGATTATGCTTAGAGGTTTGGCTATGGGAGTGGGTAGCTTTTTTAAGAAGTAGGCACATATTCCGTCCAGTCCAATAGATAGAGATGGTTTTAGATTGCACAGTGCTTTTTCAACAATGTCTTCTGTAAAATCGATATGTATTAGATCATTGTAGTTGTTTGTGGTTCAACTAGGAAATACTGGGCATGATCCATTGCTGTTTACAAATACTGAGCCAAAGAATGTGTATAAGAGGTTGGCTTGAATAGTGTCATCGTTGCAGTCTTTACCATTAGGTCTTTTCAGGGGTGGGATGGACCTTGAGTCTTTTAGTTTGTTGTTTACAAAATTGTACAAAGCGCGGGTGGAATTGTTGCGTAGAAGGTTTTCTTCTTGTTTAATGTGATAATTGGTGCATTCAGTTTTTATCTGGTGGCATAAATTTTTGTAGCGGCTTTTGAAGTTGGTAACGTGACCAGATTTGTTTTTCTGCCAAAGTGATTTCTTTTTGGATTGAAACTTCCTTATTGTTTTGGGTAATTTGTTTTTTCTGGTTTGGGGAGTTGTTAATGGTACATATAGTTTGATGACTCTTTTGTCTTCAAGTAAAAATATGTTGTAATGGTCTTCTACAGTATTGCATCCAGAGAATAGAAATTGCCAATCAAGGGATGAGAGATCGTTGTTTATAAGATCATAGTTGCCTTTTTTGAAGTTATAATTGGGGATTCCATCATTGTGATGATTTTTGTGTAGACGTATGTTGAGACAAAAGTCAATCATGTTGTGGTCACTGTTGGAAAAGCGTTCTTTAATTTGTATTCCGTAAATTGAATTCAAACTATTGCAGAAGATGAGATCGAGGCAGTTGTTAAGTCTAGTGTTGTTGGTTACTAGTTGTTCTAGTCCCAGATTTGTTACTGCATTGTAGAAGATTGCATGTGTGGGTTCAGTTGTACATTCGTTAAGGGTCCAGTTAATATGAGGTAGATTGAAGTCACCAAGAAAGATAAAAGTGTGTGGGCAGGATGCTGCCCATTTTAGGAGTGTATTTATCTTGTTTGCATGTTCGATGTCATAATCAGAGGCTCTGTAACATAGTAAGAACCAAAATGTGATATTTAAGGACAGTTCACAGACAATGGTCTTGGGAAGAGCAAGCTCTTGGATAACTTGGATGTTTTTTAGATGTAAGGGCTTTTTATAGAAGATAGCAACACCACCTCCTCTACGGATTTCATGATCTGATCGGTAAACATGATAGTCTCTTACTGTGGTAATGGAGTCAGGGAGAGATGCATTGAGCCATGTTTCACAGACAAATATGATGTTGAATTTAGCCATATTTAGTAAGAGGAGAAATTCAGGTATTTTATTCACAAGGCTTCTTGCATTGAGTAGCTTGCATTTAAGGCCAGTTGTGGTTGGAATAGAGGTAGTCAGGGGCATGCATGCCTAGTTTTCAGTGATGTTGGATTGGATGGGGTGGGGTTGGATGCGGAGTTGTGGGTTGTGTGACTTTCTTTTGATGCAATCAGCTCTGTAGTCAATGTATAGGTCCTTTTCTCCATTGTCTAGACTGTTTTTGAGTTCTGCGTGGAGTTCACGGGAGCGGATTCTTTGCAGTATGGATAAGTCTGGTCTTGAGCGAAGTTTTTTGTGGTTGGGATTGGTTTTTGCAATGGCATTTATTGTATGAATGAATATGCGTTTGCTGGACTCATTTTTGCATACAACTCTACAAAATCTTGGGGCCACAGAGCCGTCATTGTATTTGTACCAATGGCCATCTCTGGTTATTTCAATGATGTCTTCAGGAGATATGTTTGTTGTATTAGCGTTGCTTATGATATCACGAACTTTGGTGATGTCATCTGATTCGTTGGTGTCTTCGAGATCAAATAGGATGGCATTTGGACGATTCTGTTCACGTTCCATGGTGTCTCTGATGAGTAAGGAGATATTATTTGTGGAATTATTTGAAGGGATAGTAATTGTTTGTGGCTGTGGTTTGGTGGTTATTTTTGGTTGTAGTTGTGATTGTAGTTGAGGTAGTGGTTGTGGTTGTTGTGGGATTTGATTTTGAGCTAAAAGGTACTCACTTATCTGTGCTGTATTTTTTTTCCAAGAAAAATTAGGCTTGCTTGTATAGTTGTTTCAAAACGTGTTGCTAAGCGTTCTTCTATTGAGTGAATGAGTGATTCTGTGCTTTCAACTCTGTCAGGTAGGGTACTCAGTTTGTTTAGCTTAGGACAACATGATGGACCTAGAAAAAAGAATGTATCTGAATTTTTAACCATATCAGCTAGGTTTTTGTTTGTGTTTAAGCAGGTAGGGTGGGCTAGATTATCGCATAGGCGGCATTTGATGTAAACTTCGCTTTCATTGATGGTTTCAAGACATTTGAAACATGTGCAGGAGTCTGGGAGGTCATTGGTAGAGATATTTTTCTTTTGTTTTGGTTTGGAGTTTTGGGCTGGCATGGCCAATGGCAATTCTCTAAGAAGGCCTAAAAAGACTCCTGGTTTAATCTTGGAAAGCCTCTGCCTGTTAGTGTGATCCATACAGAACAAATTTAGAAGGGTTTTGCCTTAAGATAAGGCAGTTTCCTATAAACTTAAGAGGGAAGCTTTTACCCAAGGCCTTTTCCTTCAATTCATACTTTGGAAGGGTATGAAAGTTATGAAACACTCTGCACGTTTCGATCCTGTGCTGTTACTTGCTACAGCCCAAGGTAATGAGGTGGCTAAACTGAATCCCTATAGTCAGTAATATAACAGGCTTTGCCCTAGAAAGAGTCCAAATTAAGAAGAGATTGGGGCTACTGTATCCATTCCTCACCCTATTGTAAATTCCAAACTTTATTATAATGAAATGGCCAAGTGTAGCCTTCAACCATTTCTACCTACTCAGTCTCCGCCTTTTCAGATAGCATATTGAAACTCTGCAACTGTTAGAAAAGTATGCTGGCATAAAGGGAACTGCTCCATTGAGGTTCCCAATTCAGACACGCGCATGCAGCCAGAGAATGGTGCTGTCCTTACTGACTGACTACTGGCCAAGTTTAAGAATCCAGCGGATGGATTCCTCTGTTTTAAGTTCCTCTCAACTAATTTCCTGCTCCTTAACGCTGAGTGGGACGGGATTAGATGCCCCCAGTTTGGTGCTTAGAACATACAGTATAGTCAGCAATCAAGTTGTTAAACCAAGAGGGGTGCAGATGTAGCAAGTGGATGAATGCTCCTACCAGACACAAAACCTCCTGGACTTATCTATGTGTCTATTTCTGAATGCTGGGAGGACAAAGAGAGCAATCAATAGAAAGCATGTGCCATCCTGTAATAATGGAGCTAGAGAATGCCAGTGCTGGCAGCAAGCAGCCAAGGAGTCCTATCCTTGGGGCTGGCAGTACCAAGAGGTAGCCATTATCACAATTGGCCTGCATATATAATAACAGGCATTATATGGCACTGAGGGCCATCAAAGCTGGAATGGAATAGGCAGTGCTGCTCACCCCCACCCTGGGCAACTGAAGTAAGCCTTGTAAAAGTAAGCCCTGAGAAGTGCAACTCCATGATACTGGCCAAGAAAGTACAGTGCAATCAGGATCATCGATATAGAACTCATGCTTGAGTCAGAAATAAGAGGAGTGGCAGCAGTAAAAAAATACTATTATGGGAAACTGTGTCAGCAGAAGCAATGAAAAACCTGTAACCCATCAAGTGAAGATAGAAACAGCATCACATACGTAGCAAACCCAGCTCTTATTTCCTTGTTTAAAACAAATAAAGCACAGGATTGCTGCTCATTCAGAAGAAAGCTGAGCCTACAATTATCAGATCTCTCATAAAGTGCTAGGAGTACTGGGCAGGCAATATGAATGCAGAGATCTCTATGGAACCAGGTGTTACATCTGTTCTGTAGTCCAAGCCAAAATGGTCATGTCAGACAATCTCTAGCAAGGACAGAGGAAAAAGCGTGCCCATAACTATCTTCAATAGCTAATAAGAGATGGGACAGATCCCATCCTCAAATATGTCACCAAACCAATGACAGTAGGCTTTATTGTGATGGCTGAGCCTAGCATCATGATAGCAACTCCATCCAGGGCTGTCTTTCTGTGGGAAATGGGTCACCCATCAAACATCAGGTATATACTATCCTTGTAGTTTCTTAACTGAGGTTGATTCACATATTTCTCCATTTCATTGATCTCTACTCCTGAACCACTAACAAGTTGAGGAAGAGAGAGCTCTTTCCTACATGCCTTTTCATGTTGCCTAAAACAGACTTGTTATACTTCTGGTTGTGGGCTCTGGCAATCCTGCCCAAGAGATAGAGAAGAGGATGGGTAGATGGATGTTAAGAGAGGAAAGGTTTGGAGCAACATAGAAAAGAAGCACCTTCTGCTAAGAATGAATTTTTCAGACCATCTACAGTACCCGTCATGAATGTTGAGGAGTGTGAGAAAAATGTGTGTAGCAGACAAGGCTCTGCTTTTCTTGTAAGCATTCACTTCATTTTTTTTGAACAATGGCAAGCAAGACAGCATGTAGCCTTCAGATGTGTTAAAGCAGGGCAGTGTTGAAATGGGCTGAAATGGAAGTATACAGTTAAAGCTTCTTGCTTGGACTTTCTAATGTTGTAGAGCTGGAAAGCTTGAGCCCTGGTCCTTTGTATAGGAATCCAAATGAAAGAATCTCTGAGAAGTGGCTGTCCATCCTCTCCAGAAATGAATTCAGTGAAGGAGAATTAACCCTATTCCTCAGTAACTGGTTCCTCCGTCAAACTATTCTTACTGCTAAGAAGTTTTGTGAATACTTTGTCTTCCTGCAATTTAAAACCATGAATTGGTGTCCGACAGTCTGGAACAACGGTCAACAGATTTTGTACGAGGACTTCACTTGGCTGCCTTGATCTTCTTGAGAGTATGTTGAATCTGCAGAATTGTTTCAGTTCTTTCAACAATTGTTTCAATTGCTTATCTAAGCTTGTTAGGATCATCTTTTCCTGCTCCTCCTTCCCCAAACCCACTTTCTTGCCTCCTCCCATAATGATCCCTGAATGAATGATTTGTAACCTTCCTGTATAAATTTTGGCCTGAGAAAAAATAGCTATGACGACAACGTTCCGAACAAGTTTAGTCTTCTGGAATTGGGTGTTTAATGCAATACTGTCATGTCCCCAAGCAGATGCACAGGTGTCGAGGTGTGTGTGTGACTGTATCCATGCAATAATGGCATTCAAAACATGTTTTAAAAGAGTGGGGTTTTGATGTGTTACTGTGTGGTTGTGACTATCTTGACACTTGTATACTTCTTGTATCTCTGAAGGTGGGTATTTTTTCTTCTTCTAAAAATGCATTTGTCTTAAGTTAGCCCAAACAACATATTCTAAAATTTGGAAGTACTTTCGTTGATCCCAGGTGAACAGGTTATAGAAATTATTTAATGATAAAAAACGTAGGCATTTTCTACTGATCTACAGGTATTGCTGTTTATTATTAAATAATGCACTCTAAAACTAAGTAGGAACATTCAGACAGCAGCATCTGAGTCTCAACTGGGAAGATGAGTAGGGTTAGGCCTTATTACTATTGTGATGGGTCCCATACTTTAAATCAGCGGTCGCCAACCAGTGGGCCATGACCCCGTTTGAAAATTTTGGTGGGCCACAGAAAAATCTCATCCTCAGAGCACCCCCCCAAAAAAAACAATTAATCCAGGCTGCACAGAAACACAAGGCTGCGCCGTCCACATAGCCCGCGGAAATCTTCACTGCCCACTCACTCCTTACCCAGAAAACTTGCCAACTAAATTGATATTTTTCTTTCTTCCGACCATCAGCTGTTCTGCTGTGCCGGAATATTTAGATTAGCTGGAAATCAGGAAATCGTGGGATTTCTTGCTTTCTAGCTAGTCTTTAGATCTTCGGCTCTGCTTTTAAGCACAGCCAAACTTCCCTTAGGACTGAAGGTTCTATTATTCAGTGCAGACTCACGGCAAGCAAATTTTATGTGACAGACTGAGCTAGCCGATGGCAGATAGATAGATTACTGAATGATGCTGTGAGCAACTCAATCTGCCTACCTGCTTTGCCTGATTTTGGGTAAAAGTTGCTCTTTTTTTAAATAAAAAAATCAATATTTACATACATGGTGTGTTGTGAATTAATTTTGTGAGTTTGCTTCCTAGCAAAATTTATGAGTTTGCTTGCAAGCAAATTTTATGTGACAGACTGAGCTAGCTGATGGCAGATAGATAGATCTCTGAATGAAACTATGATTCTGTGAGCAACTCAATCTGCCTGCCTGCTTTGCCTGATTTTGGGTAAAAGTTGCTCTTTTTTAATAAAAAAAAAAATCAATATTTATATAAATATTTATAATATTTACATACAAGCCATGCCCAGCCAGTCACATGACCACCAAGCCACACCCACAAATTAGGCCATGCCCACAGAACCGGTTAGTGGTCCCTAGGATTTAAAATTATAAGTTTGGTGGTCCCTGAGGTCCAAAAGGTTGGCAACCCCTGCTTTAAATTATACAGGGAAGGCCAATATAATGTCAGAAGGTGACACTAGCAAATCATCTCTGTATAGTTGTAAAAAAAAACCTGGATATGTCCATCAAACACCAGGAGTCGAGCTCAATTGACAGAAAACCTGAATCTTTATTGAAAAAGAAACCTAGTAAAAATAGATAGGAATAGTTATATTTAAGTTGATCTGGTTTAATTCCAGGGTCAGCCCTCCTGTTAGATAGAGTGAGGCCTTTCTCTAATGGAGCACATCCTTCGGGATATCAAATTCTGACAGGTCCTTCTAAGCTCCCTAGCGATGTTATTTGACAGATGAAAGGCATCTGATCCTGGCCTCCTTAATCAGTTTCAATGGGATGAACAATATTTTCTCATGACCAGTAGGATTTAATTGCCACTTGAACTGACCCTGTAGACAAAAGGTCCCATCCATGAAACTGCAAAATTTCTGAGGTCATGTGACAAAATTAGTGGAGCAGAGGAATGCTGTTGATATAACTTGGACAACAGTAAGGCATTTGACAAAGTAGACCATAACATACTACTTGATAAAATAGAAAAATGTGGATTAGACAGCATCATCACCAGATGGATTCATAACTGGCTGACCAACCACACTCAACGTGTAGTCCTCAGTGGAAGTGCATTTACATGGAGGGAGATAAGCAGTGACGTACCCCAAGGCTCTCTCTTAGGCCCAGTACTCTTCAATCTCTTCATCAATGATTTGGATGAGGGAATAGATGAAGAACTCAACAAATTTGCAGATGACACCAAACTAGCAGGAATAGCCAACACTCCAGAATATAGTCTTAAGAAACAGAAGGATCTTGACAGACATGAACAATGGGTGCTATCTAACAAAATTAAATTCAGTGGTGAAAAGGTTCAACATTTAGGCAAGAAAAACAAAAGGCAGGTACAGTATATGTAGTACCTTGCTCAAAAGTGGTGACTATGAGAGGGATCTTGGAGTTCTAGTGGACAATCGCTTAAATATGAGCCAGCAGAGTGCTGCAGCTGCCAAAAAAGCCAACACAGTTCTAGGCTAGAGAGATAGAATCAAGATCACATGAAGTGTTAATGCCACTCTATAATGCCTTGGTAAGGCCACACTTGGAATTCTGCATCCAGTTTTGGTTGCCATGATGTAAAAAAGATGTTGGGACTCTAGAAAGAGTGCAGAGAAGAGCAACAAAAATGATTAGGGGACTGGAGGCTAAAACATATAAAAAACGATTGCTGGAACTGGGTATGTCTAGTTTGATGAAAAGGACTAGGGGTGACATGATAGCAGTGTTTTAATATCTCAGGGGCTGCCACAAAGAACAGGGAGTCAAGCTATTCTCCAAAGCACCCAAGGGCAGGACAAGAAGCAATGGGTGGAAACTAATCAAGGAGAGAAGCAACCTTGAACTAAGGAGAAATTTCCTGACAGAGGAATTAATCAGTGGAACAACTTGCCTCCAGAAGTTATGGATACTCCAACACTGGAAATTTTTAAGAAGAGATTGGATAACCATTTGTCTGAGGTGGTGTAGGGTTTCCTGCCTAAGCTGGGGGTTGGACTAGAAAGCCTCCAAAGTCCCTTCCAACTCTGTTATTCCTATTCTATTCTATTCTATTCTATTCTATAGAATAACATGCTCTCGGCATGTTGTCATCATAGAAACCTGTCCTTGTTTTTGACCTCAGCAACTAAAAAAGGGTCCAATTTCCAACCTTATTCTATAACCTGGATTTGGTTGAGCTGAGTTAAGAGGGAAACTGATCTCCTTACTCAGCTGCTTATGGACCTAGCTGCTTATGTCTCTCCATGAAATGAAGAAGGGATAATGATGAGTGTTACTTTCACTTGGGGACCTTTGAGCCACTTTTCATAGAAGAATGAACTCATTGTTCATCAAATATGCAAAATAGATGCCTATAAAAATAAAATTAAGTTGATGGTGCTCCATCCCCTGCATTCGTTGAATGGAAAGCACTGCGATCCAGACACAGGCAGCTGATGCCAGGAACGATAGATGAGTTTAATTACTCAGTCTATATTTGTTTATCACCAAGCATCTGAGCACAGAGGGGGTTATTTGCAATCTGAATAAGCAGACATATATATCAACCTCGTCTTTGACATCCTAAGTTACCATGAAGGAGAGAGAGAGAGAGGGAGGGAGGGAGGGAGGAAGAGAAAAGGAGGGAGGGAGAGAGAGAGATTGATTTTCAATCAGCAACATAGCAGTGCAACGTTTTAAAACTGGCAAGGATTACAGTTTACCCTCTGCGATGAATTCCACCATATGGGAAGGCTGAAGCTCACAGGTGGTACTTCTCTGTGAGGAGGATGGCTTTATGGGATAGCCCCTCTCTGAAATTAGGCTGGCTCCCATATCATTTGCTTTCTCAAAGCGTCCAAAATCAGGATTGCTTTGGAGAGTTTTTGGAGAATTAATTAAGACTCTTGGCTTTGAGGTCTGTGGCAGTTGTGGCACATTGTGAATACAGCACTGTTGTTTTGATGCTATTTTATGGGTAAGCTTAATTACAATTTATCCTGGGCCTTTAATTATGTTGTGGATTATGTCGTTAACTGCTGCTTGATTATACCGATGTACAAGTCCAATCGGTAAATGAATACAGTTATGACCACAATTGACCCCAAAATCTTTGTTATGTGAGACATTTGCTAAGTGAGTTTTGCCCCATTTTACATCCTTTCTTGTGACAGTTGTTAAGTGAATCACTACAGCTGACAAGTTAGTAGCCTGGTTGTTAAGTGAATCTGGCTTCCCCATTGACTTGGCTTGTCAGAAGGCTGCGAAAGGGGATCCCATGACCTTTGGACACAGCAATGGTCATAAATATGAACCAGTTGCCAAGCATCTGAATTTTGATCATATGATCATGGGAAGCGGCAAAGGTCATAACTGTGAAAAAGTCATAAGCCACATTTTTCAGTGCCACTGTAGCTTGAACAGTGACTAAATGAACTGTTGTAAGTCAAGGACTACCTATACTGAAATATACCATAGTTTCCTGTCTGGTAAGGTTAATACCAGCAATTTGGTGAATGCGGACCCTTCTGAGCAACACATATTTTAGGAGGTTGGCAATAAAAAGGAAAATACTTAAATTAAGTGCTAAATATAAAGGACCATCAATTGCCCTGCCTAATAACTGGTAAATCATTTGTAAGCTTTGTGACAGGCCATCATTGTTCACATAACAGCAATGACTACATTGCAACTTTCTGAGTAGACAAGTACTACTAACGGTGCTTTAACTTACTGTAATTCTTATTATAGTCTTGTAATATGGTGTGGTGGTTTTTGCACTTTTTTATGCCTAAAGTATGGATTAGAGCCAAAAATTGAGACAGATTTCTACTGTGCTATCCTTTAACTATGAATTCTGCACGATCTTTCATCTTCTGGTCATCTAGGATAAAATGTGGATTATGACCTAAAGCTGCTTGCCTGGCCTTTATACAGCAGGATCACATAATTCAGGCGACATATTTATCTCTGGCCTCAAAGCCTTTCTGCACATTACATGAAAAAATGCTACACAGTCCTTATGTCATGCATCAGTGGGATGTTATAAGATATTCTGGCCTTTCAGAAGCATTTCAGAAAGACCAATGCTTGCAGTCAGGAGGCGATTCCCGAAAACCCCAGATGTAAGCACAATTCACACGTGGATCCCAAGCCCATTGGATCTGTCATCTGTCAGAAGTATGCCTGATCAGAGGAGAGAATGAAAACCCCTGTGCTCAGCACCAAAAGGACAGACTGGAATGGAGTACACAAAACATTTGGAGTACACAATGGAATGGTCTGCAGCTGGCATATCACACATGCTGATTGCCAAAGCCAAAGAAATTGGTTTCTAAACTGCTTGGATTTAACAAAAGCTTATTTGGCAACTGGAGTGACATAATGCTGGCTTCCCCAAAGAAGGACAGCATATAAAGTATGTATAAGAATGTAATTCTACACACACACACACACACACACACACACAGAGCAAGCTGACTTTTCAGAGGATCGGTCTAGGGTTGCACTCTAAAACTGGTTCCCCTGTTAACACACGGCTTACATAAATATGTTGGTTGAATCAATTGCAGTGACCAGGTTCACCAAGCACACTAAGCCATGCTTCATTCAGCCACAGCACTGGTAAAATTGCATGCCCCTTTGAGCCATAGGTTCTGATTTATACACCCTCATGGGTGGGTTCCCAGAAGCTCCTAAGCCAAAACCAAAGAAAACACCATAGTATTCTTTATTAGCCAAGTGTGATTGGACACACAAGGAATTTGTCTTGGTGCAAATGCGCTCAGTGTACATAAAAGAAAAAATACATTCGTCAAGAGTCAAGAATCTTCAGGTACAACACTTAATAATAGTTATAGGGTACAATAAGCAATCAAATCATACTAGGAAACAGTCAATATAAATCGTAAGGGTACAAGCGACAAAGTTACAGTCATACAGTCACAAGTGGGAGGGGATGGGTGATAAGGATAACCATTGGGGGCTTAGTCCAAGTTTAAATTAAGAAGTAGATGAACTGTAGGGAGAGGCTGACATTTGAGGGCTTAGCGCCAGTGGTGGGATTCAATTTTTTTTGCTACCGGTTCTGAAGGTGTGGCTTGGTGGGCGTGGCAAGGATACTGTAAAATCTCCAGTCAGAGGTGGTATTTGCCGGTTCTCTGAACCACTCAAAATTTCCGCTACTGGTTCTCCAGAACTGGTCAGAACCTGCTGAATACCACCTCTGCTTAGCACTCCTCTCCGCCTGGTCTCAAGTCCATCTTCAGGCATCCATTTCTGTCATTGTGATGGAAATGGGGATAAGCTGCAGGTTAAATAAATTGTTGCTCCATCTACAAAACTACGTGTCTCTTCTAACATTCTGTCTTGAGAATGGAAACAAGAAAAAGCTAATGCATGGACAAGATTGGATAATTTTCACCCCACTTCTTCACCCACCCCCCCACCCCCCCTTTTTTTACTTTCCAGCTTCAACTTTGAACATTTAGCCTAAGGCTTTATGACTCAAAAAAAGACCTGCTCTTCGCATTTTAAAGAGGATTGGGTGTCTTGATATTACTGCAGTTTGATAAAGGGAATTGTAGTTTGAACAAAGAGGGATGCTGAGATATTTCTAATACCCCTACTCCCCCATCCCAATCTGGGACCTGCTCAGCAACGGGTTGGCATGGCTGAGCATTAGCCATATCTCTACCCTTACTCCTGGCCCTAGTGCTTACTCATACTCTTTGGGAGAGGAGGGAGCATTGAGGAGAGTAGAAAAAAAGATCCAAACTTTACACACTGCTGCCTTTTGGACAGATGTTGCTGACTGGAGCTCAAAGAAGTTGTGAGAAAGAGAAGGTGGGCTCATGGGTCCTGGAAGCAGAACTTGTTAGAAGCAGCTTACTCAAGCTGCCTTCCAAATTCCCCCTGGAATTAAGACGATTTATTTCACTTGGCCAGCTGATCGACCAAACAGATAATAAATGGCGTGAAATAAGCATGCAATCTTCTTTCCAATACTAAAGAAGATGCTACCTGCAGGGAGAGAAGTGGCGAAGAGGGCTGGGCAGGACTTCTTCACTCTTCCAACTGCTAAATCTTCCTTGATCTTCATCAGTTGATAATTCTAAAACCTGTTGCAGCTAAACTTTAAGGCCAGATCTAGATCAATAGTAGGCAAATGATTTAAAGTAGCATTTTTCAGGTCAGAATCTGTGGGTAGGTGGTGATTTATCTTTCCCCTTGCTGGTTGATTCTTTCTTCCCGTTGGCTCTTTTTGGTTTTCTAATCCCCAGCAAGGTTTTAAGACTGGAAAAAGGCCACACAGCAGCATCGGCTCAGATAAGGCTTTGCAGGGGAGAAGAAGAGTTTCAGAGGGGTTAGGAGGAGCTGCTTCCCACCCATCTGTAAAATCTCCTGCATGTTTATTACCAGATAAGAAAACCCATTTGGAGTAACTGGTTGATATCACTGAGAGGTTTTTATATATATATATATATATATATATATATATATATATATATATATATATATATATATATATATATATATATATATATATATATCAGTCATAGATCTAACACAGAGAAGTTAAAATATATATTGCATATTTCAATAAAAATCTGCCCCTGAGTTTTCTACAACAGTGGCTTTTCACACTGATGACCTAATCGGTGTGAAAGATTGTCCTGAGGCTGAGAGAAGAAATCTCTAGATACCAACCATCAACAGAAAGGAGAGATCATTCCTGGCGTATTAAAACCCGCTAATAACAGAGTTTCTAGAAATAGAATCTTAGCCCATTATGGAAACAGCCTGGGAAAAAAAGATTGAAAAAAATAAAATAAAAGACCCTCCCTTAATAAACCTGCTAATAACAGAGGACTGGAAGCTTCCTATTTCAATTCTCCAGATTCTATACTCTCATTAAAGAAAATCAGCGGGAATCTTGCTTGGTTGATTATGCTCTGCTGTTAAAAGGCTTGACAGTCATGAAAGGATACCAGTCACCATATGAGCAGGAGCATTGGTAAGTCACCCTAGGTAAAGGTTCCCCTTGCACATATGTGCTAGTTGTTTTCAGCTCTAGCGGGTGGTGCTCATCTCCGTTACAAAGCCGAAGAGCCAGCACTGTCCAAAGTTGTCTCCGTAGTCGTGTAGCTGGAATGACTAATTTATTTATTTTATTTTAATTTATTATTTGTCAAGCAAGTATTAGATAACAGGTATAAGAATAAACATGGTTATGAATACATGAAATAGATACAAATAAAAAAGAAACATTAGGACAGGAATGTGGGGGCGCTTATGCATGCCCCCTACAGGCCTCTTAGGCAAGAGGTGAGGTCAATAGTAGACAGTCTAAGATTAAAGTTTTTGGGGTTTGGGGAAGAAACCACAGAGTCAGGTAGAGCATTCCAGACATTGACCACTCTGTTCCTGCAATCAAGTTTGTTGCGGTTTACTAAACGCCGAAGGCGCACGGAATGCTGTTACCTTCCCACCAAAGTGGTCCCTATTTTTCTACTTGTACTTTTACATGCTTTTGAACTGCTAGGTTGGCAGAAGCTGGGACAAGTAACAGGAGCTCACTCAGTTACGCGATGCTAGGGATTTGAACTGCCAAACTGCCAACCGTTCTGATCGACAAGCTCAGTGTCTTAACCACTGAGCCACCACGTCCCTGTAAGTCACCCTGGTCGGTGCTTAACCTGCAATAGTATTTGTGCTGTAGGGGGCCTTCACATATACAGTTAGATTGCACTGGTATTCACCTGAACTGGGACTCTGCACTATTAGGGCCTTTGCTTTGTGAAAGCTTGAACCTCTTGCATTGCCCTTGACTTAATTTGGACAACCATTTGTCTGAAATGGTATAAGGCAGGGGAGTCAAAATGGATTTCTTCGAGGGCTGGATCAGCATTGCAGTTCTCCATGGGATGACTGGTGTGGGGGGAGATAGGATGGATGACTCCTGCAGCACCCTGCTGGCCAAAACGGGGCTCCAGGGGGGCACTTGTGACCTCCCCCCACATGCCCCATTTTTAGCCTGGACAGCCTCCTGCAGTACTTTGCTGGCCAAAATGGGTGTGTGTGAGCAGGGATGGGATTCAAAATTTTTAGCAACCAGTTCTGTGGCCGTGGCTTAGGTGGTGGGCGTGGCTTGGTGGTCATGTGACTGGGTGGGCATGGCTTGGTGGTCATGTGACTGGCTGGGTGTGGCCAACTCAACATCACTCACATCAAGGCACGCATCTCCTCGCCTGGCCTCTCATGACTGTGGGGATGCTGCAATAGTCGTAAGTGTGAAAAATGGTAATCATAATTCTATGGAATCATAATTCTATCCCCCCTTTCCCTTACCCTTCCCTCTCCTCCCTCATTTGCCCTTCTCTCTTTCCCTCTCGGCCTCTGCCAAGGCCTGTTTATTTTCTCTTCTGTATATAATTTGTAGATGTGTTGTTTTTAATGGTAAAATTAATAAAGTTTTTCTAAAAAAAAAAGAAAAAGAAAAATGGTAATCAGTCACTTTTTTCAGTGCCATTGTAACTTTGAATGGTCACTCCACACAAGCAAAGTACCAGCAAAGGAGGAGAAAAAAAACTCCAGAGAGGTTCCTGGGACAGGAAGTCTATTCCTGCCAAGAATGTAAAAAGGGTTAACGGAGAGGCAGTTTCTGTAAGCAACACCAGAATGATTCCTTCCTGCCTTCCTTACAGGATTAGGCCAGTAATTTCTTCTGACAACCGGTTCTCTGAACTGCTTAGAATGTTAACAACCGGTTCTAGCAAATAGGTGCGAACTGCTAGAATCCCACCCCTGTGTGTGCGGTTGCACGCATCCCCCCGCACCCCTTTTGGGCTACCAGGGGCACTGCAGGCCGTTCCTTTGCTATTTCCAGGCCAGCTCTGCAGGCCAGATTTAAGCACCCCTTGGGCCGGATCCAGCCCACGGGCCTTGAGTTTGACACCCCTGGTATAGGGTTTCCTGCTTGAGCAGGGGATTGGACCAGAAGACCTCCAAGAATGGTACATGGGTACAGCATGAATCAAACCATAAAGAGCTTTAGAGGGTAAAACCAGTGCTTCAAATTTTATCCAGAAACCAATAGGCGACCAGTGCAGGGGCTGCAAAATTGGTGTTATATAATTCCAAGGAGGAGAGCAGAAAATATGTTGATTACTGCATTTGGACCATTTCTGAGAATCTAAGGCCAGCCCCAAGTAAAGTGTATTACAGTAATATATCTCGATGATAAACCCATAAGTTACTGTAGATAGACTCTCCTGCTCCAGGTAGGGGCGCACCTGATGCTCCAACTAGAACAAATGCTATCTTGACTTTTCTGACCTCCCCTTGCAGATGTTTTCTGGCTCTGCCCATCGCCTAATGAAACCTTATTTTTGAGAGAATGGAGGTGGGGTCTTGAGAGGGGGAAAAAAGTTTGCAGCCTGATTGTGTGATCTTAGTTTAATCTATGAGTAAGCTCTATTGATTTCAGCTAGTTTGCTCTGCCTTCTATCTGTTGGAACTGCTGAATAATTTTTTTTTTAAGGGACTCTTTTCGTTGAAAGCTTGAACTGCTTTTATGCCATTTTTAGCCTCTTTGAAGATGCAGCTGATACCGATGCTCAGCTTCAATCAGAGGCTGCACCGGAAGAGCAGCAGACAAAGGAGAACTGATTTATCAACCACAGTGCTTCTCTGAAGAGTTATTCCCAAGCTACGAAAAAGACAACACATCCTGTCCCAGTGCCAGATCTACGTGGATGCCTCTTGGCCAAGAGCCTTGTAAATCACAGATTGTGCCATTGAGACGGTGACCTTGCTTTCCCCTTGAATCTTGAATGAGTCATTGCAGATAATGTGTCATCTGTGCAACAATTTGTATCTTCCATGCTCTGGTTCTCCTCATGAAGAATTGTCCTTTCTGATATGGCCTTCAGCAAGCATTTGCCTTGTGTGCAATGGGAAATGGAGCAGCTAATTCAACGTTCACTCTATTACTGGGTAGTGGGGGAGGCTGCATTTTTTAAAATAATTTATTTTTGAGGAAATCAGTGGCCAGGGTGGAATGACAAAGAACAATAATATGATATTACACAACTGGGAAAGACCACACTCTCAGGACATTTTCTGATATCTTAAGCTTTTATAAAAAGATACAACAGGTTCTTTTTACATTGAGTTAACTAACCTGATGGCCTCCAGAGATATTACCCTTCCATAATCCATAGCAGGCTTTCCATGGAAGTCCAATATCTTTGCACAGTTTGTTTTTGCACAGTGGTATAATCCTTCTGCTTGATTTCTGTTACCTTACAGAAGAAGTGTGTACCTTCCTTCTAGTTGGTTACATAAAACCAAATTTGGAACTATGTGGGACCTAGCAGTGCCAAAAGGCATGACTCCTTAAAGAGAAGTTCGGGAAAATTGCTGTTTGAAGAAAAATAGTGTCAAGAAGATGGATTAGAGTATGCATCGTGTGTTCCGAGTGTAAAGCAATCAGCTCACTAATGGATTATAATGTAGATTTGCCTCTAGACCTTAAGCTGTCACTGCTGTCATAGTCCCCATGTTACTGCTTTTAAATAGCAAATCCTCTTAAGTACCCTCTCTCCTTGATTTATTAATTTATATTATTTATAAATTCATATAGTGGTCTTAGAACAGTGGGTGGCGAACCTTTTTGGCACTTAGTGCCAAAACGGGAGTGCCAGAAACTGGGAGAGCAGATTCCTGGCACGTATGTGCGCGTGCCAGGTAGCTGAGTTTCTGGTTTCCAGCATGCGCATGGGCGCCGACCACCTGGTCTTCTGGTTTCTGCTGGCTGGCGTGCATGCATGCACCTGAAACCGGCAGCTCAACCTCCTGGCGTGCATGCTGCTCTTTTGGAGCTGCTCTTTCAGCTTCCAGCACTCCTGCACATGCGAAAATCAGCTGGCCGACGTGCATGCCGGAACCCGGAAAAGCAACAGGCAACAGCTAGTGTGCCTGGAAAGATGGATCTGCATGCCACTATCACACACAGACCGCATAGATCCATCTGATCACTAGATTGGAGCAAAGAGACTCAGCAACCTCATAACTCTTTGCTGTCATCTACTGGACAAGCAAATGTTTGCAGTTCAAATCCAGTAGCATGAGAGGGACCATGCGTATCTTGATAGCTTCTTGCTTTCCCAAATAAATTAACTGTAACTTCTCGGTAATTGTGTAATGCATATCCTGTCTCTTTCTATCTGGATGTTCTTCAGACTTATAGATACCAACTCCCAGTATTCTCATCAATGGCCATGGTTGCTAAGGAATTCTGGGTCTCAGAGTCCATTAGAGAAACTCAAAATAGAGAAAACTTACATCTCTGTTTAGATGCAATAGTAAGTTTTATGTAGATGCTGGTTAAGCTTTAGAAATCATGATTTACTATAGTGCATCTCAGGGACATTCTTCTGGGCTTTCTGTGATTGTGTACCCATGAGATGCTAAACCATGGCTAATTGACACATGGATTGTTATATGCTGCCCAGTTACTTTCCATGAGAGAAAATGCTATATAAATTTGATTAATAAGTAATCAAACTAATTTTAGCCTAGTTGTCTTTTGTACAGTTACTTTAGAATTTGGGGTGGTGGTGTGAACTCAGAAGATCTGGGATAATTGAGTAAACCATGGTTCAGCTAGCCATAAGCATCTCATGCATACACAATTACAGAAAGCCCCAAAGAATGCCCCTGAGATAGATGGTGTTTCATTTTCATCTACACGGCAGTAAATCATGGTTTGGTGTACACATTTCTAAAGCACTAACCAGGCATAAATCACAAGAATCTAAATAACCACAAGAAACTAAAACACTGCCTAGCCATACAAAGGGTAGTTTACAGTTGTAGAATATGCATTGCTTGTAAAATGTGTTTGTCTTGAGGGATGATGGAAAGGAATGCTTGATCTCCAGCCCTAGACAAGAGTGCTACCCCTCATAAAATTTAGTCCTATCAAGAAACTGGCACTCATTCTACCATATAGCCTAGGAGTGTTGTTTTTAAATATGTATGTATGTATGTATGTATGTATGTATGTATGTATATGTGTGTATGTATATCCTATGTGTATTGTTTTTTTATAAATTGTTTTTTTATAAATAAATCAAGGCTGTAAACATACTTTATGCTCCTTCCTCCTCCTATTTTTTCCACAGCAACCCTGTGAGGTAGGTTGGACTGAGGGAGTGTGAAATCAACCAGCTGGCTTCATGCCTAAGGCGGGATTAGAACTCTTGGTTTCTGGCCTGATGCCTTAACCACTAGGCAAAATTGGCTATGTGTGTTCCAATGTATACAGACCTCAAACGTCGCCATCCCCACCGAATAGCTGGATATTGCTATGTCTCACTCAGGGGTGGGATTCAAATTTTTTAACAACGAGTTCTGTGGGCGTGACTTGGTTAGTGGGCGTGGCTTGGTGGTCATGTGACTGGGTGGACATGGCTTAGTGGTCATGTTATTGGCTGGGCGTGGCCAACTCAATATCACTCACATCGAGGCACGCATCTCCTTGCCTGGCCTCTCATGTCTGTGGGGATGCTGCAACAGTCGTAAGTGTGAAAAATGGTCATAAGTCACTTTTTTCAGTGCCATTGTAACTTTGAATGGTCACTCCACACAAGCAAAGTACCAGCAAAGGAGGGGAAGAAAACTGCAGAGAAGTTCCTGAGACAGGAAGTCTGGTCCTGCCAAGAATGTAATAAGGGTTAACGGAGAGGCAGTTTCTGTAAGAAACACCAGAATGTTTCCTTCTTGCCTTCCTTACAGGATTAGGCCAGTAATTTCTTTTTACAACGGGTTCTCCGAACTGCTTAGAATGTTAACAACCGGTTCTAGCGAATAGGTGCGAACTGGTAGAATCCCACCCCTGGTCTCACTTGCCTTGAAGCAGATGATTCTTTTAGGATACAACTAAGCTTTCATTCTTTTACCCAGCCCGTGTTCCCTTAGGACAGCAGCAGCTGTAGCATCTGGGCCTGTGTCTGTTTCCAAAGGAAAATAGACTGAAAGAGGAAGTGGAATCATTCAAAGATCAGTAATATAACTATGAATTACCCACCCAAGAAAAACCCAGAAGTTAATGAAAATTCATATGGCTACCAATTTGGGACTTTTAATTGACACTGAAATAAGAAAGCTCATTTTAAAACTCCTCTCTTGGTTTCTCTTGGGCACAATGTGGGAAAGGAGAGCAAGAGAAAAAAAAACCCCACCAGAAATATTAATGAGCTCATTGCCCTGGGCAGAAATGGGCAAGCTTTTCTCAGTTGATGTGACCATACTTGGCCTTTAAGCGGCCCTAGTCAGAAAAAGTGATGGTGGGATCAGGAGAAAAGAGACATTTGTTTTACTTAACCTTGTTTTCATTTAAACTCCTTTCCAATTATTATTGTAGTCTTCCACCCCCTTCTATTTCATTAAAAATTAGAATATGATAAAAGCATAGTCGAGCAACCTTTTGGAAAAAAGGGTTACATGGAACATGGGGTCTGGTTGTGTATTGTAAATGTTGGGGGGATTAATGGAGAGGGGCAATGATGACATCTGGAGTTCAAGAGGAAGCTAGGACTTACAGATGATAGGTTCTGGGAGAGCAGGCTGTTTTATTAAGTATGTTAAGCACTCTTGAGGGCAGGCATCAGAGGTGGTATTCAGCTGGTTCTGACCAGTTCTGGAGAACCAGTAGCGGAAATTTTGAGTAGTTCGGAGAACCGGGAAATACCACTTCTGACTGGCCCCGCCCCTATCTATTCTCTGCCTCCCGAGTCCCAGCTGATTGGCTGGGCCTTACTTTGTTGTCCTGCACAGGAGAACGGAGCTAGAAAGCAGGTTAGCGAGGTGGGGAGGGAATGGGGACTTTGCAGTATCCTTATCCTGCCATGCCCACCAAGCTACGCCCACAGAACTGATGGTAAAAAAAATGTTTGAATCCCACCACTGGCAGGCAGGGCCTGTTTTGTTTCAAAAGTATGATTTTAGGGTAACAGGGTAATGGGGACGCACAGAAAGGGAACGGAGGTCTTTGCAGCCCAGGAGGTGCATATTAGACCTATTTTGTAAACAGCAATCTCAGCAATGTCAAGTGGTAGTTGATTCCGCTTCTTCTTTTTAGTTGCGTCCTAAATCTTAGATTAACATTTCACAATTTTGACAGGTTTTCTCAGCTCCATTTAATCACAATCCTCATCATGAACTTGAGTGTACATTTTTAGTCAGTACATTCCAAATCTGCTTTTTCCCAATCAGTATTGACATGATCTCAGAATGCTGAAGAAATTCTCAGGACCTACCCAGTGGTGGGGTTTAAATTTTTTTACTACCGGTTCTATGGGTGTGGCTTGCTGGGTGTGGTGTGGCTCGGTGGGCGTGGCAGGGGAAGGTTACTGCAAAATCCCCATTCCCTCCCCACCCCACTAACCTGCTTTCCAGCTCCGTTCTCCTGTGCAGGGCAACAAAAGGAGGCCCAGCCAATCAGCTGGGACTCGGGAGGCAGAGAATAGATGGGGGCGGGGCCAGTCAGAGGTGGGATTTACCGGTTCTCCGAACTACTCAAAATTTCCACTAGCGGTTCTCCTGAAGTGGTCAGAATCTGCTGAATACCACCTCTGGACCTACCCTTGAGTGGCTTGCTGTATGATTATTTTATTTCAATCTCTTTCCCTGATTCAATTTCAAAATAGTTTGATGACTTAAAGCTTCTCTTTCCCCCCCTACTTTTAACGGAACTGATCTTATTGTAACAAATCACAATTGGTAGATAAAAATGCAGAATGTTAAAAAAAAATGGAAATCCTAAGAGAATAAAAAGGGGCTTGCTTATTGGGTAAAAAAAAAGTATTGATAATTCAAGGTGCTTCCCCCACCCCACCCCAGTAAGGACATTTACTCTCAGGTTATTTAATTTTTAAAATCAATATTCTGTTTAAAACCATTAGAAGGAATCTTTTCCCCATTTTTTTCAACATCAGTCTGAGCCAAGTGCTGGCAACTAATCAGTGATACCTACAATTCAGCCATTCACTCTATATTCCTACTTATGTCTGCCAAACATTGTTCCTCCTGGGGAATTAACTCCTGCTTACATGTTTAAGTGTTTCTGAATAATGATCATACACGAATCAGGTTTGTTGTCATTGCCCAGAGTGCAGTCTTGCTAAGGAGGAGGTCATTGGTGCTACTGCTGGATTATAAGACATATTCCTGCAATACCGTATACAAGTGGTGAGTAAGAAGGGTCGTAGCATTCAGAACTAAACAGATGGTTGTTTATCAATCAAATCCCGAGGAAAGAATCAGCAGGGTTTCTCAAGAGCTTTCCTCAAAATAAAATCTTTCCCGGTTGTATCTTCACAAGTTTATTTCATTTTCATTGGACTATAAGTGGTCTTGTCCATCAAATGGAAAATTCCCAGTAATAAGGGAAATCCACAGGCTTTCGCCCTGCCTAAGATAGTTAAGCTTGATCCTTCTTTGCTTTGTTCGATTTCCTAGCTGGACATGCCACAAATAGCATGCCTATTTAACGTCTTCTCTTTGGCCAGGTCTCTGAAAATGATGGCTTGTTCAACTCAAACTCAGGAGATTCTTAAACTGCTTGCATCCAGAAAGGATCCTCTCTTGGTCCCTAATTTTGACCATAGGATCTTAATGCTTAAACTTTCTCGGTTTCTTCAAGTATCTAATGGGTCCCCACTGGCGCTGGAAGAAAAAAGCTAGGGGAGGCCCTACCAAAAAAAAAATCTATCAACAAAAAAAAAAAAAAAAAAAAAAAAAAAAAAAAAAAAATAAAATCATAAAGGGAAAAAAAAATTTTTCCCCCCAAATAAAAATTATTTAGAAAAAAAAAAAAAAAAAAGTCTCATCCCATGAACTGTCTTCTTGCTTGATTGACACCATTTAGTCCAATTTAATACAAGTCCACTTAATACAATTTATTAACTGTATCTCCGTTTCCTCAACACCCTCCAGTATAGGCAGCCCTCGATTTACAACAGTTTGTCTAATGACTGTTCACAGTTAACAACGGCACTGAAAAAAGTGACTTATGACCGTTTTTTCACACTTACGACCATTGCATCCCCATGGCTACGTGATCAAAACTCAGACACTTGTCAACTGGTTCATATTTATGTTGGTTGCATATTTATGACAGTCGACGGGGTGATGTGATCCCCTTTTGCAACCTTCTCACATGCAAAGTCAAAGGGGAAGCCAGATTTAATTAACAGCAGTAATTCACTTAACAACGGTGGCAAGAAAGGTCATAAAATGGGACAAAACTCACTTAACAAATTTCTCACTTAGCCACATAAATTTTGGGCTCAATTGTATTTGGAAGTCGAGGGCTATCTGCACTCTCTCTTTCTCATGGTTCAGTTAAAATGCATTCCTCCCATGCTGGGCAAAAAATCCAGACCTTTTCTGTTATAATCTTAGAATCAAAAATAGGCAATTTATTCCCGTGTGCCTTGCATAACACAGTGCACACATTTGTTTTGGCTTCTCCGTCCTCCATTACATATTCTGTATCTCCAGGCCTAGAAGGAGCGTGTTTATACAGGTCCATCCAAGCAAGTCATCCAAATAATTATTTCGCTATGTATAATTCATTGTATTTACAACAGCAGCAGAGAAGCTTTCGCAACTTAATTCAGGAAAAGGAGTTTAAATGCCACTTTCCGGTTTTGAAGAGCTAAAGCTGAACCTGATTTTTTTTTTTATTACAACCAGAGGGTAGCAATTTAAAAGGGCCTAGAAGCGTTGAAAAGTCCAGACAAGAAACAATACATAATAAAACATACATGAACAAAATAATACAGAGAACTTTAAAAAACAGTGTCCCGCTGTTACTGTTTCAGTTGAGAAAATTGGTATACTATTTATGGTGTTGGCACCTCTTCAATTGCCATGCCTGCGGATTTTGTACGAAATGGAAACTTCTGGAACAATGGGGAGGGGTTTGGTAGCAGGCATGGGTAGTGGCTTAAAATGGCGATGGAGGCTTGAAGTTTGTTACTGGAACTCAGCAATAGGATGAAATGTCAGGCCAATTGTTTTGTTCATAGTTTACATAACCATGACAGTATTGCTGTAAGTGTAGTTTGTTCCCTCCATTTCTTTATGTGATTGTAGATGAGGAACAAAGGACCAAAATGTATCAGCAAGGCTGTCTGTAATAAAAAGGTTGAAGCAGAAGCAGCTGGGCACTGGCTATTGGGCTGCAATTTGTACAGCCGAGTCTATTAATTAAAGGGTATGGAAGGACAATGAAAACGCAGAACTAGGATTTAATATCACTTGTTTATAAATGCAAGGTGTTCAGTGTAACTGAGTTTGCATTCATTTGCAGACTAAGTCTAGGTGGAATTTGCTGTTGGATCTCTTACTACTATGATGAAGCTCTTTCCTTTTATAGGGTGGTGATTTGGACCCCAGTCATGTTCTGAGTTCGCGTATACGAATTTTGAATCAGAATAGTTGATTTTTTCCCCTTTCCATTCAGTTGTGTCTGATTATTGGAGACTGCCTGATGAAGCCCCTGCAATTTTCTTGGTAAGAATATTCAGAAGTGGTTTTCTATTGACTCCTTCCTACAGCTGAGGGAAAGTGACTGTCCCAAGGCCACCCAAATGGCTTCATGCCTAAAGCAGGACTAGAACTCACGGTCTCCTGGTTTCTAGCCTGATGCCTTAACCCCTACACCAAACTGGCTCTCAACTGTAAATAGAGCTTTCTCAAAATGACTGTGAATGCTGTGGGCCTCTGACAGAAATCAAGGGATTGAGCAAAACATGGGTCCAGAAAATGTGTTGAATCAGCAGGCAAAATGCTTTTTAGGGCCATGATAACAAATGAAATGGGACGTCTTAATAAAAAGATTGATTATCACCGAAATGCTTCAGGGTCCTGACACATGGTAGGTCAGTTACAAAGTCCAAGGGAACTGTCATCCAAGGCACCTGTGGGAAAGAGGTGGGATTCAAGAGATCAGCCCGGTTGCTCTTTGTAGGGATGGCAAAGTGGCAGGAAGAAACAAAGATCTGGTCATTATGGGGTCACAGAAAGTCATGGAGAAAGAAGTGTATAGTTTTAGGTATTCTGGATAGAACAGAACAGAACAGAACAGAACAGAACAGAATAGAATAGAATAGAATAGAATAGAATAGAATAGAATAGAATAGAATAGAATAGAATAGAATAGAATGACAGAGTTGGAAGGGACCTTGGAGGTCTTCTAGTTCAACCCCCTGCCTAGGCAAGAAACCCTACACCACTTCAGACAAATGGTTATCCTGCATCTTCTTAAAAGCTTCCAGTGTTGGAGCATTTACAACTTCTGGAGGCAAATTGTTCCACTGATTAATTGTTCTGTCAGGAAATGTCTCCTTAGTTCTAAGTTGCTTCTCTCCTTGATTAGTTTCCATCCATTGCTTCTTGTTCTGCCCTCAGGTGCCCTCAGGTGCTTACCTTGGCTGGTGGGGCCATTGTGGCAGAATGTTAACCCTTCTTCCTTCAGGAAAGGAAAGCCATATACTATCTTTGTGTTGCAATCTTCTGTGTCATCAGGAAAAAGGGGAATGAGAAGACAAAGATGACCTTGAGGGTCACCTAACAGCCATCTCTACCCTGGAACTGCTGGTTTCTGCCTTTAGCCTTTGCGGCTGCAGACTATGTCTACTGGCAATAATTTATTGATTCAGACTCCTCTTGAACTGCAAGGTGGACAGCAAATAAATTTGATAGTAATTGATATTAATAATTTAGAAGATGATGATTGCTCCAGGACTGAGCTGGGATTTTCAATTTCCTCTTGAGGCTTATAAGTGGCTATGCTAAACGCCAGCTCTGTATTCATGCATTTAGGTAAACCTTTGCTGGCTTAGAGTCCAGATGAAAGTGGAGATCTTGCATTCTGAGCAGCTTCCAACCTTTTTTGCCACCAGGGGCCGGTTTCATGGAAGACAATTTTTTCACAGACTGGGGGAGGGGATGTAGGAGGAGCACGCAACCTAGATCCCTCGCATGTGCAGATTCGCACTCCTCTTTTTAAATTATTAGTTTATAATAAAAACACACAAACACAAAATAGTCAAATAGGGGAGGGAGAAGGGAAAGGAAAAGTGTAGGGAAAAGAGAAAAAACAAAGAAACTCCCTTTGGTACAGTAAAATAAGATAATAGCATCAAACCTCAACTTTTTACTTTTAGATAATAGTATAAACTAACCATTTCTATAGCAACAAACCTATCTAATCGGTAAAACCCAAAATTCATTGTTTTTCTACCTCAAGCACGAAGTCCAGAAGCGGTTTCCAAATAGAAACAAACATAACGGTGGTTCTTTTTTTCTTTAATCAAAGCAGTCAATTTAAACATCTGTGCTACCTCAATCAACTTTTGCAACCATTCAGGCATTGTGGGAATCAATGGGCCCTTCCATTAGGGTTCGCACTCAGAGGCAGAGCTGAGACATTGATGTTAGCGGTGAGGAGTGACAGCAAATGTAAATGAAACTTCACTCGCTTGCCTGCCGCTTACCTCCAGGTGCACGGCCTGGTTCCTAACAGGCCATGGGCAGGTACAAGTCTGTGGCCCAAGGGTGGGGGACCCAACCTTTATACAGTACTCACATGGCCATGGGGATACTGCAATAGTTATAAGTGTGAAAAATGGTCATAAGTCACTTTTTTCCAGTGCCATTTTAACTTAGAATGGTCACGAAATGAACTGTAGTCAGTGGTGGGATTCAGCCAGTTTGCATTGGTTCAGGTGAATCTGTTGTTAAATTACCCCTCCCCCTGCTATCAAAGTGGATCCTGGGCACTGTGCTGAAATGGAGAAACGGGCAATGGAGCAGCCGGCGTGTTCTGTCCTAAGCCTCCCCAAAAAGCACTAAGTCGATTCTGAGTCCCGAAAAAAACCTCTTTTATTACATTAATGTGCATTTATTTCGTTCACAATCAGCCAACAGCTTGGCAAACAGTCTTGTGAAGGTGGGCTAATGAGCTCAGACCTTTATCAATCCTGGAAGGCTGCCAGGTAAATAGTTCCACACTCACTGCTGCCAGGGAAGGGCTGGGTTATACAGACAAATCTCCACGAGGCTGGAACAAACAAATGACTGAATGAGCAAGTTGTTTCCTTCAAAAGCCCCCTCCCCTTTTGCTTCTCTTTTAATCCTGAGGGAAGGGCCATTCATCATCCATCTGTAGCCTTACTCCCACATCGACCCTGTCTTCTTCATTGTACCTTCCTTTTGGCAGCTCTGCACATGCGCAGGCTGGGAACCGGTTCCAGAAGCTCCCCCGCCTCACTGCAGTCCGAGCCTGATGACTGCCAGCCTGCCCTGGCCCCATCTCTGACTATGACGCAGAGCCCTCATCTGACTCTTCCTTAGCCTCCTCCCCAACCTCCTCACTACTGTCCGACTCTGCTGCCAGCTCTGCCAGCGGGCCACAACACGATGTGAGGGAAGGAGAAGAGAAGGCCGCTTTCCCTCTTTCTTCTCCCTGCTCCTCCCCCTTCCCTCACGCTAGCCACTCCTTTGCCAGTTTCCTCATTGCAGCACAGTGCAGCACCCAGGATCCACTTTGATAGTGGGGGGTGTAATTTAACAACCGGCTTGCCCAGGATCAGGTTGGCAATCACGGGAGGCTCATCCACGCCTCCTATGACAGCCAACCTAACCCTGGGTGAACCAGTTGTTGAATTATTTGAATCTCACCACTGCCTGTAGTGGTAAAACACTTCTATACTATGACTTAATATATAGCATGGATGTGTCTAGCAGTAAAAGGAAAACAAATGTAGTCTGGGGAAAAAAAAACACGATGGAGCAATTAAGGCTGTGTTCATTGGTTTCAACTATTTAGGAGCTGATTTTTTTTTTATTTTGTAGAGTTTTGTTATTGGACACACACTCACTCACACACACACACACAAGATTGGTAGTCCTTGGAAATATGTAGAGATGTCAGTCTTAGCAAGAAACAGCAGGCTAGGTTCTTCATGGTTATGAGAAACGGTAGTAGGTGGATTACATATGCTCAGTCAATATAACTCTCTCTCCCCCGCCCTCCTTTACAATGTTCCATAGTAGAGAATTGCTCATACTTCTAGGAAAGAAGAAAACTTTGCCTTTGAGAACAAAACATCCATTGGTAGTTTTGAATCTTAATGGGCTGTCTGTCATGGACAAGGATCTAGTAGGGGGTCCATCACGTTTCTGTATGCAAAACACATGGGGATAGCAGGTGTCCTAACAACAAGCTGGCCCTCTACACACATGGGCCTCCTACCAGGCACTTAGCAACGGATGCCCTTCCTTCTCTACTGTCCACCCTCTTCTCTCCTGTGTTACTTACGAGTCAAACATGGGCATTGCTGGGAGAATTATAGCCAATGATGGCTCTTGTGATTCATCGCCTCCCTATTGGAATCCATGTGGGTGTTTTGTCCTCATGACAAGAGTGAAGAATCTTGGATTGCAGAATTGCTGTTCATTGCACAACACATTTTACTTAAACAGTGATCCTGAAATAGATATATTTGCAGGGAAGGGAAATTATTTGCAATTCTGCAGGCCCTAAGCTTCTGGGTACGGGTGGAAATTTAAGAATAAAGGGAATGTGGTTGTGTAATAATGTCCAATTTATTAGGATACGCACTGATCCCTTTTCTCAGCAACGGATGTGGCATTTTAATTATGTTATTGATTCACTTCTCCAACATGCTATAAGTAGCGAATACTAAACAAGGAAGAACAATCACTTTGTAAGAACTCCTTTTCAGATTTTTTTATGATGCTCGCTCTCCATTGATAAAGTGGCATTTTCAATAAAGAAATCAAGTTGAGCTGCTGGATTATAAAGAACCTGTTTTCTGCCTTCTGCTGTCTGTAATAGAATGTTGGGAAATAGGACCAATTTAGTGAGACAATATAAAAACAATTTTGGCTAGAACAAAGAAATAGCTGAAACTTGGAAAAGCTCTTGAATTTTGATGGGAAATAGGGGACAGGTTGAGAAAGCTCAGAAATTAGAGCTACAGGACAAAAGGTCCAGAGGCTAAATTGATGTCTACAAGAAGAACATTGGTGAAAGGAAAACTGTAGCCTGAAAAATAGGGACATGAGTACAAAATGGCTAAAAAATATAAAATGCTGAAAAGATTGTAGGGCCAAAGAAATAAAGGACTAAACAAGGAAGAAACTTGGGGTGGGGAGTCTACTGTGAGGTTTGCTTGCTGTTTGCAAGAAGTGTGTTGAAGAAAACATTGGGTACTCCGGATCTATATGAATCTATAGCAGGGGTGTCAATTTTGCAGTCCATGGGCTGGATGCATCATGTGCTGGCCATGCCCACCTCCAATTTAGCGATGGGGAGGGAAAGCCATGATACATCATGTGACGACCATGTGATGTCACGCGTTTGACACCTGTGTACTATAGCTTGTTCGTGGTTTGTTGAAGAAATCTTGATAAGATTAGATCACATCGGTGGTTGTGCCCACGCACTGCAGTAAGCTACAATCATGCAAATCAGGTGATGGCTCAGTATGAACCAGGTCCACAAGATAATGCTAAGTAGTTTTTAGGCTGGGGCCACATTTGAAATTTTGGTTGCTTTCACAAAATTGCTGCCCTAAAAGCTTGCTTCTTTGAAAAATGGCTACTATGCCAGGTTTGGCAGTGAAAAAAATATATTCATCTGACATCCACCATAACTTTTTCTCTCTTTTTTTGCGTAGATAGCAGCAGGAAGACAGTGCTGCACATTGGGATGGTGCCAGTGGTTGGATTCAATTTTTTTTACTACTGGTTCTGTGGGTGTGGCTTGGTGGGCGTGGCAGGGGAAGGATACTGTAAAATCTCCAGTCAGAGGTGATATTTTCCGGTTCTCCGAACTACTCAAAATTTCCGCTACCGGTTCTCCAGAACTAGTCAGAACCTGCTGAATCCCACCTCTGGATGGTGCCTTATTTTGCTTTCTAATTGCCTTAATAGATTCTAGAAAAACGATCTGATGGGCAAAGTACATGCACTGTAAAATAACAAGATATATTGGTGCCCAGGGATACCAGCATATAGTCCCAAGTGCAACAAAGGCAAATCATAGATCTGTGGGGATTTGGGTGAATGATGAAGAGTTATTTAGTTTGAATTATTTGCCTCTATCCTGAGTCTTTCCTGAAGACGCTATCAAATCCATTAAGAATTTTATGCTTAGAACATTTCTTTTTTTTAAAGAGCCTGTAGACTTTATTTTATTTTATTGTCATTGCACCTTGTACAACGAAATTAAATGCCATCTTCAGTATACATTATAACTATAAAAATAAAGTACAAACATACATCCTTCATATTTTATACAATTGAATTGAAAACCCCTGATATTACATTAATATTGCACTGTACAGTAGAATGCAATATAGTTACTGCTCTGGATAGAGGCTGTTTTTCAGCCTATTTGTCCTTGTTTTTATTATACTGTACCATCTGCCAGATGGTAATAGTCCAATAAAGGGTGTCCAGGATGAGATGGATCTATAAGAATGTTTTGAACTTTCTTTCTTTTTTCTTTTTGCAATATTTTTTTTATTTTTTGTTACAACAAAAATATCATTGTGTGAACAGTGTGGTTCTGTAGTGTCTTACATTTTGATACAAATATGACAATATTCCTCTTGTTTAATATAGTTGACAATCTTTTAAAATTTGATATTAATACATATATTTTGTTAAATTATCAATCTTGATTATTCGATATTATAATGTTATTTTTGTGTCAATCTTTAGATTCTTAACCTCACTCCTTTTGCCACCAATTATATCTTAATAATCATATGTGCAGTGTTTACCAGATTATATAATTCTAATAACAATTCACAAATTTATACTAAATTAAAATTTTATCTCCTTTTTAATTTCAAAATATGCCGCTATTATATTTAGAAAAAGAAAATTCCCCTTTCTAATCACGTTTTGATACAAGTACAATAATATTCATCATAGTAACGTTTTGAGCTTTCTTAAGGCAGGGGGAGCTATAAAGCATTCCAAAGAGGGGAGAGGACAACCAATTATCCTCTGGGCAATGACTGAAAAGCAGTTTGCCTCTGACCATGTGCAATGCACCTCCTTTCCATACCCTGAGGCTCCTGCGCATCTTAAGTTGGGAGGTATACTTTTTGTATGTATGGGTGAATTTTAGAAAATAAGTCCTTAATAGAGAAAAAGGTCAGTTCCTTCCTTTCTATTACTTTTGCTCTGTTTTTGGCTTTAAGGATGGCTCTGTGGCTGCTGAACTGAAGGACACCAAGCTGGGAGGGGAAGATTCTTCTCCACCTTCTAAAAATTGCACTGTTGCATTGCTCACCTACAAGGCTCAAAGTTGCTTGGCGAGACAAGCTCACCATGTGTTTCTTCCCATCCTAATTCAGCAAAGGATTCATGGGCAGAGGCCAGGGGCACCAGGCAGAAGGCTAAGTTACCGTTTCACAGTCAAAAGGGCCGTGAATCCTCCTCCTCCCCCCCCCCCCCCCCCCCCCCCCCCCCCCCCCCCCCCCCCCCCCCCCCCCCCCCCCCCCCCCCCCCCCCCCCCCCCCCCCCCCCCCCCCCCCCCCCCCCCCCCCCCCCCCCCCCCTTACCTTTACAGTAGTTTGAAGTATTTAGAAGCCTTGCAGTCAGGATTGTTGAAATGGGCTATTGCACCCATTTCACAGATGACACACTAAAAGCTGGCAGCTTGTCAAAGGATACAAAACACATGGCAGAAATGAAATTTCAACCTGAATTGCAGCTTAATGGCTGATCCTGCTTGAGCCAAGCTGCTGATTACATGGGAAGTCCATAATTAGATTTTTTTTTTTTAAATTTTCACTTAAGAGCAGTGGCTGGCAGGAAGAAGTGAATAGATTAAGGAAATGGGAGATGGAGTGTTCAGTTATTCTTCTACTCTCTTACTTTCTGGAAATATTGATGTTATATTTGGAGAGAAAAAAAAGAGATATTTGCATTCCCCAAACCCAGCAGGCTACTGATTATCCCATGGAGGAAAATACAATACAGATAGCCCTCGACTTACAACAGTTCATTTAGTGACTGTTCAAAGTAATAACAGCACTGAAAAAAGTGACTTATGGCTGTTTTTCAGACTTACAAACGTTGCAGCATCCCCATGGCCACACAGAATCAAAATTCATATGCTTGGCAACTGACTCATATTTATGACGGTTGCGGTGTCCCAGGGACATGTGATCCTCTTTTGACAAGCAAAGTCAATGGGGAAGCCAGATTCACTTAACAACCATGTGACTAACTGTACCACTGCACTGATTCACTTAACAACTGTGGCAAGAAAAGTCGTAAAACGGAGCAAAACCCAACACATGTTTTCACTTAGCAACATAAATTTTGGGTTCAATTGTGGTGATAACTCGAAAACTATCTTTACTTGCGTTTTTAATCTGAGCACAGGTTTGGGCTTCAAATGGATAAACCAACCGGGAAGGGTTATGTCTCTGCTTTCCTGCTTACCTTACTGCTTTGATTTAATATCACTCTCCCATTGCTATTTTTAATCAGAATAAATATATGGAAAATCCAGCAACCCACACGTGAAATCTAGGAGTTTGCTAGGAAGTAGAAAGACCAGACTCATATACCCATTCTACCATGGAGATCCCTGAGTGAGCATAGCTAGTCCCATATTCCTTCTTCTTTTTTTAATTTTTAGAAAAATACTTTATTAAAGTTCAAGATAAAAAAAAGTTTACAAAAAGCAGAACATTAAAAATATTTACAAAAATTTCTGTAATAGAAATTATAGTGACATCTTTCAATATCATTTTCTTGGCAGCACACTAAACACTGTACCATATATACACATAGTATTTGACAGTTTTTAAACATATTAACAATATTAATTCACAATTCCTAATTAATGTTAATAAAAAAAACCTACATCATCTTTATAGGTCACTAATTCGAGCAAAAAGAAAAAAGGAATGTCATATTGACACTTAATATATGTATGTGTGTGTGTGTGTGTGTGTGTGTGTGTATGTATATATATATATATATATATATATATATATATATATATATATATATATATATATATATATATATATATATATATATATGTTTTCTTAAGTTTTCGGGTACTTACATGTATGGTGTTCGGCTTGGTTCGGGTATTTTCCCACGTCATTGTAGTTCTTTAAAGTTGTAGCAACGTTTCAGCAGAATCTCATCTGCCATCATCAGGCTTCTGTATTGTGTCCGTCTGTGGGTCAGACTTTTACAGTGGTTTCAGATTTAAATTTGGGGCAGCCTATTGCTGTGCCAGAATGGTTTTTCTTCATCCTGATTGGTTGGGAGTCTTGGTCTGTGTTTATTGGTCTCGGAGTTTGCTGTGTTCTGCTTGATGGGTGTTTCTGATATCTTCTGTCTGTTTTTGGCTCTTTTGTATCTTGATTGGCTGGCAGCATTGTGTTACTTTAATGGAGGTCTTTAGTGCAGCTTGGCTTCGGGTAAATGGACGGCTATCATTAGTTATTTAAATCTGAAACCACTGTAAAAGTCTGACCCACAGACGGACACAATACAGAAGCCTGATGATGGCAGATGAGATTCTGCTGAAACGTTGCTACAACTTAAAAGAACTACAATGACGTGGGAAAATACCAACCAAGCCAACACCATATAAGTACCGCAAAACTTATATATATATATATATATATATATATATATATATATATATATATATATATATATATATATAACATTCAGGGTATTTATAGTCTATGTGCTGTAGTTTAATGTTCCACGGGTATGGAGGGAGGAAGGGAACACATTTTATCATTCATTATTACATATTTCTACAGTAAGTCTAAGTAATCTGGATGTCTACCTAAATCAGTTCCTCAATTTCTACACCTTCTCCCCAGAGGTGGCATTCAGCAGGTTCTGACCAGTTCTGGAGAACCGGTAGCGGAAATTCTGAGTAGTTCAGAGAACCGGCAAATACCACCTCTGACTGGAGATTTTACAGTATCCTTCCCCTGCCACACCCACCAACCCTCGCCCACAGAACCGGTAGTAAAAAAATGTGAATCCCACCCTGCTTCTCCCTCGTCCTATCTGTTTGCTGTATTCCAATTTTATTTCCCTTTTTCCTTCTTTTTAAATTCCCTTTGTGACCTTTCTTGATTGTACTTTACTGTCTAAGCATTGATACCAAATGTTCCAAATTAAATAATACTCTGAGTCATATTTCTTCTTAGCCTACCCCATAAGGTTGTTGTGATGAACAACAGAGAACTAGAAAAAAAGAGAGCTAACTCTTGAACATCTGGAGGAAAGATATAAATGTCAACAGACACTTATGCAGAGGCTTCCTGTCAGATGGATGAACTGTCTCCTCTCACCCGTCACTCTGAAATCATTTAGTCATTTAGATACTCGCCCTCTGATATCTTTTTTTTTAAACAGAGCAGAGAATGTCCTCTAACCAATGGGATGATAAATAGCACAAGAAGCTGAGAATATTAATTTTACCAAGGTTTGTAATAATTTATTTGGAAACAGAAATTGATTAATTTCCCAAAGGTCACTTGGTTTGCAAATTGCATTCCTCCCTACCTCTCCTTCCTCCACAACAGTCCCTTGAATTGTAAAATAAAATGCATATGCACAACTGGTCTTCTACAAACTGCATATCCAAAGCCAAATACTTCATAAGCCAGCATTCAAATGTTCCAGCTCTCTGTCCTGTGCAACTCTAGTGTTTTGGCTTGAAAGTCAGCCTGATTGTTTTAAACCATTTGACCAGGTCATCTGAACAAACAGCGTTTGGTAGAGAATAGTTATATATTTTGTAAGCCACCCAGAATCTACTGCAGTGGGTAGCTATATTAAACATTGTAAAAAACAGCAGTGGCAACAATCATTGGCATTTTGGAAATAGATTAGTTGTCTTCTTTAAAATGGATTGGTGTAGCCTCATTGATTTGATTTAGCAGGTTGTACAAACCCAGCCATTGTGGCTTAGTTTTACATCTAAACTGGTTTTGTGGAATTCATCAGGTGTTGCTTTTTTAGCAAACCATGATTAGCAAATTATGATTTGGCTCAATGGATGACGCAATCTTTCATTTCCTGATGCATGTTGTGTCTTTTTCCTTCCCTTCTTCTGCCATCTTCGTTAGCTTGTTACCCAGCCATTCCTACAGCTATGCCCTCCTAGGAATTACTACCAAGGAACTCTTTATTATTCTAGATTCATACAATGCTCTATTTTCATACTCATCAATCATAGCATTAAGCAATAATAAGCTTCTAATGCACCCTGCTGCTGGTACAGCCGCACAGTCATTATCTAGATTAGCTTTGCATCCCTTTTTCCTCCCAGAATTTGCTCAACAAAGAAGCCCTTCACAATAGACAACTTGAAGGAAAACAGTCACACTCCTTCTGCTGGGGGAGATGAGGAGGCACCTTACACTTGTTGGTGTCTACCTGGAACAGCAGAATCCACCTTTGAATAAAGGCCAGCATCAGAATGACTAATGGACTTGCCATCATTAATGTTGATTTTTTTTCGTGCAATTCCTTTTCTTTTCACCCAAAGCACAGTGGCATCAACCTAGTATTTATCTATGGCAGGGAAGAAATAGACCATTGATCAACCATGCCCAAATCTTTTGGGGACAACAATGGCTTTTTGCTTTATAGCATGCCAAGTATTGCACTCAGAAAATTAAGTCAAAGCCAAGGCCAGAAAAACAGACAGAGCCAAGGAAAAATAATTTAATTGGATGTAATTGTCACTTGCATGACTAAAACTTTTAGTATCAATATAGTTGCTTCCTGGCTATTTCATGAATTTACCCTTTTTGCCACACTAAGTGAACCTTTCTGGAAGATCTGCACTCTTAGTGAATGCAGAGTTGGGATAATGATCTGGCTCAATACAGCATGAGTGGATTCCTAGATGTTCCTATATCAGGATTTGCAGACAGAACTAAATCATGAATGGCTCACCTGCATTTAATGAATAAGCTAGCACTTGGTTCATTCTACACAACACCCAAACCAATAAGCCATGGTTGGGGAGATGAAAATTATTCCCACAGATTTATCAATTGATGTTTCTAAGCAGAATCTGGTAGATCTCTCTGCCCTCCACCAGTGATGACAACAACACCCTATCCCAAAAACATTATTCTACTACCCCCATAAAACAGAGCAATACCTAAGTCACAGAGACCTTGGAGGAACTATAATGAGGAATGGCACCAGATGGGAGGATGAATAAGAAAGCTTGTGTCCTACACATTCCCTGTGATGCTCCAATTTCATTTTTATTTCCTGACATATCCTGTGTTGTGAAGAAGTTAATTTAATTGTCAGACTTCTTTTTATATAGCACATAAGCACTCCAACATGCCCAATGTCCCTGTCCTATTGTTTCTTTAATTTTTCTTATATGTACCCATTTCATGTATTCATAACTATGTATATACTTATACTTATTATCTTGTAAGCGATTGACAAATCTAAATAAATAAATAAATAAAATATTAAGCAACCAAGATATAATGCAGAGGGGAAGAAAGGAATACGGTTTTCTCAGAAGTTAGCTTTACTGCAACCTTTCCTTGATTCACAAAAATAAACATCAATAAACAGAGAGTTGGAGTGTTTCTTCAGAAGACTGCAGATAGAAAATGGGCCAGAAACTAGCTGCTAGTAACACGTTCCTAATGCTAGGTTGAAATCAGGAAAATGTAAGTCTTAAGTCCTAAGTAGGTTGTGGCCCAATCTCTCAGTGATCCAAAATATCAAATGTGTTTGTCTCCTGATGGACAATTCCAATCATAGCAAGAAACTTTCTGCTTTAAGTAAAACCTGCTCCAATTCAATTTCTCTTTATCCTTGATGGAAAAATAGCTTGGAATAGGGAGGAAAGAAAAGTTATATATGTGCGTGTGTATGTTCTCCATCTCTATCTGGTAAAACTATGCAGATGATAGACTAGAAAAATACGTTTCTAGTCCTTATAGTAAGTCCAGAAAGATTACAAACTTACTTTTTAAAGATGAAACTGAAGAGTTGGCAGAAATGTTTATAAATTTGGGGGCTCCAGTGATGAGTTAACCCAAGGGTCTTCAAACTTGGGAAGTTTAAGACTTGTGGACTCCCAGAATTCCTGAGCTAACATGACTGGAGGAGGAATTCTGGGAGTTGAAGTCCACAAGTCTTAAAGCTGTCAAGTTTGAAGATCCCTGAATAAAGGGTAAATATAGAAACTTCATGTTTTTATTTTTTATCCCCCCACCCAAAGTCAGGTCTTAAAACTGAATATAGTCCTATTGGAAGGAAGGAAAATAGCAGGATGAAATTCCTTTTATAACCTGCTTTGGAATTTTCTGTGCTGCTTTGTTATCTGTGATAGTGAAAGGTAGAAAAGAAATGTGATAATATATAATACAGTATGTATTACATTAACATTTCCATTGGTTTTAAAATATGGACAACTCCCCTCTGCTAGTAAAGTGTGAATTGCCAGATCCACTAAGGAAAACAACGATGCACAGAGAGTTGCTTTGAAAAGGAAGTTGTTAGGGTTCAGGCCTCCTGTTTGGACATCTGGAAATTAAATATGTGTGTAGCAGACAGAAGGCTTTTGACTCAGTATGTCCATGAATACAAATGACAGGCAAATGGCTTTAAAAGGTAGACCATTTCCCCTGCCATCCATAATAGCCACCAATCTAGTTAGTTAATGTTCTTGAATAGGATTTTGGGTTGCAGCAGTTCTGTAACAAGTTCAAGGAGCTCTTTTTAAAGCAAGCAACTTTTCAGATCTTAAGTCTTAGCAAACATCCTATTAAATAACATATGTATGTATGTATGTATGTATGTATGTATATATGTATGTATGTATGTATGTAAGTATGTATGTATGTATGTATGTATCTATGTGTCAGCCTTCAAGATCCTTTCTACTGCTTTGCATCTTTTGGCTGCCATAAGTAAGGGGGGGGGGGGGGGTTATGTTTGGGAAGAGAGCTGGAGGTGTTACATTCTTCTGTTGTATAAATGAGGAGTGCGGGGGAGAGTATAAATTCCTGCTCTTAAGTTTCTATTTCCTTGCTTCGCCTTCTTTCTCTGCGCAACTGCAAATCTTTATCAAAATATGTCAAGGTCAACGGACAGAGGCCTCATCACCACCTGAAGATGCCCACATGACCATATCCAAAACTTTTAATTGGAAGAAGCTTTTGAACTTTGGGGGGTGGGAACAATTCCATCCCTTTGTATATGTGATCTGCGCGCCTAATTTCTTAGATTCAGAATTTTATCTGAAGCTACCACTTCAATTTTCAGTAAAAGATTTCTTTCCTCTAATCTATGGAGTCTAAGTATTTCTTTCTTGGATTTTGAATGGAGCACAGACTGACAGTATGTGTATATATGTATATGTGTGTGTGTGTGTGTGTGTGTGTGTGTGTGAGAGAGAGAGAGAGAGAGAGAGAGAGAGAGAGAGAGATTGTGCTACACAGTACATTTTAAATACTTAAAATTTCACTGACTTTGTTATCTTAGTGAGACCAGTTTGAAATCTCACCAGTGAATTCATACAATTACCGTATATGCCGGCGTATAAGACGACCGGCGTATAAGGCGACCCCCAACATTTCCACTCAAAATATAGTTTGTTATATACTCGCCCCCTCTTCCGCACGCCTTCCACTTTTGCACTTTTTTTTTTTTTTGAGGCACTTTTGTCTACCGTGGAAAGCGATCCCGTGAAGCCGAAAGGAGCAGCCAGCCTTCTCCCAGCTCCCAAGGAAAGCGAGGCTCGCACCGCCCGGGCTCCGCTGAGGTATCCGGCTGGGGCTGTCAGGAGTTGTTACCGCTGGCGCGGCTCCGCGCGGCTCCAGTCCGCGTTGCCTCGGGAAGGGAAAGGCAAAAGGAAGAGCCGCGGCAGCGCTTTGCAATGGCAGCAGCGGCTCCTGGTTTTGCCTTTCCCTTCCCGAGGCAACGCGGGACTGGCAGCGCGGGCCGCGCCAGCGGTAACAACTCCTGACAGCCCCAGCCGGATACCTCAGCGGAGCTTGGGCGGTGCGAGCCTGCTTCCTTGGGAGCTGGGAAAGGCTGGCTGCTCCTTTCGGCTTCACGGATTCATTTCCACGGTGCATAAAGATGCCTCAGCCGGGCAGCCGCAGTGCTTCCCAATTACTATTTGCCGGCGTATAAGGCGACCCGGCATATAAGACGACCCCCAATTGGAGGCATCTTTTTCAGGGCAAAAAAGTCGTCTTATACGCGGCAAATCACGTAGTTAAAGATATTGTGTTATTATGACTTTTTTTTTAAAAAAAAGACATATGCTATTACAGATTTTGCTGCAGAAGGGTAGACTCATACATGTTGCTGGAGCAGAAAGGATACTTTTATGAAGGATTAATTAGTGATACTTGGAGTGAAAATAAATACCAGTATTAATTATATATAGTCCTGTTTTCCTTTGAGGAATGTTGGAGAAATAGCTTTTATCCCCTTGCCAAATGTTCAGTCACCTTCCTGTTTGGCCAAATTGTTTCATCAGCCTCCCTTATACCACTATTTTTTTATGGCTTAAAGTACAGTATTAAAAGAATGAAACAAACTGGCTGAGGATGTCCTCCCTCTGTGATCGCTGACAGCTGGAATCCTTCTGAACAAAGCTAGCCAAGGACTCTGCTTTGTTTTGTTTGCAGTCTATGCTGCAAATATCTTTCCATATTATCCAAACATTTCTATAGGGACAAAAGGGGGGGACACTGAGGATCAATGATCAGTTTTTGTGCTTTGTAGACTTGTAAGTATGCAAGTTATATTTGGGTTTGTGCTGGGCATCTCCTTGGGGTGCTGTGTAAAGCATATTCTTGGCCTTGTGACCCAAATGGATCAGATAAGAAACTTGCAAAGAAGGAAGAATTTGGGGTGGGGGTCTACAGCTGACTCAGTTAAATCTGTAACTTTCTGAAATGCGGAGATTTTGTTGCACCAAGAAAATAATGTTTTCCCAAAAAAAAGATAATAGGCTTAAATGAGACAAAATGGACAGATATGCATACAGTAGATCGTTAAATCTCTTTGGGTTCCAATTTTTTTTTTTTTACAGCCTAAGGCTCCAGGTTGGCTTTTCTTATCTTGATAGTGACTCCTGAAAGCAATGGAGCTCTGCAAGCCCTAAATTTACATTTTACCAGGATATATTACAAAATTAGAATCTGTGCCTTAGGGCCTTAGGCAACAATTCAGCGCTGCCTGCCTTTCCAAGAAGCTCCTTTTTTTATTCCTCTGGTTGTTTTCTATTTTCACCAGTGATTAGCCAGGACACATTCACAAATAGGCAAGCAAGTTCCTGATTTTTCATCTTATTCTCTCTCTTCCAGAGTTCAGTCTCTATAATGGGTGTGTGTTTTATTTCCTGGTCTGGTTTCTACTGATACTTTGTAGAACAGATTATTTCCAGCTCTGCTAATACACGATACTCACTTCTCTTGTTTTTCATAAGCTAAGAGATCTGTGAATCTCAACTAAGGATGGAAATGGTTTGATCTCAACTGAAGGATTTCATTAAAAAAAAAGAAAACAGGGTCAACAACAATTACCAGTTTCTTTTCCCCCCCAGAAAGTCTTGGGAGGGTTCAATTTAAAATAGCCTTCACCAAGGAGGACTGGATATACATATCTGTATGTCCAGTGGTGGGATTCAAAATTTTTTACTACCGGTTCTGTGGGTGTGATTTGCTGGGCATGGCGTGGCTTGGTGAGCATAGCATGGCTTGGTGGGCATGGCAGGGGAAGGATACTGTAAAATCTCCATTCCCTCCCCACCCCACTGACCTGCTTTCCAGCTCCGTTCTCCTGTGCAGGACAACAAAAGGAGGCCCAGCCAATCAGCTGGGACTCAGGAGGCAGATAATAGATGGGGGCGGTGCCAGTTGGAGGTGGGATTTGCCATTTCTCAGAACTACTCAAAATTTCCGCTATTGGTTCTCCAGAACTGGTCAGAACCTGCTGAATACCACCTCTGTATATGTCTGAAATGTTAGTACATGCCACATTTCTCTCCTGATTCTCTTTTTTTGCTTATCATCTTGACTGTTAAAAGATTTTGTAGAAACTTGAAACCTTGCAGACTATTGCATCAACCTTATGTTGGCCTAATGAAAATAATGCTTTCATGTGGATTCTGGATTCTTAGCCAAAATAGCTGCTTTTATTTATTCACTTAAGAAACAAAGGCATACAGTATGTGTACAGGTTTCCTCACTCCTTGCCAATCCATCCATCTATATTGAACTATGAGTTTGTTCTAGAACCAGGTGGTCTTTGGATGATGCTCATTTGATTGTTATGGGCTTAGGGCCATGTTTAAAATCAGCCATTGTGATTGATTTGCAATGATTTATGGCAAAAACAGGCTTTGCGTTTTGCTTGATCCTGGCCCAAGCACTGCTTATTGAGCCACAGAACAATTGTCATTAGAAATCTTGAACATGATCTAATAGGGCTATGACTATTGAACACACTTTTTTTTTGCAGTTCTGGATATTTATCCTGGGCTTCCTATATTTAGCTAGAGGTGGGTCTCTGTAATATTAGCTGTATCTTTTTTTGGTGCCTGTATTGTTCACAGTGGGATACTGTAATTGGCTGAATGCACCAGACCTGAAAGCCAGGAGATCTTCATCGTTCTACACTGAATCTTCAAAAAAGCAAAATTTTCAATCTTACATAACATTGGACCACATAACTTGACCATACAAATTTATGAATTCTCAGTGGTAAAAAACAACAACCCATGTGTTAAATATCTCTTGGAGACTGAAAGAAAACACAAACTCCCACTGCTGAATTGTACAGAAGGAATGGGAGTTAGGAAGCAAATTATTCAGTTCGTCTGGAGTTTACTTGGAGCATCTTATTTTCAGCTGAGTTAATGAAGCAACCGATGAAGTAAATTCTGGTCCATCAAAACATATCCTGTAAGTAACACATACATAAAAAACAAACAGGGACTCTGCAACTGTAAGGAAGCTGTGGATCTCTACTAATTGCTGAACTATAGTTCCCAGCTTTTCCTCCTGTTTACCTTGTTTGGCTTATGGGGTATTAGAACTACAAGTCAAATCTGGAGATGCATAGATTCTCATCCATTGCTATAATGCAGTCTCATGTTACAATTCATTCTTTTTAAGCAAAATAAAAGCAAAAAGATAACTGCAACAGAAAAAGCAGATAAACGAGGTATTTAAAATAAGCTTCCGTAGATTAAATTTCTTGAAACAAAATTAAATTGGCAATTTGTATCATAGGTCACGACTGAGGTTTATAATTAGAATTAAAGAAGGAATAAGGTTTCTTTTCTCCCTTGTTTTAATACTTGATGAAATATTTTGGCATAAACGTAAAATGGAAAATTCTTTACACAGTGGAGCATTGACTTAGACTTAGAGGATCTGCTTGTGCAAGAAGCCACAGCAGTATTGAATGAGCTTTTCAAAAAATATTCGATGAAATCCCTGGAACAGATATTAACCCAAAGGAAATGCCTTGTTCAGAGGGAATATATATATACTTCTGAATTTCAGTTTGTTGAAGGATGAGGACTTTGCCCCATGCTTTGAGGTTTTCCAATATTTGAGGGACTGCCACAAAGAAGAGGGGGTCAGCCTATTTTCCAAAATTACTAGAAGGCAAGACAAAAAACAATGGATGGAAACTAAGCAAGGTGAGAACCAACCTAGAAATAAGTAAAAAAAATCCTACTGCAGGTAGTCCTCAACATATAATCACAATTGAAGCCAGAATTTATGTGGCTGTGAGAAATTTGCTAAGTGTATTTTGTCCCATTTTACAATTTTTCCTGCCACATTTGTTCAGTGAATCACTGCAGTTGTTAAATTAGTAACATGGTTGTTAAGTGAATCTGGCTTCCCCCATTGACTTTGATTGTCAGAAAGTCGCAAAAGGGGATCACATGACCCCAGGACACTGCCACCATCATAAATGTGCACCAGTGGTCAGGTATCTGAATGTAAATCACTTGACCGTGGGGATGCTGCAATGGCCATAAGTATATCAAATGGTCCTAAGTCACATTTTTTTTTTCAGTGCCTTTGTAACTTTGAACGGTCACCAAATGAACTGTTGTAAGTCAAGGACTATCTGAAGTGAGAATAATGAATGAGTGGAATGGCTTGCGTTCTGAAGTTGTGGGTGCTTCATCACTGGAGGCTTTTAAGAAGAGCCTGGACAGCAGCCTGTCTGACATGGTATAGAGCAGTGATTCCCAAAGCGGGCGGTACCGCCCCTGGGGGCAGTGGGATGCCTTAGGGGGTGCTAAGAGGCAAGGGGAGGTGCTGGAGGTGAGCAGCAGGGTACAATTTAGGGGTGAGAAAAAATCCCGCCGCTGCGGCGTTTGAGGCGAGGCCCCGCAGGATCACCCCATTGACTTGCATTTTCTGGTGCAAAAGGCTCAATGGGGTGATCCTGCAGGGCCTCGCCCCGAACGCAGCATTGGGAAAGGAGAGCAAAACCAGAGGGGCTTTACTCTTCTTTTCAAACATCCCGCCGCTGCCATGTTCGGGACGAGGCCCCGCAGGAACACCCCATTGAGCCCCTTGCACCGGAGGCACCTGCCCAAGCAAGTCCAAACGGAGCAGTGCACAAAGTCAATGGGGTGAGCCTCAGAGAGCGAAAGAGAGAGAGAGAGAGAGAGAGAGAGAAAAGAAAGAGAGAGAGAAAAAGAGAAGGAAGAAAAGAAAGAGAAAAGGGAAAGAAAGAAAAGGGAACAGATGAAGAAAGGGGGGGATGGAAGGAAGGGACAGAAAGAAAAAGAAATAAAGAAGGAGGGAGGGAGGGAGGGAGGAGAAAGATAATGAGATATCTATTCTAGTCCAATCACCTGCTTCAGCAGGGTTAGAAGGGTGTGTGTGTGTGTGAGTTCTTGTAATTTACCAATATATTTTGGTTTTGCCTTCTTCAGAATTGTCACTATAATACATTGGGGAAAAGTAATTTTTTAGGGTGGACGTCTGGTCCAATGGATCCTGTTTAAAGCCTCAACAAAATGTGGGAGCTTCCTGATAGTCTTGGCCATGTTTCCTCCACAAAACCTTTAATTAATAGAAGCCAAAGAGGTTTCAATGTGCTGGCAAAGATGTTTCAATGTGGAAAAGGGCCTCTAAACTAGGCCTCATTTCAGTCTGATGCATCACATCTCTCTCTCTCTCCCTCTCTCCCCCTCCCACCTCCATCCCTCCATCCCCCCTTTCTTTGTCCCTTTTTCTTTCTTTCCCTTTTCTCTTTCTTTTCTTCCTTCTCTCTTTCTCTCTTTCTTTTCTCTCTCCCTCTTTCCTTCTCCCAGGCTCACCCCATTGATTTGGTGCACCGCTCTGCTCAAACTTGCTTGGGCAGGTCCCTCCAGTGCAGTGGGCTCAATGGGGTGGACCTGCGGGGCCAGCACCTAGAACGTGGCAGTGCCAGCATGTTTGAAAAGTAGAGCAAAGCCAGAGGTTGGTAATTTTTGCTGCAAAGAATCACAAAAGCTCCTGGGCTGAAGGGACACACATGTCAATGCAATTCAGCAACATAAAATAAAGAAATACAAATAAAACAAATCAACAAGTATCGGCCAAGCATCTCTGATTAGATTTTATTCACTACTAGAATCTAATCAGAGATGCTTTGCCAATTCCAGTCCAATGACCTGCTCCAGCAGGTTTGGAAGGGAGTGTGTGTATATGTGTGTGCATGGCTGTCAAAACTCCCAAAACAGGTCAAGTAGTTCTGGGGAGGCCAGTCATAAATTAGAATACTTGCTAAGCAACCGGCCATTAAGTGAGGATCACTTGTATTTGGTTTGCCAGTCACCAAACCACGCCCACCCAGTCACGTGACCAGCAAGCCACACCACCAGTCACGTGACCAGCAAGCCACACCCACCCAGTCATGTGACCAGCAAGCCACACCCTCAAATTAGGCCACGCCCATAGAAATTTGAATCCCGCCCCTGGGTGGGGAGCATTGAGGATGAGTTTGTAGCACCAAGGGGGCGGTGGACTGAAAAAATTTGGGGACCACTGATATTGAGTCGCCTGCTTGAGTAGGCAGATTGGACCAGAAGACCTCCAAGATTCCTTCCAACTGTTAGGGATAACATTGTTTTACCCTAACTGTTTTGGGTAAAGATAATAAAATGATGAATCATGGTTTGTCAGATAAAGTGTATGTGACTTTAAGCTAAAGGAATGTAATTAAGGGTGCAGCTGTAAAAGTACTATATAAGCAGCAAGGCACTCTCTGGCTCTTACTGGCTGGCTTATTGAAGACTGCATTCTTGCTGGATCGGGGAGGAGAAGAAGTGTTGGATTACTTTGAAGATATTTCTCAACGGAGAGAAGATAAGTTTTGGACAGATTTATTATATGTGTACTGACACTGGCTATTCCACACGGACTTTGCAATTAGAGTATCCTCGACAAGACTTGACTGAATTTGGTATATGACTAATGGACTGTTTATAATGACTATGCTATAATTCTTAAATGGAATAAATTATAATTTTGATAGCACAAGCGTATCTGTATTTTTACTGCGTGTTAACGAGAAGGCTTATCTCACACATTTACCTGTCTTCCTATCTGACTTCGCTGCACATTCTGTTTAGTTTGTTTTCCTTAACACCCGTTGGGGAATCCAGGCTTAACACCAACTCTGTCATTCTGTTCTGTTCCTGGAATCTATTGTGAACAACAGCAATAGCACTTAGACTTATATACCTCTTTACAGCTCTAACCTTTACAACTCTAAGAGATTTATAGAGTCAGCGTATTACCCCCAACAATCTGGGTCCTCATTTCACCCACCTTGGGAGGATGGAAGGCTGAGTCAACCTTGAGCCTGGTGAGATTCAATCTGCCAAATTGCAGGTAGCCGGCAGGCAGCAGAAGTAGCATGCAGTACTGCACTCTAACCACTGCGTCACTGCCACAAGCTGCAATATCAAAGCAGAAGTAAGCAATACCTGGTATAGAGCTGTACCTGGTCCACATATGGCTTGGAAAAACATGTAGCATCTCTCTGTTATAAAAGTAGTCATCTCCTTGGTGGCTTCTGCATAAGGGGCAGATAGTCAAAATCTGCAAGATGTAGCACAGTAATGAGATCTAAGAAGTGTCTCTTTTGTATATAGACTTAAAAATAGGGTGGGGCTTGTGTGGTGATGCTCTGCCCATAATTTGCAAGTTTTGAGACACTTGCCCCACTGCACAAAATCCTGAAAAAAAACAAAACCTCTGCTTTAAGAAACCAACTCATTATTAGCACAGCTATTAAAGCCATATTTTTTTTTCAGGAACAGGGGAAGCTTGAAAAAGGATATGGCTGCTTTTATGAGGAGCACACTGGTACTATAGAGGAACACAGTGATAGCTTTGAATAAAATATGCATCAGATGTTACGAAACATAAGTTTATTCCAGAAAGACAGAGAAGTGAGGAAGAAACTCAATAGTGGCCAGCCTTGATTCTGCTGGATATAAAAGAGAGGGAAGGAAACTCTCAGAGGTGCAAGATTCTGTTATTATAACCTATACCAAAAAAGTAAAGTTCTAGAATTATTACTTTTTTGGTTCCATTTCAAAAGGGCTGACAGATTTAGTTTAGCAGCATGTGAAGACCCTTCGTCAATGTTTTTTTTTAAATTTAAATTATAATTTATCAATACAATAAAAATACACAAAATTAAATGAGGATTAAGAAAGAGAAACAAATACGAATAAGAAAAAGAAAAGAAAAAAAGAAAGAAAAAATAGAATTATGTTGTTCCTTTTTATTGAGTAATTGCCATCTTTTTCTTTCCTTTTCTTCTTTGATCCTTTTTAAATATCAAATCCATAAATCACCAATTCAATATTTTCTTCTTTCAACAAAAAAAATCCATAAAAGGCTTCCTAAAAAAGTCTTTGTCATTTTTTTCCCTCTGGTCTTACCATTTCCACAAGCTTCATTAATTTTATAATCCAGTTTTTTTACTGTGGGTACTTCATTATTCTTCCATTTTTGTGCATATGCTAATCTTTCTGCAATGTTAATTTCCCATATTTCTTTTCAATTTCATTGTCCATAAAACCCAATAAAAATAGTTCTGGTTTGATCATCATATTAATCTGCAGTATCTTTTGTATCCCAAAAGTGCTTTTTCAAGAGGGAACTGGACTTTGTTTTTCTTTGAAGACATTTTTCTTAGAAGACGTTTCACTTCGCTTATCTTATCCAAGAAGCGAAACATCTTCAAGGAAAAACCAGAAAGTCCAGGTACCTCTTGAAAAAGCACCTTTGGGACAACCATGACCTGGATGACCGAGATTCTCCATAGATATTTATCTTTTGTATCATATGAATTTGTCCAGTTTTCTTTTTCACAAGTTCTCCATGCATGGTAGAAATATCCCTTTCCATACTTTACACTCCTTGAATATTCTTGATGTATGCAAAACTGTCATTGTGCTCTTCAAATGCTTTGGATTTTAACTTTGGTCAGTCTCAGCCCACATGGCCAGTGGGAATGATAAGCCAATTTGCCCTATAACAGCAAACTGCAGAGAATAGAATTTATATTTACCAACAATAGAATTTATATTTACCAACAAAGAAATAAAAGGAGACTAGTATAGATCTATTTCAAGCTGTTTAGTTCTCGTCAGCTAACCATACCCTTCTGGGATTCTAACCAGGGCTATTTACATATTAAGTAGATGTATTAACCTCTAAGCCACAGGCTCGCCTTGCTTTGTTGGCTACACCAGGGGACAGATTAAGTCAGTGGTCCCCAACCACCGGGCCCCGGACCGGTACCGGTCCGTGGATCATTTTTTACCGGGCCGCAAAGAAGTGGGCGCTGCCATCTTGTTTCGACGGCGCTTGAGAAAGTGCTTCCAGGTGAGCTTGTCGGTCGTCGGTTGGAAAGTGGCGTTTGGGTGCTGGAGGAATCCTTGCGCCTTAGTTTCGTCGGGGTGGTGGTGGCTTCGAACGAAGAGCCGTCCCGATGGCGGTGGAGTCTCGCGTTAGGAGGAGATTAAGAAAGAGCCCGAAAAGCCCATCAACAAAGATACAAAGGAGGAGTTGAAGGTGGCGGGGAGAAGCGGGGGACAGCTGGCTGGCCGGTCGCTCGGCTCGCCTTGCCTTGGTTGTATGTGCTGATGCCGGTACCGGTCCGTGGATCATTTTGTGATGCCGGTACCGGTCTGTGGGACAAAAAAGGTTGGGGGCCACTGGATTAAGTGGTCCACCACCACCCCACCCCAGTGAGACCAGTCTATCAGGGCAACCTGGTCTACCCAAATATGGGACGGGGCAGGGGGGAAACTGCAGAGTAGGAGTTAAAAAAAGGACAATGAGAAGGATTCTGAAGAGGGGAGAGCAGAAGCATTCCTGCAGTAAGAGAGAATTTTAATCTCCCATCACTACAGAGGAAAAGGCATTAGGGACCCTATGTAGGAAGTATGTTGAGATATATATATTTATATTATTTACATATATAAGTATTGAACACAATGTGACCATCCTGGTGTTTCCTCTACCATACACACTAAAGTAAAAGACAAATAACATATATACTGTTTATATACATTGCTAGTTTTATAGTTTTTTTTTTGACCAATATACTCATTTTGGTACATATATAGTGTCACATTCCAGGTCTACTAGGCCTAATTATTTCATGTTCCAACTCCCACCTCTCAATTCCAACCATTGGTAAAATCTGTTCCATATGTCATAATATTCTGTCTCCCCTTTGTTTTTTAGTTCTAACGTTAGTCTATCCAATTCTGCGCAAACCAATATTTTCTTTATTATCTCCTTTTCTGAAAGTATGTTTTCACTTTTCCATTGCTGGGTGTATGTCATTCTCGCTGTTGTCAGAATGTGCAATATTAAATATATTGACCCTTTACTATAGCCCTCTGTTGTAATTCCTAGTAAAAATAGTTCTGGTTTGAATTCTAAACGTTGTCCAACCATTTTTCCTAACCACATCTGGATCTGTCACCAAAATTGCCTTGCTTTTTTTTGCAAGTCCACCACATGTGGTAATATGTGCCTGGTCGTTGTTTGCATTTCCAACATTTCGGGGATATATTGCTAATCATTTTAGTCAATCTTGCTGGGGAGTGTGTTGAGATATATTTGATTATGTGTGGAAAGTTCATTCTCTTGTTCGTCTTTGCCTGCCAAACAACAAACCTTGTAGCTACTTTGCAGTAACTCTTCTCCTTTTCCAGGGAGTTAAGATTCAGATTTCAGTTTGCTGACTACTCCTTGGACCTAGATACTTATGTGCCATGTCAGTGGTGAGGCTGTCTGAATTTTTTCCCAGTGTAAAGCAATACGCCCAATACCATTTTTTTTGCACACAAAAAAACAGGAGAAAGAGAGACCCATACCTGAAACAGGTAATACTGCTAAAACACCCTTTGGCAGAGGTCATCTTGGAAAAGGAACTGGTTTTACAGATCGGAAGGAAGCTGGAATCCCAGGGGAGGAATTCACTACTACTTCCCCTTCAATGGTTATGCAGCTTCTCTTTAAAAGGAAGCCCATAGTAGGGATGGGACACCCCCACCATCAAGTCATCTGTTGCCACCCCCTGTAATAGAACCTCTGGTTTGATTCTGGTACTGTTTTGGACTTGCAGAAACCATACACAGATTTGTCTAGGGCAAGACTGGGTCTCCAGTGTTCAGCATTTTCATGATTCTAATTTACATCTCTGTTTGGAACCTCTATTGTATCAGCCAAATACAAAAACAGTATTAGTTATGCTGGTGCTGCTAAAGTGCAATTAATTTCCTTGTCAGAGACTCCCTAAACCACACAGCTGACAGTTCAGTTTGCTCCTCTTCCCTGCTATTTCTGAAGTAACAACATGCTAGTTAGTATTGATTGTTCTCTCTTCCCACGCATCTCCTAAGTCTTGCTTATCCAATTGCACTGACAACTGTCAATTGGAGCTTTTATGGTTGTCTTGTTTCTGGAGTCCATCCTTCTCAAGGGATGTCCTTTTACTTACATATTGAATTCAGGTCCATGGTTTCGTATCTGAAGTAATTAAAATATCAAAGGTTTTGAGAATGGGCTTAGATTAGCCCTTCTGAGATTCTTTGATAGTGCTCAACACAGGATCAACATGGAGCAAGTTACATTTTCTTGAAAAAGGTTGTTCTTGGAACACTTCTTTGTGAACTTGGATGTTCACACATCTTCCCTGTCTTCTTTGCCTGCTGGAAGATTGATGGAATATTGATACCGAACAGAATGTGATATGTTTTCTTGCATTTTACTTAACCAATGATGTAGATCAGGGCTGTCAAACTTCCGGCCCATGGATCGGATGCATGACGTGCTGGCCATGCCCGTGCCTGGTTTAGCGAAGGGGGAAAAAGTCCCGATATGTCACATGACATTGTCACGACGACGACGTGAGTTTGACACCCCTGATGTAGATCTACAACTCCCATAACTCCAGAAAATGAAGACCTGGGATTAATTAATATTATGCTTGGGTTTTATTATTTGCAGGGAATGTTTTTTTTTTCCCTAAGGAGAAAGCTAAATAGCCAAGTTGACTTGAGTTTTGAGGTATGTTTTTTTTTTTAAAGAAGAAGCCTTGTTTCATATAGGTTCTTAAATTTATTTTTATTTATTTATTTAGTTGGTTTGTCAATTGCTTACAGGATAATAGGTATAAGTAAAAACATAGTTATGAATATATGGATACATATAAGAAAAATAAAAATAAACAATAGGACAGGGATGGTAGGAACGATTGGTGCGCTTATGCACGCCCCCTACAGACCTCTTAGGAAAGGGGTGAGGTCAATAGCAGACAGTCTAAGGTTAAAGTTTTTGGGGTTTGGAGAAGAAACCACAGAGTCAGGTAGAGTTGCTGAAGTCATATTTCCTGCAGTGAAGCAGGATGTTTAAATATGTGATCCAACATTGTGGAGAATCAGAAAGAAATCGTTTCATTAAGGGGCAACATTTGAATGGGATAGAACAGCATTTGGCTATTTATACTTTTCATGTTTGGATACAAAGACCAGGAAACAGGTGGTGTAGAAGACTTCTTCTTAACTTGGGCAGCCATTACCACTTGGACAAGCCTAGGCAACCCATGGTTTTCCAGATGTTCCAAACTATAACTCCACTATCCATTCTGTCTCTAACCCATTTCTGGCTTGAACTGTGAGGAGCTGAAGTTTAGTGACAACTGGATGTATAGTAGGTGTCCACTCAAGAAAATAGTGATATAGGAGAAGATGAGGCAGTGCCTGAGGGCGGAGTCAAGGAAGGAATCAGCCTGGAGTTGTTAGGCTCCCACAAACCCAGCTGCCCCTTGAATTCCATTAACTCTTACCTTGTGCCAGCTTAGTGCTGACCCCTAATTGACTAGATTCTAATATATAGGCATGAGCAATAAATCTTCTTAACTGGAACTTAACACGTGGTCCTGATTCTTGACAATTAGCAACAAAGGGCAATTCTCAAACTTACTTACAAACTTCCTGGAGGCATCCAATTGACTAAAATGGGGAAACATCCTGGCCCAAATAGGACTGTGGTTTTGATCAATTTAGAATACTTTTTGCATTCTTTTGTACTTTCCTGTTTAGACGAGAGAGCCAATTTGGGGTAGTGATCAAGGCACTAGGCTGGGAACTGGAAGACTGTCAGTGTTAGTTTTAGTCCTGCCTTGGGCATGATCCAGTTGGGTGACCTTGGGCCAATCACTCAGAGAGAATTTTAATCTCCCATCACTACAGAGGAAAAGGCATTAGGGACCCTATGTAGGAAGTATGTTGAGATATATATATTTATATTATTTACATATATAAGTATTGAACACTGACCATCCTGGTGTTTCTCTACCATACACACTAAAGTAAAAGACAAATAACATATATACTGTTTATATACATTGCTAGTTTTATAGTTTTTTTTGACCAATATACTCATTTTGGTACATATATAGTGTCACATTCCAGGTCTACTAGGCCTAATTATTTCATGTTCAACTCCCACCTCTCAATTCCAACCATTGGTAAAATCTGTTCCATATGTCATAATATTCTGTCTCCCCTTTGTTTTTAGTTCTAACGTTAGTCTATCCAATTCTGCGCAAACCAATATTTTCTTTATTATCTCCTTTTCTGAAAGTATGTTTTCACTTTTCCATTGCTGGGTGTATGTCATTCTCGCTGCTGTCAGAATGTGCAATATTAAATATATTGACCCTTTACTATAGCCCTCTGTTGTAATTCCTAGTAAAAATAGTTCTGGTTTGAATTCTAAACGTTGTCCAACCATTTTTCCTAACCACATCTGGATCTGTCACCAAAATTGCCTTGCTTTTTTTTGCAAGTCCACCACATGTGGTAATATGTGCCAGGTCGTTGTTTGCATTTCCAACATTTCGGGGATATATTGCTAATCATTTTAGTCAATCTTGCTGGGGAGTGTGTTGAGATATATTTGATTATGTGTGGAAAGTTCATTCTCTTGTTCGTCTTTGCCTGCCAAACAACAAACCTTGTAGCTACTTTGCAGTAACTCTTCTCCTTTTCCAGGGAGTTAAGATTCAGATTTCAGTTTGCTGACTACTCCTTGGACTTAGATACTTATGTGCCATGTCAGTGGTGAGGCTGTCTGAATTTTTTCCCAGTGTAAAGCAATACGCCCAATACCATTTTTTTTGCACACACACACACACACACACACACACACACACACACAAAAACAGGAGAAAGAGAGACCCATACCTGAAACAGGTAATACTGCTGCATCAGGAAAACACTCTTTGGCAGAGGTCATCTTGGAAAAGGAACTGGTTTTACAGATCGGAAGGAAGCTGGAATCCCAGTGGAGGAATTCACTACTACTTCCCCATGCAGCTTCTCTTTAAAAGGAAGCCCATAGTAGGGATGGGACACCCCCACCATCAAGTCATCTGTTGCCACCCCCTGTAATAGAACCTCTGGTTTGATTCTGGTACTGTTTTGGACTTGCAGAAACCATACACAGATTTGTCTAGGGCAAGACTGGGTCTCCAGTGTTCAGCATTTTCATGATTCTAATTTACATCTCTGTTTGGAACCTCTATTGTATCAGCCAAATACAAAAACAGTATTAGTTATGCTGGTGCTGCTAAAGTGCAATTAATTTCCTTGTCAGAGACTCCCTAAACCACACAGCTGACAGTTCAGTTTGCTCCTCTTCCCTGCTATTTCTGAAGTAACAACATGCCAGTTAGTATTGATTGTTCTCTCTTCCCACGCATCTCCTAAGTCTTGCTTATCCATACAATTGCACTGACAACTGTCAATTGGAGCTTTTATGGTTGTCTTGTTTCTGGAGTCCATCCTTCTCAAGGGATGTCCTTTTACTTACATATTGAATTCATATTGAATTATTGCGCATAAGCGACTTTTGGCTTATACGCGTATATCCACTGCCAGCTTTCGGATGCTTGTTGGCGCGCGGCCTCTGGCTTCCGGATCCCGCGCGCTCCGCTCATCCGCCGCCTCGCTCCGCCGAGGCTGGCTGCAGCCGGGATTTCTGGGGCGTTCGGTGGTGGTGGGGCGTCTATACGCCTCGTCTTATCTGCAAGTAATTAAAATATCAAAGATTTTGAGAACTGGCTTAAATTAGCCCTTCTGAGATTCTTTGATAGTGCTCAACACAGGATCAACATGGAGCAAGTTACATTTTCTTGAAAAAGGTTGTTCTTGGAACACTTCTTTGTGAACTTGGATGTTCACACATCTTCCCTGTCTTCTTTGCCTGCTGGAAGATTGATGGAATATTCATACCGAACAGAATGTGATATGTTTTCTTGCATTTTACTTAACCAATGATGTAGATCAGGGCTGTCAAACTTCCGGCCCATGGACCGGCTGCGTGACGTGCTGGCCATGCCCGTGCCTGGTTTAGCGAAGGGGGGAAAAGTCCCGATATGTCACATGACATTGTCACCACGACGACGTGAGTTTGACACCCCTGATGTAGATCTACAACTCCCATAACTCCAGAAAATGAAGACCTGGGATTAATTAATATTATGCTTGGGTTTTATTATTTGCAGGGAATGTTTTTTTTTCCCTAAGGAGAAAGCTAAATAGCCAAGTTGACTTGAGTTTTGAGGTATGTTTTTTTTTTAAAGAAGAAGCCTTGTTTCATATAGGTTCTTAAATTTATTTATTTATTTATTTATTTATTTATTTATTTATTTGGTTTGTCAATTGCTTTACAAGATAATAGGTATAAGTAAAAACATAGTTATGAATATATGGATACATATAAGAAAAATAAAAATAAACAATAGGACAGGGACGGTAGGCACGTTGGTACGCTTATGCACACCTCCTACAGACCTCTTAGGAAAGGGGTGAGGTCAATAGCAGACAGTCTAAGGTTAAAGTTTTTGGGGTTTGGGGAAGAAACCACAGAGTCAGGTAGAGTTGCTGAAGTCATATTTCCTGCAGTGAAGCAGAATGTTTAAATATGTGATCCAACATTGTGGAGAATCAGAAAGAAATCGTTTCATTAAGGGGCAACATTTGCATGGGATAGAACAGCATTTGGCTATTTATACTTTTCATATTTGGATACAAAGACCAGGAAAGAGGTGGTGTAGAAGACTTCTTCTTAACTTGGGCAGCCATTACCACTTGGACAAGCCTAGGCAACCCATGGTTTTCCAGATGTTCCAAACTATAACTCCACTATCCATTCTGTCTCTAACCCATTTCTGGCTTGAACTGTGAGGAGCTGAAGTTTAGTGACAACTGGATGTATAGTAGGTGTCCACTCAAGAAAATAGTGATATAGGAGAAGATGAGGCAGTGCCTGAGGGCGGAGTCAAGGAAGGAATCAGCCTGGAGTTGTTAGGCTCCCACAAACCCAGCTGCCCCTTGAATTCCATTAACTCTTACCTTGTGCCAGCTTAGTGCTGACCCCTAATTGACTAGATTCTAATATATAGGCATGAGCAATAAATCTTCTTAACTGGAACTTAACATGTGGTCCTGATTCTTGACAATTAGCAACAAAGGGCAATTCTCAAACTTACTTACAAACTTCCTGGAGGCATCCAATTGACTAAAATGGGGAAACATCCTGGCCCAAATAGGACTGTGGTTTTGATCAATTTAGAATACTTTTTGCATTCTTTTGTACTTTCCTGTTTAGACGAGAGAGCCAATTTGGGGTAGTGATCAAGGCACTAGGCTGGGAACTGGAAGACTGTCAGTGTTAGTTTTAGTCCTGCCTTGGGCATGATCCAGTTGGGTGACCTTGGGCCAATCACTCTCTCTCTCTCTCAGCTTAGGAAACAAGCAATGACAAAAACATTTCTGAAATCTTGCTAAAAATTTTTTTACATGTTCAGTCAGTTGCCAGAGGTCAAGAAGACTGTCTTGGAGGGACAGAAAGAAAGGGAAAAAAAAGTTTCTTAGGAACATAATGAGCTTAACTCACTTTTCAAAAACCATGGTATTCCTCCATTGAATTTCCTAAAAGCAGAACAGAAGGCTGATTTACCTGGGCAACGTATAAGAAATTCAGAATCCTCTCTGACAAATTGCCAGAGCACTCGAGATCCGTTCCTTCTTCTCAAGCTGAAAATCTGACCTGGGATCAGATTCTCCTGCAAATGTAATTTAAGTTTTGTGACTGAGCAGGGCTTCTGTATGAAGTGATGTACTCAGTGGGCATTTAACTGCAGCTCACACCTGCTGCCAACTCTTTGTGTGACAGCAATTGAGTTCCTAAAGCCCTGGGCTATTTCAAACTGAGGCTATCATGATCTCTCCAGGATTTTTTTCTTAAGTGAAGTGTGTCTTTGGGCCAGTGTTTCTCTTTTCTCCACTGAACTGATTTTTTTTTTTTTTTTGGAGCGGTGTGTGTGTGGGTGGGGGGAATCTCAAAAGCATGGGTTGGATAACTCTCTCAGTTTTAGTTAATATATAACAATGGGTTGAATGAATGCTGTTTGTATAAGGTTGATTTGATTTGTCTTGGGGATTTACAGAAGAAATAAAAGGAGATAAGGGTAGGGAGAGAAGAATGTGAATTCAGTTGGTAGCCTCTCAGAAAGCTGCTAGGGTACTAACGTGCAGAGAGAGAGAAAGAGAAAGAGAGGGAGGGAGGGAGAGAGAGAGAAAGAGGGAGAGGGAGGGAGAATCTGTTAATTTTAAGCTTGGTTAAAAGTAGCATGGGGAGTGTGGGGGTGGAATTGAATAGACTATATCTGCTAAATTGGGAGGGTCAATAGCATTTATATTTGCTCTTTCTCTCCTGGGAATATCAACAAAGCAGTGAAATTGAATATTATGATTTTCTTCCCGTGCCTTTGAAATCTCTTAGCAAACTCTAATGCTTCGGACTGAAGTACAGTTCCTCATTCTCCCCAGCATTCTTAATTTTAATTCTTAAATGTTGGTAAGAGCAGGAAAAAAAATGTCGGGAGAATTGCCAGCCGAGCAGGTTTCCACTTGCTCGGCTGCTCGATTGGGAAGAATCAGCATGCAAAGCTTTCTGCAGCCTGGAGCTGTCAGCTTCTGGTCAGTCTTTGGCACGTGACACAGAAGCAGCGACAAAGGGGGAAAAATGGGAGAGAAAAGTGGTAGATCCAAGAGAAGGAAAGTTTAAAGCGTTGCTTTTGCTCAGATGATAAGGCACATGCAGATGCACATGCAGGTAGTTTCCAGATTTTCAAATGTTGCTGAGAAGGATGCTTCCCCCCCCCTACCCATTCCTATTGCTCACCTCCTGCTCATAGCAACAGTGGAGATAACTGAAGCCTCTTGCCAACTTCAATAAGTAGAAAAGGCGAGTTATAATAAAAGGCCATCTGACCTGCTTTTAAACTGAAAATCGTTGGAGCTAACCACCATGATATAAGGGATCTCTATTTTCTTTTTTTTTTAACACCGCCACTTTCAAGCATCCAATTATCCTTGATTTCTATAGAGTAATTGTTCAGACATTTGAGCCTGTGCTACACACAGCATCTCCATCACCTGACAATATAGTAGCCGTGTCTCTAGAGGGGTCTGCATCTCCAGAAAGAGGGGAACAATCCAGTTGTTTGCTAAAAGAAGAAAGACGGGATTGCATCTTTCCTTCAGAACCTCGTGTTTGACCTCTTGTTCATCTCTTCTGGCAATAATGACTCTGTGGCTTCCCAAGCCAGACCACGATCTTTAATCAAGGCCTGTTGTGAGCTGTCATGGGCATTTCTGAGTCAATGGCGAGATTCAAATTTTTTTACTACTGGTTCTATGGGTGTGGCTTGGTGGCGTGGCAGGGGAAGGATACCGTAAAGTCTCCAATCAGAGGTGGCATTGGCCGGTTCTCCAAACTACTCAAAATTTCCGCTACCGGTTCTCCAGAATGGGTCAGAACCTGCAGAATAACACCTCTGCTCCCCACCCCACTAACCTGCTTTCCAGCTCCGTTCTCTTGTGCAGGGCAACAAAAGAAGACCCAGCCGATCAGCTGGGACTCGGGAGGCAGAGAATAGATGAGGGCGGGGCCAGTCAGAGGTGGTATTTGCCGGTTCTCCGAACTACTCAAAATTTCCACTACCGGTTCTCCAGAACTGGTCAGAACCTGCTAAATACCACCCCTGCTCTGATTCTACTTTCTTCTTGTGTCTCTGGACTTTAGCAACTGCTTGCTCAAATCAAATCATTGATGTTGTATTGTCCAAGCACCAGATAACCTTTACATTTGAAATTTGACTGAGTTCTGCTCTTCTGCTGCCCTCGCTTGCTTTCTCTAGTCAGCCCAATCCATGCCAAGAGGTCCATCCCATGATCTTCCTGACTATTCAAAAGGTGATGATAGTAGTCTGAAATCATGTCGGAAGCCTCCCCTGTAGTAATCCAAATATTAATAGATCAAGGATGCCAGGCTGCAACTCAGAACTTGCTCATCTGAATTTTGTTTTCCCTAACCCAGCACTCTACTCATTTGCAATTATTTAGTAGGTATATAGACGGCTTTCCTGCACAAACAAGCATTCAAGATGGTTTGCAACATTTAAAACAAAAGCATAAGATCTAGAACATAAAATTAAAATAAGTTGAATCAAAAGTTGATCAACAATTAAACGTGTGATGCCTTTGTCTAGCTGCTGGGCAAGTGGGCACTAAGAAAGTCTCCTTGGATATAGAACATTCTATAAGCTGGGAGCCACCACAGGAAAAGGTCTTCTCCAACCTATTGGGTAAAAGACCCTCTGGCCGGTGAGTTTCTTCAAAAGGATTCTCAATTTGATCAAAATCAGCAGACAGATTGATAGAAGAAATAGTCCCTCAAATAGTCAAGCAATGCTTGGAAACTCAACCTTGGAAACTTTAAGATGTGTGGACTTCCAGAATTCCCCAGCCAGGATGTTGGCTGGGGGAATTCTGGGAATTGATGTCCACACATCTTAAAGTTGTCAAGTTGAGAAACATTGCTGTAGACCACAGCTGTCAACTCGTGTCATGTTGTCGGCATGTGACATTTCGTGACAGTTTTTCCCTTCATGGAGCTGGGGTGGGCGTCGCTTGCGCATGATGCATCTGGCCTGTGGGCCGCCAGTTTGACACCTCTGCTGTAGACCTTTAAAATTCAGCACCAGTTCCTTCAATTGTGCTCAGTAAACATACACAACCAATGGAAAACCCAACACTACAGGACTCATGTAATTTCTGTATCCTAAACAAGTCATCATCAGCATTTTGCAGTAGATGATATTCTTTTGAAACTCCTCTAAAGCATAATCTAGATAAATTGTGGATAACCATTACTGAGTCCAAATTTTGCAACTTGTATTCTACCATAATTTGCGAAGGTTCTCCTCTTATGTACTATATGTTATGCTCAGCTGTTTCTGGCTCTTTGTGATCCAATAGGCATCCATCACGTTTGTCAGTAACTCTTTAAGTTCTTATAAGTTTCTGTTCTTGACTCTGCATGATGTGCCTAAACATGCCTTAGCTTCATTAAGTAGTGCTTTCAGTGAGCAATCTTGTTTCACTTAAATCTCGAACTAAACAATGTATTCTTCTTTCAGTCCAAGGTATTTTCAGTCATTTTCCCCACTGCAGTTCAGAGGATTCAATTTTTCATTGTTCAGCCTTTTACACTATAGCCATATGTTACAACTGGGTGTATAAGTAAAAAACCAACAAGCCACCCCCCCCCCCCCTCTTCTTATTTTTTTCTTTTCTCTTATTTTTTTTAAAAACAATTCCACCCACAAAAAACAAAAAATAAAAAACAACTACAAAAAATAAAAAAAAAAAAAAAAAAAAAAAAAAAAAAAAAAAAAAAAAAAAAAACTTTGGCTTTAATAATGTGTGCAATTGTGTACACAAGTTGTTTACAATTTAGTATTTTCTCTAGGTCTGCCGTGATCTTTCACAGCACAGTCTTTATTTCATCGTTGTATTTTTAAAAATAGGAGGATAAAGTCTGTTACTACTGAACTTTTAAGGAATTTTCCATCCATGTCTATTGGGATAGCGTTGCTTGTTGATGTAATCTAGACATACTCTTAGTTGTTTAATATCTAGCAGTACATTGAGATTTGCATTCTCTTGCTCTCTTTTAACCTTTCTTAAGCCTTCCTCTCTTCCAGCATCAGAATATCTGAGATTGGGGATGGTTTGTCACAGCTCACAAATCCAATGACAGCTGAGGATCAAGAACTCAAGGATCACACCTGTGTGTGTACATGCAACACTGTCCAAAACAGGCCTTGCCTCAATCCTTGAATCCAATTGCCCTTTACCAACAAGCCCTCTATTGTTTCTGGATTTAATTTCAGCTGATTTTTTTAAAAAATTCAGCTATTGGTAAAATGAGGCAGTTGAAATATGATACAGTAATTGGTTTCTTTGAATTGGCTAGAAAGGAGAAATGGTGATCTAACACTTGGCAATCTTCTCTAATGGTTTCATCTAGCTGTTGAATTAGAAGTGGGGATAAGCTGGAACTCTGTGCAACATCAGAAATCACTGGCCTACATTTCATAGATTACCTAATTCCCTGGCTTTCTCCTTCCGGTCACAGCCGAACAACAGGACTGGAACTACTGCAAACCAGTTTGTTCAAGACTCAGCAGAAAGCAAATAACCCATAAAGACACCATGATACACTGTAAAGGAATCAACACATTTGGCTGAGCAAGTAGATGCATTTATTAGATGCATTCATAACATCTAATTTCTGTGCAGATTTTTCACTGAAATGACTAAAACAGGGGTGTCAAACTCACGTCATCACAGTGGTGTCACGTGACGTATCAGGACTTTCCCCCCCCCCTTCACTAAACTGGGTATGAGCATGGCCAGTGTGTGACGCATCTGGCCTGTGGGCCGCGAGTTTGACAGCCCTGGACTAAAACATTTAAAACATTGTTAGTACCATGTTTCCAGCCCAATCCTAATTGAAATAATCTTAGATAAATCATTCAAAGGAATGTGAAGCTGTGAGGCCACTACCTTCTCAATCATCTTGGCCAAGAACATATCAAACATGTTTTTTTATTTTGAAAAGGCAAACTGGACTGATTTTTTTTAAGGAAAAAAAATGACGGAGAATCTTTATAGACCCTTGGTCAGGAACGTTTAAGGCTAGTCTCAACACCCATTAACTGAGCCAAAATAGCACCATGAGTTAAGAATTCTGAGAATTAGTTGAACACATTGACAAAAAGTGATTGGGGAAGCGTGATTCAATTATGGAGAAACATTACTCTAATTGACTTTTCCCAATGGTGGTGTTGCTTCTTCCACAAATAAGGGAAATTGTTAAATAGCTAGCATGAAAGGAAGATCAAGCAAGTTTCTCTTTTTTAAAAAAATATAGTTTGGAAAAAAATAAAAATCAGCAGGTAATGCATATAGTTGCCTAACATATATTACCTGACATACTGTATAATGGGTGTACATCACCTTAGAGAGAGAGAGAGAGAGAGAGACAGACAGACAGACAATATAAAAGCTGGTGGAAATAGCCAGAAGAAAATGATCCCTTCCAGTCTGTAGAGATTCTCAGTCATCCAGGTCATGTTTGTCCCAAAGGTGCTTTTTCAGGAGGCAACTGGACTTTCTTGTTTTTTCTTTTGAATCCTACAATTTGGGATGAACATCCTTTGAATGGTGTGGGAGTAGGAATGGATTTCCAGAGGAAAAATGGCAGACTACAGGAAGCAAGAGCAGTACACAGGTGATCCTGAGGACACAGATAAACCTCTAAGTGCTTCAACTACCCTCTAAAAGGATGCAGATGACCAGCTGTCTGCAAGGAATATAACTCCTTCCATTCCCCGTTATTCTATCAGAGCTGAAGAAACTTCTTGGATGAGAAGTGAAACATCTTCGAAAGAAAAAAATGAGAAAATTCAGTTGCCTCTGGAAAAAGCACCTTTGGGCTATCCCTTTCAGCTTACCTGCTCAGTTTAAAGATAAGAAAAGGCTCTGAAAGTGCAAAAGGATAGTCCTTTTTTCCAGGGGTGGGATTCAATTTTTTTAACAACCGGTTCTGTGGGTGTGGCTTAGTTGGTGGGCGTGGCTTGGTGATCATGTGACTGGCTGGGCATAGTCAACTCAACATCACTCAAATCGAGGCACGCATCTCCTCGCCTGGCTTCTCACGACTGTGGGGAAGCTGCAACAGTCGTAAGTATGAAAAACGGTCATAAGTCACTTTTTTCAGTGCCATTGTAACTTTGAATGGTCCCTCCACACAAGCAAAGTACCAGCAAAGGAGGGGAAAAAAATTCCAGAGACGTTCCAGAGACAGGAAGTCTATTCCTGCCAAGAATGTAATAAGGGTTAGTTTCTGTAAGCAACATCAGAATGTTTCCTTCCTGCCTTCCTTACAGGATTAGGCCGGTAATTTCTTCTAACAATTGGTTCTCCAAACTGCTTAGAATATTAACAACCGGTTCTAGTGAATAGGTGCAAACTGGTAGAATCTCACCCCTTTTTTCTCTTGAGCCTTTGGAAATCTTATTGTAATTTTACCATGTTCTTTTGTAACATGTGTAACATGAGGGTGCTTTCAGACCCTTGAATATTTAGTTCCCTCTGTGTTTTTTTTTTACTTAATTTTTTTACTTAATTAAACAGCTCTGAGGTGGAAACAGGCATGGTACGGTTGCTCTCTTGCTGAAGTGTAATTGTGAGATACAGTATAGAAACAAGCCACCCACCCACGTGTTACATAAACAAGTTACATAAAAGCCCAGCATTAGATACAACTGACAAAACTGTGATTTTAAGAAGGAGAAATAACCTGCGGTTCTGTTGCCTGTTAATAATTCATTCCTGCACATTAGATGATGAGGACAATGGTGGTGGTAGTGATAATGACGATAACAACAACAACAATAATTTTAAAAGGCAAAATCATATCAAGCTGAAACCTAACACATTCAAAGGCTAAGCTGTTTGAACATTTTGGGGTCTGACTGATTTCATAATAAAGTTTGTGGAGCTTGACATTAAAATGTCAAGCGGTTGGAAACATAGCTTTTCCACAAGATGAATCAAGTATGGTTCCACATTAAATCTCTATCAAGAATCTAGAAAGGAGATGGCAATTGCAGCCAAACCATGGACAGGGTTTGGCTGCAACTACCATCTCCTTTATAGGCTCCTGACAGAAACTGAAATTTTACCAAGCAGCAATGCTTTCAATATGGCTTTCTTTCTTAAGAGATTTCTGCTTTTTTAGGGTCCATGCATGCATGTACAGTATGATTATTAACTAGCCATATTACTATACAGAAACCTTCCCTGATTTACTTTCAATTTTGTTATGTGTCCCCATATTCCTAAGCTTGTATGCGAGGCCTAGACTTTACAAAAAATGCCACTGATGTTAATTTTTAATGAGTAGAGTAAGCATTATTATGTGTGGAGGTATAAGGATTTGTCATATTAACTATGTTTAATTAATGTTTATGTAATGTGCTTATTCAGAACCCACCTTGTTTCTGAAATGCAGAGCCCAATGGCCATTGTGTGCCAAGGGCTCCAAATTAGGCTGCTAAGTGATATTTATTTTTTATTTTATGTATTTATTACATGTATTTGCCACTCATCTCGTATTGAAATGATCCTGGGAGGATATATTCTGGAAAAGGAAGTTATATGGTCTATTTGACTACAGATGTAGATCATACTTACAGATCCAGCTCTACAGGGGAAGAAAAGGTAAAGGAAAGAGTTGGAATTTTGAAAGGATTTTTGTGGCACTTCTAGTAACACCACATTGTAGTTGTTTCCCAACCTGCTTTTGCTTAATATGTGTGTGTGTGTGTGTGTGTGTGTCAAAGATACAGGAAACTGTCTTGGTTCCCAGTACTGCCCACATCTATTTTTGTAATGTAGCTTTATAATATTTTTTATTATTTGTGTGTGTGGTGATTTGAGCTCAGAGATGTCAACTTACACACTTTGTCCTTAACTTACAGCCATTCATTTAATGACCATTCAAAGTTACGGTGGCATTGAAAAGTGTTTTATGACTGTTTTTTACACTTATGGTTATTGTACCGTCCTCATGGTTAATGACTGCGTGATTCACTTAACAGCTACCAACAGCTTAACAACTGGGGGAAAGGTTGTAAAACTCACTTAACAACTGCAATGGAAATGTTGGACTCAATTGTGGTTGTAAGTCAAGGACTATTTGTACTACTAAAATGCCGAGGCAACATAACATTTCTTGGGAAATCATGGTAATCTGCTTCTAGGGGCATCAGAAGATGCACAATAATGAGAGAGATTATTTGTCAACCGTAGCCTCCCTGCCACAACCCCCCAAAATCTGACTGTTGCTACTGGAAAGGTCCTCACAAAAATTAGGTATGGCTAGTCTAGTGAAAAGAAGGACTAGGGGTGACATGATAGCAGTGTTCCAATATTTGAGGCACTGCCATAAAGAAGAAGAGGAAGTCAAACTATTCTCCAAAGCACCCGAGGGCAAGAGAAGAAGCAACGGGTGGAAACTAATCAAGGAGAGAAGCAACCTTGAACTAAGGAGGAATTTCCAGACAGAAATTTCCAGAACGATTAATCAGTGGAACAACTTGCCTTCAGAAGTTGTGAGTGCCCCATCACTGAAGGCTTTTAAAATGAGACTGGAGAAACCTATCTGAGATGGTTTAGGATCTCCTGCCTGGGCAGGTGGATTGGAAGACCTCCAAAATCCCTTCCAACTCTGTTATTCTGTTATTTCTTCCAAGGCGTTTCTGTATAACTTCATCCCAAACGTTAAAGGATTTTAACAGTCATGGCTCTAGCTGGGGTTTCCCCTCCCGGGCAGTTGAATATCTATATAGATTTTAGTAGTTAATGTTTTTTAAGGTTTGAATATGTGCCAACCTGATATTCCGTATATTCTGACCAGCTCTGGGAATGTTTTCAAAATGTTTAATCCAGACAGTTGGAATTTGCTTGCATTTAACTATGCAAGGGCGGGAAGACTGGCAGTCAATGAGACTTCTTCTTTTACACAATTATTTAAAACCAGGGTAGGTAACTCATAGCTTCCATTTTCCATGCTTATTTTTATAAGCAACGTATGTTGCATAACTTCTGTGCCGCCTCTTTTACACGGCTCCCGGTGGCTCACATTTTCATTTGTCTCTCACCTAGTGTTCGGGCAAATTGCACAAGAACAGTCAAATGAGGATTGTGAGAAAACTGAAAAATACCAGAATGAAAATGGGTTTGAAATTTATTTATTGCACTTTAAGATAATCTTCAGCAAGATTAAAAAAAACAAAAAACCAGAACAGTATTGGGTCTCTTTTTAAAAGACGGAAATAGTAACGATTTTTCTATATCTAGCCTCGTTTTACTCTATCTGTTGTACATGTATATATTCTGGGAAAGAATATACTGGCTTACGAAAAGGAGCAAGGACAGGAGAACGGTTCCATCGGTAGCCATTAATCATAATGGAACAGAATAGGCAGCAGCAGAGCACCAGGGATGATCGGGTCATGATGGGAAGCAAAGGACTGGTGTCTTTGTCAACACAGAGAGGAGGTGATCAAGCTGTTTTCCAAGGCACCTGAAGGCCAGGCAGGACAATAATGGATGGAAACTGAACAAGGAGATATTTAACCTCGAAATAAGGAGAAACTTTCCGACAGTGAGAACAATCAACCAATGGAACAGCTTGCCCTCAGAAGTTGTGGGAGCGCCATCACTTGAGACTTTCAAGAAGAGATTGGACTGCCATTGGTCAGAAATGGTGTAGGGCAGAGGTCTCATTCTCGCGGCCCGTGGGCCAATTGCAGCCCGCAGGACGATATCCTGTGGCCCGCACTGTGATATGAAAGTATAATATTAGTGTATAATATAAATATAAAGTATAATATAAAGTATAATATTATGCGGCCCAGCCTCACCCAGACTCTGCCTCCAGCGGCCCCCAGGTAAATTGTGTTTGAGACCCCTGGTGTAGGGTCTTCCGCTTGGGTGGGCAGTGGGACCAGATGACCTACAAGGTCCCTTCCAACTCTGAGAAACTGTTAATCTGTTAAACTCCTGCTTGGAAGCTGTCTTGATTGTAGTGCGAGCAGAACCAAGAATCATTGCAGAGAGATATTTAGAAGTTTAAACAAGCAAAAAAAAAAAAAAAAAAGGATGTCTGTAATTCACAGAAGGAAAAAAGAAGTGTCTAATTTTTGGCCTCTTCCCCAATTCTGTGGGGGTACTGGTGAGCCACAGGTTTCAGGATCAAATAAAAACCAGTCTTGGATCAATATTGATATGCCTGAGGATCTTGTAACAGGTGTCCTGAAACCTGTATTATCAATTGATCTGCCTTTTGCCCGACATAACGTTTTTCATTGAAGCCATTGAGCTAGCCAACTATCAGAATTTCTTCTGCCTACCTCTAATTATAAGTAAAGGTAAAGGTTCCCCTCACACATATGTGCTAGTCGTTTCTGGCTCTAGGGGGCGGTGCTCATCTCTGTTAAAAGCCGAACAGCCAGCACTGTCCGAAGACGTCTCTGTAGTCCTCAGTTAATGACTGCCTGGCTAGTGACAGTTTGGCATTAGGATGATGCTAAAAAAGTAAGACCACTCCTGGACCTTACCATCATTGTAGCATGCCTATGGTCATGGGATCACAATTTAAATGCTTTGTAACTAGCAGGTATTTATGGCCATGTGGTTACATGCACTTGTGAATTTTATAGCTGGCTTACAACAAACAAAATTAAGGGAGAAACCAGCAGTAAAATCAAAAGTTGTGGTCAAGTGATGTCTCACTTAACAACAATGGGTGGCTCACTTAATCATTATCTGCTTTTAACGACCCTGTAATCCCTTGCGGGATGGAGTCTGGGCAACTGAATGGAGGTAGCAGAGTATTTTTAATGGCCAGATGCCCTTCCTGTCACCAGTACGGAGTTTTGTTTGGCAGATATATTCCCATTGTGCCCAGAGAGAGAAATATCTGCCTCTACCTAGTATCCAACTCACAGCTTCCTGATTGTCAGGTGAGAGCTCCACCTCTGGGCCACTGCACCACTCAGGGTAGCTCACTTAATGACCATAACAAAACTGATGTAAATCCAGGATGGTTGTGGGATGTTTTGTTTACCAACTGCATAGCTTAGCAATGAAGTTGCCAGCCTCAGTTTTAGTCTTACTTTAGTCTCACTTAGAGGACTACCTGTATATATATCCTCTTTCTCCCATGTATTTTTCTATGATGCTGAGGGAAGAGTGTAAGGTCAGATTCACTTAACAACCAGGTTACTAACTTAACAACTGCAGTGGATTCACACAACCACTGTGGCAAGAAAGGCCGTACAATGGGGCAAAACCCACTTAACAAAAGTTTCACTTATCAACAGAAATTTTGGGCATAATTGTAGTCATAAGTTGAGGGCTACATGTACAGCTCCTGGGATTAAGATGTATAAATAGAAACATGATTGATTGATTGATTCCATTGAGTCTTTCTCAGCTCTTAGAAAACCACATTTTCTCCGTAATGATTTGTCCCTAATCTGGTACAGGTAGTCCCTGAGTTACAAATGGAATGGAGCCTGCCCACTGCATTCGTAAGCCGAGGATTCGTGGGAGTGAATCTCGTACCTTGAACGTACACTTTGCCAGCACCTCCGAACCTCCATTTTGGCCTGCGAGGCCTGCGAGTGCCAGGCGAGGCCTGCACAGGCCTAAACAGAGCTCTGTTTCGGCCAGCAAAATGCAGGACAAAGCTTGCAGAGCCTCTAAGGTTGTTCGTAAAGGCAAGCAACTGCCGTGGTGCTGCAAGATTTGTAGTTTTGGGACTTGTTCGTATACACTAGGGGGATGCTGATTGTGTAACTTTGAACTGTCGCTAAGGGAATGCTTGTAACCCAGGTATTACCTGTATTTCAGGACATCCAATGGTACATCCATCGTTATGGTAACTGACTCCATCCACCTTGATGCTAGTCAACCTCTTCTTCTTTTTTCGTTCCATTTCCCCCAGCATTAGAACCTTTTCCTAAGAGCTGGGTCTTCATTTAAGGTATCCGAAGTAAGATAATTGGAGCCTGATCATTTGTGAGAACTCTGGGTTGATTTCTTCAATGATCCATTTGTTGTTGTTCTTGGCTTATCCATCAGAGTCTTTTGGGTGTTCTGGAAAAAGACTTGGAAAAAATTTTGGAACTCTGATCTCGTATGTGTTGACGACAGCAAGACTACCGTACGCACAAAAATGGAGGGACATTTCAATTCCCACCATGGACAGAAGCTGATGGAGTTGGCAGAGATGGTTAAATTGACCACTTTGATCAAAGAAAAGAATATAAGTATTTTTTTTATTGCTACTTGGAGACTGCTTCTCGGCTTTGTGCTTGAGGTGGGAAAGCTTTGCTTTTGGGTTTTACTGATTAGATTGATTTGTAGTTATAGAAATGGCTAGTTTATACTATTATGGAAAAGCAAAAAGTTGAGATTCGATGCTTTATTCTACTGCAACAGAGGGAGTTGGAAGTCAACACTTTTTTTTTTTTCTTTTCTCCGTCCCCTCCTCACTTTTCTTTCCAGATAAATTAAATTTAAATTTAAAAAACAGAGTCTTCTCCAACATTAAAGTTCCAAAGCATCAGTACTCTTCCTATCCTGCTTCTTCAAAGTCCACCTTTCTCTTCCATAGCGTGTCAAAGGCCACACACCATTGTTGATGCTGCTCTTTGTAGGCATAGATGCCCCATGGCATTTGAATATCTTTTCCAAATATGATAGAAATACTGCATATAAAATGCAGCTTCCCTATAAAGGTTGGTGATGACATGGACACATCCCTGTGCAGACACGAGGTTGAGGAAAGCTAAGGGGATGCGCTTAGCTCTTAAAGCAAATAATCCTCACCTCTGGACATGTGTTTTAACTAAACTGATGGCAGCAATGACAGGCTCTTTGCAGATGCTTAGTGATTTTTCTCCCCCGCCCCCCTTACCATCTGGAGCTCAGCTGGGGCTTAAAAATAGCTCAAGTTAAAAAGATTTGGTGGAAGCCACAGATGGCAGTCTCTAGTATGAGACTGTTGAGTTTGACTTCTGCTAACTGCTTTGATACGGCTTCGTGTCATTTGACTTGCCAAGAATACAGAAGCGGTTGTTCATTGCCTTCTTTCGAAGGGCTGCTTTTTTTCCTGACTTCTTGATCTGGTCCACAACCCTGGCATTTCCTGGTGGTCTCCCATTCAAGGGCTAAATAAGCCAGAGACTGTTTTTTTTTTTTTTTTTGTAAGAGCAATTGGGTTGGCTGGGTGCTGCCACCTGCCGAGACTAAAAAAAGTGGAGTTTTTTTTCTCTTTCACAGGATTAGGAGTGATGTATAAAATCCTGAAACCATCAAAACTAATGGCTTAGACTCAGGACTGACAAAACAGCAAGCCCCTTTTGGTATAAGGCTGTCTTTCAGAGTGATCGAGAAGACCAGACAGAGATCATTCCAGGGGAAATCAGATCAAACCACCAACGTTTAAACTCCTCTCGATGGATGCGCGCTGTCTCCAGAATTTACGCGCTCTATTTCTTCGGGACCGGCACCTAAGGAGCAAAATGGAGAAGGGCCGTCCTGCGTATTCGTGAGCGACTCTCGGAAGGTCTTCTTCCTTCGGGCTCCTCTGCACGTGCTCAGAGAATCTGTCGCAACGGGCCGGCCACCGGGCCGGAAAAACAACCTCGCTCCCGCGGTGTGAGGCGCGCACTACCCCGAAAACCGGACCAACCAGCAACTGGGTGGCGCTTTTGGTTCCTCGCTCCCTGCCCTTCCCTTTCTCCGGCCAGCCTCTCCCTCTTAATGTAGCGGCGCAGCAGGCACCGCCGCGTCGCACCTGCCGCAACAGGGACCAGCCGACCAGCCGTTTTCGCCGCCGTGGCGTTGTTCCCTCGCCGAAAGTTGCGCTGCGAGCGATCAAAGCTTGAGGCATCCGGATGCGCTCGGAGGAATCAGCAGCAGGAGCCACCGCCGCGCCACCTTTGACAGGATCGCTCCGTGTTGGGACGGCGCACCGGGGTCTCCCGCGGCAGAAAGGGCGAGCAGATCCGGGTAACTGCTTTAAGCGAGATCAAGCTGCCCCGCACAAGGCTGCAAGGCCGGCCCTAGCTCGGGCTGTGGATGTGGGCTCGGGGATAAGCGGGCGCTCGCTGCGGCAAGGGAAGGGGGCGGCCGACGGCCCTGCGCGGGGCCATTTTAGCTTCCATTCCAAGCCCGGGACGCTTCTGGGCATCCTCGCAAAGGGAGAGGATTTGGAGAAGAGGCGGCTCCAGGCGCGGCTCCGGCGACGAGGAGCAGCGGTGGCCGCGGTTTCCCCCCGCCTCCCCCTTCACGCGTGGGTGCCGCGGAAGGAGAGGGAAGCCTGGCTCCAGTGGAGAGGGGAAGAAGAAGGAAAAGGTGTGGGTGGGTGGGGGGTGCCTCCAAGCCGCCACCCCATTTGAAGGGAGGCCATGATGGCGGGGGGGCGCTCCGACTGCCACAGGAGCGGCGGGGCGGGGGGATCGGCTGCCAGTCACCCGACGGAGGATGATTCAGGCCCGATCCCGCCCCTCGCGCCTTTACACCCGCGCCGGCAGCGAGTTCCCGAGGCAGAGATGAGTGCCGAGAAATCAGCCGGTAACGCGGCGAACTAGCGCGCAGGCGGAGGAGTGTGTGTGTGGGGGGGTGTTGCAGGTGGTGGTGGTGGTGGGGTGGCTTGAAGGAGTGGGCGCTTGTGGTCAGGCCGCTCAGCAGGGACGGAGGTGGCGGGGAAGCGGGGCTCCGAAGATTGCCGTGGGGCGAGAGGTGCGAGCGGGGTCCTTTTGGGGAAAAGGGGATCATCCTTTCTTTCTCTTTCCTCCATCCCGTCGTCGCTGGCCTTGGAAAGATCCCGAGATGGAGTCCCCGCACCTCGAACTGCTGGAGTCCCCGGAGGGCTGTCCCTCCCCTCTGGAGCTCAAGTCTGCCCCCAGTAAGAAGATGTGGGTCAAGCTCCGGGCACTGTGAGTAACCCTATCGCGGGTCTCGCCTACGGTTCAAATCGTTCCGTCTTCTCTGCGCTTAGTTTGCTTGTCCCCCCCCCTTTTCCTTGTCCCGATCACTTTCCGACCTTCCCTTCCGGTCTTCGGTAGCCTTGGATACTTCTCGTCCAGTTTCTTGCAGGCCGACTTAGCCTGGCAGCTTTGGTCGGCGGGCAAGGGTTTGCTACAAGTGTGTGTGTATGGCAATGGGAAAGGATGCTTGGTTTGCAACGCTGTTCCCCTGCTCGATAGGAAAAGGGGCCATCCGGTGGTTCCCTGTGTCCGGGTCAACCCGACTCCCTTCTTTGAGGTTCAGTTAAGGTTCCGTGCACCCGAGTGAGTTGATAATGCTGAATTTTTTTGTGTACGGTGGGGTATTGCCAAGCTTCACCGCTGGGGGGCTTTTATTTTTATTTTATTTTTCCTGCCGCAGCAATTAATAGCACTGGCTGAATAGCTTCAAGCTGCTTTGGTGTGGGACTTCCCTCCCCCTTCCATACTCCTGCTGTTGCCAGCCATCTCTCTTTGTGTGTTGGGGGGGGGAAGGCTGGTTAGTATGAAACAAAGTGATGGGGTGAGTGTGCCTTTAAAAGATGTTTGTTGTCATGTTTGCATTTGAGGATTAAAACCTTGATGTACGTTCAAACAAAACTTGCCCGCCACTAATCCTGGCATTTATTGTCCACGGTGTGTTGCGTGTTATTATGCAACCCACCCACCCCAAAAGGTGTATACATAGTGTACACATACACTATGTTTAAAGTGTATACAATTAAACATAGAAAACCCCTCTCTTTTTGTGTTTGTCTTCAGCTCAATTAACTCTCACCTGTCTTTTTGTTGCTGTTATGATTAAGTGAAGGCTTAAAAGTATTTCACGGCCTGCAGCAAAGATTGTGTTTAGCTACTGAGCTAGAAAGGTCCACAGAGTAGATATTAGAATAGCGTTTCACTATCTCTGAAAAGTTCCAAGTGGTGGACCACAATTTGCATACACCGTGTGTGGTATTACAGAGGAGATACTGAAACTACAGGTCAGATAGATCTCTTGGTTGAAAAGTGAGAGGTCTTCAGAGAAAAACAAGAAAGTTCCAGTTGCCTGTTGAAAAAAAAAAAAAGCATCTTTGGAACAAGCAGGGCCTGGATGACTGAGAATCTCCATAGACATACAGTTCAAAGAGTCTTTGCCTGAAATCTTCCTTGCCTTATAGATGGCTTAGCTAACCTTCTCTCTGCTTAGCGGTTTCCAGTGCTAGTGTTATTATTGTTCCTAATATCTAGAGATATAACCCAAAGCATTGCATAGTTTGGAGGTGACTTTTACCAGTGCACTCAAGAGAAGAATCCTTTTATCGTTTGCCTGGGAAGCAGTCCCTGTTCAGTGGACAGTTCTGAGTTTATGCATCATTCCCCCCCAGACCACAAAGAGATCTGTGGCCCAAAGCAACCTGGTTTTCATACAGAAGAAGGTGTCCCTTTTGATGGATTCAGGACTTAATTTATATCAGTGAAACTTGCGGGATGTCCTGCAAATCTGTTGTTTCCAAGCCACAATATCATTGTGTAAACTTTGCTTCCGAAATCTCCTTCCCACGATCCAACATGGTTCAGACATTTTGGAACGACGAGTCCCATCGTTCTCAGCTTGGCTCACCAAGTTGCTCATAAGGGCTGAGTCTGATGGGGCTGTGTAGTGCGGTGCATCTGGATAGCAGAGGGATCATATTTCCCTGGTTGGAATTCGTTAACGTGCTGCCGCTTTCATGGAAAGGCATCGTTGAAATCGTGGGCCTGTAAAGCAGGAACATGACTTGAAGGTGTCCTTTCCCCGCTAGAATCCCCTGCCTTTTTAGCTTTCATTATCTTACCTGTTGTATGCAAACCTGCAGAGAGCAAACGGAAGATGCCGGCTAATCTGCAGAGTTTACTAGGTGACCTTGAGCTGGTTGGCATCTCTCAGCCGAAGCTACCTACTGGGGTAGTTCCGAAAATGAACTTGAAAAAGAAATGGAGAAACATCATTTAAATCACACCGAGCTCTTTTGAAAATCCAACCATGACAGTTGAGTTAAAAGGAAAAGCAGCGTGCTTGCAGTTTAGAGGGCTGAGCCATCCGTGTAGTCATTTTTCCAGCTTGGTTTGTATCCTAGCTCTTTAGGAATCTGGTTCTAGCTCAACAGGGCAATTTATAAAAGCTTTCCAGAGGAAAAGAAGGCATCATCTGTCAAGTTGAGTGCCAGATATTTAAAATAGCCGGAGCACAGATTAATACCTAAATGTGAATAGTTAGCACTTTCAAAGGACTAAACGGGACAAAAGAGATGTTTTGTCAATAGCTGGCAAATTTAATTAACTGAAATATGTTCATACTTAAAAAGAGAAGAGGAAGGCAGTGGAGTGGCTGAAGTGTGACCAGTTGTAAACCTTCCGTGCTTGTTTTTTCCCGACTTGGAATCCCACCCCCAAATTATTATAGGGGGGCAGTCTGGAATAGCGATGGGTTACAGAATTGAGAGATGCCTCATAAGGTCAGGATGGGACTGCAGCAAAATGGGAGAACATCTGCTTTGCCTGTAGGAGTTCTTGGGATGAATCCTTGGCATTTCTAGTTAAAGGGATCTAGCAGCAGATGTTGGGATCCTGTTCTGAAATTTTAGAGGATTACAGTTAAGCAGAGAAGATCAGAGGTAGAGAATCTGGTGGCCTCCAGATGTTTTAGACGTCAGCTGCCATAATCTACATCTGGAATAGATGTCACGGGCTGACATTAGTGACACTGTCCTTTGTCCCCTAGGTGTTGTAGTCAGCACAATCAATGGAAATTTTGTCCAATATCATCTTGAGAATCATTGGACTGAATGGCATCTCCCCATGCTTACAAACTGAAGCTGTTAAACATTATCTGATCATTATTTTTGGAGACTCTTTAATTCAGCAGTAAAGCTTCCATTGCATTCTCAGGATAAATATCTAGGTATATGAACACCAGTTTGGTATAGCAGTTAAGGTGCCAGGCTAGAAACCAGAAGACTGAGATTTAGTCCTGCCTTTGGCACAAAACTACCAGGGTGACCTTGGCCAATTGCTCTCTTTCCGTTTTCAAAATTGCAGGAACTACACAGGCAGTCAAGAGTCTGTGATGTTAGATTGGGAATGGCATCATGTCCTCAGTCCTCATGTCATTGTTAGTCCTTCAGACAACCACTCCATCCCAGATTGCGCTTGTTCCTAGATTATAACGAGGGAAACTGAGAATGGAAAAGCTCAGAGGTGCTTTCCTCTACTTCTGTTTTTCCGAGGAGCCCTTAGAAACAGCAAATTGTGAAGATGACACATTCAGATATCATACTGGCATGCAAGTCAAGGGATTTAATGTGCACCTTGTAAAACATCTACGTGTTGGCAAATTTGTATGTGCTGTAGTGAAATGTGTGAAAGAGCACTATATTTTGTGAAATAATCTCAATTTATTTCTTCCTATATTTGTTTTGAGGGGAAAATTGCATGACTTCCATGAAAGAAAAAAACCATATATTAAAAATTAAGATATTAGGGAAAATATTATGCTAGAACTCTATGTCTCAGTCAGGTTTTTGTGTTGATAAATATTTGGCATGTTTGTGTGAGTCTACAGCTGATACAGGAGACTTATGGAAAATTGATTTTAATTACATTATGTTGGATTTAATCTGATTAGAACAAAATGAGGGGAACTGTGTTCTTTACTCTTTTCCTGAGCCCAGAATTATCCTTCTACCTTCCCCTTGGTTATTCAGTTTTATATGTGCATATCTTGTGGCTATATTTCCCACAGATATTTCATGCATTGTGTCAAATTGTATTTTCTCCATTTCTGGGTTGGCTTGCTTATTCAAATACAGTATTTTAAAAGCATAGGAAAATCAATACATACTTTATTGTTATTTTGTATTTTATAGAGGTCTGCCTTATTTTCTGTAATCTATCCCCTTGACATTTAGAATCTCTCAACATTTGTGCTTTTTCCTGTAGGGAAGCTGCTACAATGTTTTAAATAATTTCCAGTGGCCTTTTCCAGCTGTGTTATCCTATAAACTTATCAACAAACAATATCTCCTGATTTTGCAACCTGATTTAAATGTAATACAAACCACAGCTAAACTGTGATCTGGGCAAACTTTCCATATGATTTCCTTCTTTGTATATATTTATGTGTACGTCTTGAGTTGTTAGCTTCTACACATAACTTGCCACTTATGGACGTAGGTCACCGATGATTGGGGTCCTCATAATGTTCATCTGTGTATGATGGAGTCATGTAGAAGATATGCCCTGTAAAATTCTGAAATACGTTGCCTGCATTCTATTTATACTGGAACTCAGTCTGTTGTCATTTGTGAGTTTTTTTCCCATTAGTTTCTTCTAATTCCAACTCCAAGGAATAGGAACTCCATGCTCATTACCATCTCTTCCCCTTGATCCTGTCCCTCAGCGGCAAAAAAAAACCCCAAACCCCAAAACCCAGTACCTTTTCATCAAGCCATCTCTTGGTTGAATAAACTTGGAAGGAGGGTTTGAAGAAGGAAATATTGGAGCCAGCGCCTCAAAATTCGACTCTTTATAAGGCAATAGAAGGATCTAACAGTTTGTTAGACACCTTTTAGTCCATGCCTTTCTTTATCTCTTGGTTAGCATCTTTTGGGGCTGAATATACTTGGGGATGTATAATTACAGACCTATAGATGATCAAACAATGTTACAGAATACCAGGATGGGGAACTGGTGGCTTCCTATGGGTATTAGTGCAGTATAGCTTCCAGCATCCATCATGGGTAGGCAATACTGAGACTCTTCATATTTCCTAGCTACAAATCTTACTGTTTTGGAAACTGAAATATGTCGGCTGAAATTTCACTTTTGTTCAGGGCTTTGATATTGTTTTGCCACTTAGGATTTTATACTTTAAAAAAATGGATATTTGGTAGTACTGGATTGCTCTGGAATATTATGAAAGGAATATTTCTTTTGTGTTGGAAAATCAGCTTTGAGGATTTCCTAATCATTCCTGGTTGCCCATTCAATATATATTTATTTCCTGCTGCTCTTGTTCCCTAATCTGTTTCAGACCTGGCAGAGTGATATTGCTGAGGAGTTTATTTATCTGTTTGATTTTAGATGGCTTACTCTATGTCAGGGGTCACCAACCTTTTGGATCTCAGGGACCACCAAACTTATCATTTTAAATCCCGCGGATCAGAAATCCTGGGAAAATCCCCCCAAAAGTCTGCAGGAAAATTCCCCAACTCGTTTTCCTACCGATCGATCATTCTTTATTTGGGATCGCAGGATACCGTCTCCAGCTCCATTCTGGGGGAGGGGAGAGAGAGAGAGAGAGAGAGACTTTTGGCTTCATGCAAGGAAAGCAGCAGAAGCAACAGAAGTATTTCTTTCCCTCCCCCAAACTCCACCAGAAATGAGTCTTTGTGATTAATTGGATTAATTGCTTTGGGGGTGACATTTCTCTGTGGACCACCAAAATTTTCTCACGGACCACCAGTGGTCCCCGGCCCACTGGTTGGTGACCACTGCTCTATGTCATTAAACTGGTTTCATAAAATAAAAACCATAAATAAATATAACACAAGCAAAACATTAATGTAAACTATCCTCTCCTGATCTGAATGCTTATCATCAGTCCTGATGCAGCTTCTGCTTGGAGGGGTCTCTGAAAAAATATATTTTTGTAATCTTGAGGGCAGAGTATTTCAGAGTGAGGGTGCTATCATCAAGAAGGTTTGTTTCTGAGTTCCAATCCCCTTCATGGATTTCCACCATCCTTCCTTTGCTCAGGCATAGTCAGTGGGTAGATTAAATTTGGAACGGACAGTCTCAAGGTTATCAATAACTGAAGTCAGAAATCTCCTTACATGGAACTCAGGTTCCATTGTCCATGTCAGTTCTGGGACATTTGCCTTGGAGGAAGACAACAGGTGTTGAAGGCAAATCATGCTGAAGCTGTAGCAGCTTAGGATTCAGAGGGGGTTGTGCTTGAGTGGGGTTTGGACTGTTTGAATGTCACATATTTGATGAGAAGGTGACTGGCAACTATGGATGGGCCTTGGGCTGCTTGTGTTCTAAGAAGACTTTCCATTGCATTTGTAGCTGTGAAAGACATTCTACAGAGGAGAAGATGAGTGAAGAATCCTTCTCTACCACATTTCCATTGTGGTTTAGCTTTTGATTGGTAGATATATTTGTAAAGTTTGCCCAGGGTAGGCTGGGGAGGTCTTTTCAGCATTCCTTGTTAGGATATGTCTGTTGCTTCAAGACTGGACTTCTTATCATGCTTCTTAAATATACTTGATCTTATCTTTCTACTCTGTTTTTGAGTCCTGTAAACAAAGTAATTTAATACCTGTGTTTTTTGTGTTTATGATATATAGAATAGGGCATTAACATCAAACCTCAACTTTTTACTTTTACAGAATAGTTTAAACTAGCTATTTCTATAACAACAAGTCTTTCTAATCGGTAAAAACCAAAAAATAAAGTTTCATTATATTCCACCTCAAGCACAAAGTCCAGAAATGGTTTCCAGGTAGAAATAAAAGTACTTGCATTTTTTTTCTTTGATCAAAACAATCGATTTATTCCCGTGTCTTTCTCAATGGAGATTGAAGCTGGAAGTTCTAGAGCTACCAGATCTGGCTTGAAAAAAAAATCTGTATCACCACTAGATGACAGCAGATATCAAGTCCTAAAATATCATAACCTGTCAGTCTCCATTTTGAGGTTGAAGGTATTCTGGATTTTGTTTTTCTTATATTGGCCATGTGTGGGTTTGGTTATGGGAGAGTGTGGTGCCGACTTAGCATTTTTCATCCCTTATCTCTAGCCTCCATTCTGTATTGTTGGGTAGTGATGGTCTCACAGATGTGCTAGATATTGTACAAAAGGGAGCAGATTTGTCCAGTTCAGATGGGTTGAATTGTTACTCCCATCACACCTGCGCCCCCGCCCTTGAAGGGAGGTTGAGAGAAATTACTCAAGAAATATCAGGCAGTGTGGGGGAAAATTAGAGAATAAGCTGAATTCCTTGTCCAAACATGTCCAAAGATTATACTAACATTAGATGAAACTACACACAGGGAAATATCAATAGCAATAGCACTTAGACTTATATACTACTTCACAGTGCTTTACAGCCTTCCCTACGCAGTTTACCGAGCCAACATATTTCCCCACCCAACAATCTGGGTCCTCATTTTACCAACCTCAGAAGGATAGGAGGCTGAGTCAACCTTGAGCCAGTGAGAATCGAACTGCCAAACTGCTGGCAATTGGCAGTCAGCAGAAGTAGCCTGCAGTACTGCATTCTAACCACTGCGCCACCACGGCTCATGGGGTATGTAAGGCTGCAATGTTCTTTTAATGCCAATCATTATATTGGAAAGTTAAAGCAAGTGGCAGCACCTAGCCAACTATGGCCCATCTTTAAAAGGTAAATAGTGCTGGACCTGGTTAACACTTGGTTGAGAGAGACCATCAGGCAATTCCAGAATGCTAGATTGGAAATTGGGGAAAAAAATATGGAAAAAGATAATGGCAAACGATTTCCATATTTTACATGTAATCACTGAATTTCTCTCAAACCTTGTAAAAGTCTGTCCAAAATAATATAAACCGATTGCACTGAGATAATATAATCTACCTGTTGGGTTTGAGGAATAGCTTCTTCATCTTAGAGGATTGATCTGTGCTTGAAGAAATATCTCACTACTTGAGTTTTTCCTGTCTTTAAAGCTGAGGAGGCAAATTAAGTCATTCTCCATTTTCCTAGCCTACAGCGCTGTCTGAATAATTGAACTTGACCTATGTTTCTGCTGACACCTTCCATTGCTGTTTCATTTATGTAATCTAATGGCTATATTATGAGTGTATTTATTTCTTTAAACTGTTTGAGATTGCATCTTTTTGCTGTCTTGTTTTCCTGTTAATTTCAAACAGCTTATGTATTAGCTTGGCAGGTAGTACATTTTAAGATCTGTGTTGGGAGACGTTCCTTGCCTGGCTGCCCAACTTCAGTTATTCCTCCTGACAATTGGATGATTGATAGGGATGGAACTGTGCTGGTAGTCCTGGCCCCTGTAACCATTTAAGAGCCTGGATGGTTGTGGATGAATGTTAAGAGAACTGAACACTCTAGAACAGGGGTATCAAACTCAAGGCCTGCAGACTGGCCTTGCATACTGGATGCAGCCGGCGTGGGGCTTAGAGCTGGCCCATGGGCCCACCCTGGAAATAGCGAGGGAACAGTCCATCGTGCCTCTGCCCGTGAAAACGGAACTCCGGAGGGCTGTGTGCGGCCTTCCCCAAGCTCCATTTTCACTGGCAGAGGGCTAGGCTAGCAGAACAAACTAAAAACAAAACAAAAGGAGAAATGTTTCCCTTTTGGCATTTGAGCATCCAAGAAGGGACTGGAAAGGAGAAAGGGGAAAGACAAAGAAAAAGAAGGGAAGATGGGAAGAGAGCAAGGAAGGAAAAAGAAGGAAAGGAAGGAAGGAGATTATAATGAGAGGGAGGGTCTGAGAGGGGTCCTGCCTTAGCATTTGGGCATCACAGGTGCCTCCAACACAAGTGACATTGAGCTGGCCATGCCCCCCGGCCCCCTCAAGGTCAAACACACTCCGATTGCGGCCCCCAATGAAATCGAGTTTGACACCCTTGCTCTAGAAGAGAACCACTTCAATCTTCTATTTGTTGTCAGGGCTGAATGGCATGCATAATGCTACATAAACCCATTCCTTTCAGTGTTCATCTTCTGGACCAAATGGGAGATGCCATTAGCGAGCAGATGCCACACCTATTTCATAGGTGTGTCCTCACTTGTATGTGAGGACAGAATGAAAAACACTATTATATAAGTATTATAGACCTTCATGGATCTTGACTGAAATCTTCAGAAGAAAGTTTACGAATACCAAATGATCTTCCTCAACTTCTCTTCCAGGAAGCACAGATGAGGTTTTTTTTTAAACAAATTTTCTTTGACTACCCTGTAGGTAGCCTAGGCAAAGAATGAGTGACTAGCTCACAATCCCTCCTTCGTCCTTGAGGGCTGAGTGAGGATTTGTATCTGGATCTACTTGAGCTACGCCTGTCTTGTAGCCAATTGCTTCATGGTCACCTCACCCCATGAGATGAGCGGCATACACATTTGATAAATAAATAAATCAACTTTGCAATTTTCTCCAATCTGCTGGCCTCCAATTGATTTGGGAACAGAGGCTGTATTATGGCAGGGAAACAGTGCCTCTGGAGGACCGTGAACTGGTTAAGGCTGTTTTGCTGGTGCTTGATGGGATGTTCATTAGTTTACTTTCTTTTGTCAGTGCTGGAGAAGACTTGATCCTGTCAGTAGTTACAGGATGAGGTGGTGCTGAGCTGGCTGGGAGAATCTTGTTTGAGGCAATGGGGAGTTAGCTTTAAGATTTGCAATAGGTCTGACAGCTCTTCGACTAAATGAACTCTGGATTTCAATCAAGCCACGGCATCTCTTTTGCAGAGCCAGACGCAGTTGTTTCGATCCCAATCCCAAGCAGGTAGAATAGCAGAGCTATGTTCAACTGATTCATCGTCTCCTCAGGGGGTGATGGATTTGTGCATTTTCTTCACGTTATGTGAAATAACAGATCCATCAACCTGTGTTTTACGCATTCAAAGGTCTGTTTGAATTGGTTGTAACTATATGCACAATCGGGTTGGTTTCTGAAACTCTCTTTGCACGTTAGCCCCTCTGTCTCCTGACACAGATATAGTTTGAGGCAGCTAGAATTCTGTGTTAGTAATTGGGTTTTGCAGGCAGCAATGAGTTTTACATTTAGCAGAAATCAAATTAGGCTGGCCAGGTATAATCAGCTGATACGGTGCGTGGGGATGTGTTTGAAGAACACATCTGAAATTTAGTTTGCAGTATACTTCAGAGATGCATTGTATTTCTTGCTATGCTACTGTGGGTGGAATCAGGCTAATACATGGGGAACCTATTTGATACACAGAAATGGCAGAGTTAGAAACCGTAATCGGAAACTTGACACAGCATGTTTTTCAGTGTTAAGTATCAGGTTTTACAAAATATATCCTACACATTTTCCCCCAATGGAAACTCTGCTGCAAATTCAGCTGAATTGGGGTTTTCATTTCCATTTTGACAATTTTCACATTGGATTTGTTAATAAATATATTTTCTGCGAGTTGGCCTTGTGGCTTTGGGAAATAGCGGTATGAATCCATTTTGCTTGGTCTTGATCTCCCTCAACCTGATGCCCATTTGCCACAGTATACCGTATAGGAAAAGTCTGAGTGTTCCTGTTTTATATGGGTCAGTTTGATGGGTAGAGTCTTGGTGAATACGTCCCACCAGGCAAATGAAAGAGTAGACCCACTCACAGCAAAGTCGTGTCAGGTGGAAACTTCAGGAAACTGTACAAGTAGTCCTCAATTTACAACCATTCATTTAGTGTCAGTTCAAAGTTACAAGGGCACTGAAAAAAGTCATTCATGATCATTTTTCATATTTATGACCATAGCACCATCCTCATGGTCACATGATCAAAATTTGCTTGGCAACATGCATGTATTTATGACACTTGCACTGTTCTAGAGTCATGTGATTGCCGTTTGTAACTTCCCCAGCTGACTTCCAACAAGCAAAATCAATAGGGGAAGCCAGATTTACATAAAACTGCATTAATCACATAACGATTGCAGTGATTTGCTTAGCAACTATGGCAAAAAGGTCATAAAGTAGCAACAGTCTAGCAAGTCAGATTTATATATCACTCCATAGGGCTTTATAGCACTCTTGGTGTGGTTTACAATGTTAGCATATTGCCCCCCAAAATCCAGGTCCTCATTTTTACCAACCTTGGAAGGATGGAAGGTTGAGCTCCATCAGGATTGATCTCTACTGCATTCGAACCATTACACCACTAGGGCTCCTGGTAGGGTGCAACTCACTTAACTATCTTGCTTAGAAACAGAAATATTGGACTCAATTGTAGTTGTAAGTTGAGGACTTTTTGTAGTACAAGAAGTTCAAGTTCAGTTAAGTAAGCTGGATCAGTACCATGGACAGTTCTTAATGTAATTTGGATGTGCCTAATGGCTTGTCCTTTGATAACTGTAAAGAGATACTGCTACTAACCTGAGAATCTCATGGGGAACAGTAACAAACAGATTCTACCATGGGAAAGAGATGGATCACTTGAGGTGGCACTAAGAGTCTTGTACGCCTGAAAATGTTAACAGATTTGTTGTAGCAGAAGCCTTTGGGGACAGAAATCCACTCTTTCAGATGGGAAAAATATTATCCTCGGTGTTAGGGATAACATTGGTTACCTAACTTAGTTTGGATAAAATAATATATAAACTATGTTAGTGAGTTTAAGTGTTTGTATCACTTTAAACTGTAAACCAAGTTTTTGGATGCGGTTGTAAAATCACCATAAGAGGGAGCAAGAGAGCTCACTGTTTCTCTGGCTTTTACTGGAATGCTGACAATGATAGATTGATGGTGATAACTGCGTGTTTGCTGAGAGAAGAAAAGGGGTTTGATTTTTCTTCATATCTCTGACTGCAAAAGAGATATATCACTGGACTGATTGATTGTAAGTTTAATGACCTCTTTTTCGACACTGGACTTTGCAAACTGAATAACCCCGGACTGACTGAACTTAGTGTATGACATATGGACCGTTTGACTATGCTATAACTCTTACTGGAATAAAAACTATTTAACTTGCACAGTGTATCTGTCTTACTGAGTGTAAGCTACTACAACGTTTTGTCTCACATATCTGCCTGCCTGCTAGACTGCCGTTGCACGTTCTGCTAGGGTGTATATCCCTAACACTCGGGTTAGCACAGAGAGTTGTCTGGGTTATGGGAAAAGATAAATAAACTGTAGGGCAGAATAGGTCATGAGGTTCAAAACAATTTACCTGTGACATTTCTCTGCAATACTTTGTGGAGTCCAAGAGAAGCACATAAGCCATTCTTACTTGCAGTAATTGGCAATAATGCAATCTTTCTGGATTTTTAAAGAGTAAAAGATTTATTATGCTGGAAACATTTGTGGTTCAGTGCATCGTGGCCTCTCAGCATCATTAAGTGGTTTGCTTAACTGAACAAAACATCAGTTGCCAGTGGTGTGTGTGTGCATTTGTGTGTGTACGCACTTGTCTATAGCTTAATCCGAGCCAAGAGTGTGAAGTTGATAGAGTTTGTGAAACTCTATACCGGTAGTTCTCAATTAACTATGGTAATTGTGGCAAGAATTTCCATTGTTAAATGATATGGTCATATAGTGTGATGTTACATGACTGCATTGCTTAGTGATGGCACTCCCCATTGCTATTGTTAAGTGAATATTGTAAAGCAAGTCACAGGTGACTCACAAGAAGGCTGGTAGGCAAGTAAGTGACTGCTGCCAGAGATGGTGGAGGATGTGTGGTTGGCATAATGTGAGTGCAATGGGGGCAGGGGGGCGGATGGTTGTTGTTAGTTGCGAAGTTGTGTCCGACCCATTGCAACCCCCATGGACAACATCCTTCCAGGCTTTCCTGTCCTCTACCATCTTCTGGAGTCCATTTAAGCTCACGCCGACTGCTTCAGTGACTCCATCCAGCCACCTCATTCTCTGTTGTCCCCTTCTTCTATTGCTCTCAATCTTTTGCAACATTAGGCTCTTCTCCAGTGAGTCCTTCCTTCTCATTAGGTGGCCAAAGTATTTTGAGTTTCATCTTCAGGATTTGGCCTTCTAAAGAGCAGTCAGGGTTGATCTCCTCTGGGACTGACCGGTTTGATCACCTTGCGGTCCAAGGGACTCACAGGAGTCTTCTCCAACACCAGCATTCAAAGGCCTCAATTCTTTGGTAGCTGCTACTAAGTGGGAGAGAGTGCAAGTGAGTTACCCCACTCAGAGCAACTTGCAATTTCCCCTGCTGGCTTCTCCATTGACTTTGCTTTAGGACAGAGGTGGCAAACAATGGCCCCTTTATAACATGTGGACTTCAACTCCCAGACTTCCTGAGCCACAAGTCCACAGGTCGTAAAGGGGCCATTGTTCCCCACCCTTGGTTTAGCAAAACTGATAGAGAAGGTTGCAAATGGTAATAGCAATAACACCTATAGCTATATACCGCTTCACAGTACTTTACAGCCCTCTCTCAGCGGTTTACAAAGTCAGCCTATTGCCCCCCAACAATCTGGGTCCTCATTTTACTGACCTCGGAAGGATGGAAGTCTGAGTCAACCTCGAGCCTGGTGGGATTCGATCTGCCAAATTGCAGGCAGATGTGTCTGCAGGATTCTGCAACCATTGTCAGAGTGAGCTGGTTGCCAAGCAACCAGATCATAACCATGTGACTGAAGAACTGCTGGGATAGCTGGTACTCAGAGGGCTGGTCATAGGTACCACTTGTTCAGCACGATTGTAACTTTGAGCAGTCACTGACTGAGTGATTGTTAAATGAGGATCACCTGTAGGTTTCTTGGCCCAGTCAACTATTTGTCAACTGCTATTTGTCAAAGCTCCCGGGGGGACCTTGGCAGGCCTGTGAGATTTGTCCTTGATAGTAATAGCAATTCATGGCTTGCCCCTGGGTTGGTCAACATTGCAAATAAAGTTATCTAATCCCTCAATATTAATGATGCAGCCAGTGAGCTGACTTCAGAATAAGCTGTTGGAAACAGTGGCTGTAATCTTGGAAGAGAAAGATAAGAGGATATTCGAATAGTTTATGTGTTCATAGCAGCAGCATAATAGTTTATATCCCGTGTTTTAAAATTTAGTCAGGGCTGCCAACCAGCCGCAGGAACAGGGGAAAAAAAAACCATTTTCTCTCCCTTTTTTGTGTGTGCTTTGGATGAATTGTTTTGATGCAGTTGTACCTTTGGGATACAAACGGACAGGCTCCAGGCTTGCAGAATTACTGTTTTTTACTAGAAGTTGGCCAAGTGGGATCAGGTGCAGAATAAGAGCTTTTTCTGGAGGGGGTACGGTGCGGAAAAAAAAATCCTTAATTCAGACATCGGATCTTGTGTTTTTTTTAATGATTCTTTTAGCCAATCTAGGGTTTTTTGGGGGTGGGTGGGGTGGAATAATTCTGTGGTTGTTGCTCCAGCTTCTGCAATACAATAGTTGAGCAATGGTTCCTCAATCCCAATTGCTTAAATTGGGATTGGGGAACCATTGCTCAACTATTGTAATTAGCCATATAAAGCTCGTAGCAGAATCTGGATGAATCCTGAATTGCATCTGCTCGAATTCAGAATTAAGGGACAGTCTTCCAAATTGCCTCGAGCCATTTCCAAGCCCTCAGGACACTTCAGGAATAATTTGACTATCCACAGATATGCAGAAATTCTGTCTAAAAAAGCCTCTATGTTTCACCCTCCAATTTTCTGCATGTAAGCAAATAGTTATAGCATGGTGAAAGAAGTGTCAGTGTTGTGATCGACAACCAACAGGGATAAGGTTAGGGTTAGGGTTTTGAACTTGACTCAAAATTCCCCGTTTGACTTGACTTGAGAAAAGGAGCGTAGCAAGAACATGCCACAAATTTGTTTTGGGACTTTCACTGCCTTTTGTAGCCGTGTGCCCTAGTTTGCTTGCTTGCAAGAATACATTTTTGGATTAGGTGTGATATTTGGATTCAAGAAGAATGTAGGTTCCTGAAGGCTTTACAGTCAGTTAGGCTTTATGATTACACCGAGTATTAATTTAACACTTACTGTATGTGAAAGTAGCAGGGTCAAAGAATAAAGAAAGTGGCCAAGTGAAGAAGAATGGTATTCATTCTTTTGATTTCTGTCTCATCTTTCTGTTCAACCAAATTACTCAAGGTAGCTAGCATCCAGTTCTTTTTTCCATCGCCATTTCCAAGAAAGGGATTGATTATGTGCCATCAAGCCATTTTCAACTTCTATCAACCACTTAGGTACCTTCTTTCCAGAAAGATCTGTCCCTAACATGAGCTTTCAGGTCTTCCAATGTCACATCTATTGTTGCCAGAATGGAGCTCATTCTCTTTTCTGCTGGTTGCCCTTCTTCTCTTTCCTTTTACCTTCTCCAGCATTGGAGCTTCATCCAGAGAGCTGGATCTTTGCATAATGCATCTAAAGTAGAATAATTTGAGTTTGCTCAACTTCACCTTTCCTTCCTGGATTGTGCTCCATGACCTCAGCCAAGGATGACGTGCTTTAAATTCGGATGACTCTGTCAGTTGAGTAGAAAATGAAACATAAGAGATACTTTGACACTGTGTTTCATTCATGACAATTTCCCAACCTTTTGTCTCTCCTGCTGACATTTTGCAGGTTAATTTCATGGGGCCACAGGTATATTATATATTTTCACCAAGACAGGCCCCAAACCCCAAGGAAAAAGAGCAAATCACTTTTTTTTTTTAAAAAAAAGGGTAATCTGTAAAAGCTATTCTTGTACAACCTATGCATCAGTCGTACCCTGACACTTTACAGAATATTTAGGAACCCCTCTAAAAGGTATGCATACAAATTGGCTGCACTTGGTTGAATGTAACTGGATAACCTTATCTGCAAATTGTATCCAGTTTTGGTCAAAAGGCAACTTGGTCCTTGCCATTTTTTTTTTATTGGCTAGTGATTAACACTGAAAAGACATAAATGTTCAGTTTGCTTATGATGAGATTCTGATTTGGATTTGAATTGAACTATTTCCCAGAGCAGACTGAGGCAAGTCAGGATGTTTTTCAAATTACTGAAGTCCAAATCAGACTTTGGACAGGTAATCCTTGACTTATGACCACAATTGAGATAGGAACTTCCATTGATAAGAAAGGCAGTTGTTGAGTGAGTTGGGGTCAATTTTACAGCCTTTTTCCTTTGGCCAGGGTTGTTGAATTAATCACCCTGGTTGTTCAGTGACTCACACAGTCATTAAGCGAATCTGGCTTCCCCATTGATTTTGCTTGTTGGAAGCCAGCTGGGAAGGTCACAAATGGCAATTGTGTGACCTTGGGATGCTGCAACTTTCACAAACATATACCAGTTGCAAAGTGCCTGAAATTTGATCACCTGGCCATGGGGATGCTGTGACAATTGTATATGTCACTTTTTTCAGGGCTGATATAACTTTGAACAGTCGCTGAATAGTTATGAGCAGGGGTGGAATTCAAATTTTTAACAACCAGTTCTGTGGGTGTGGCTTAGGTGGTGGGTGTGGCTTGGTGGTCATGTTATTGGCTGGGTGTGGCCAACTCAATATCACTCATATCGAGGCATGCATCTCCTCGCCTGGCCTCTCACGACTGTGGGGATGCTGCAACAGTTGTAAGTGTGAAAAATAGTCGTAAGTCACTTTTTTCAGGACCATTGTAACTTTGAATCATCACTCCACACAAGCAAAGTACCAGCAAAGGAGGGGAAAAAATTCCAGAGACGTTCCTGAGACAGGAAGTCTAGTCCTGCCAAGAATGTAATAAGAGTTAATAGAGAGGCAGTTTCTGTAAGCAACACCAGAATGTTTCCTTCCTGCCTTCCTTACAGGATTGTGCCAGTAATTTCTTCTAACAACCGGTTCTCCAAACTGCTTAGAATGTTAACAACCGGTTCTAGAGAATAGGTGCGAACTGGTAGAATCCCACCCATGGTTATGAGAACTACCTATAGTTGATATGTTTAGGCTAGCTTCCACACTGAAATATGTTAAAATCCAGATTTTCTCCTACCCAGATATGAAAGATTCTTCACACTCTTACCAGAACTCTTGATTTTTAAGTCATAGCAGTGCCAGATTCAGGAAGTACTTCCTTTTGCTCATACATTTTCACAGTTGCAACAATCAAGAGAATTGGTGATTGCTCTATTGATCAGGACTTATAGTTGGAAAGAGAGAGAGGGAGGGAAACTTGCCCAGTAATTGCTTCTGCCAAGGGAAAATCCCAGCAGTGAAACCACTGGAAGATCGTTGCATGTGATAAGCACCAACAGCTGTGTTTCCTGGTATGTGTGGAGTGTGGATAAGGCGTTAGCACTTGTGAGTTTTGCTTCTGAGTATTTTGCTCATTGGAATTTGGGGCCTATAAATGATTGGAGCCTTTTTCTTTTATTAGTTACAAGCTTTATACATCACCAATCTGAAAACTGAGCTCACGTCTATGAAAGGTTATGCCGCAATTGATTTTCTTATTCCCTTAATAGAATTCATGGTGCTTTATTGCCACAACAGAATAAGTTAGCTAATTCTCTGGAGCTTTAAAAGGCTGAGATGTCTGGCTGTCATGGCACCATCTGTATTGAAAGTGGGCAACCATTTTGTGGCCAAGGACCACACTTAATGTTTTTTGAGAGCTGAGGGCCACTATGTGAGAGGAGCCATATTGTGCATAGCAATTGGGGTTTTCTTTTCCTGAAAGTTTAAGATGTTACTTGTTTTCTTGACCATAATATGCTTATTTTAGATGCTACAGTTTTCATCTGTTTCCCAGGGAATTATGCCACCAGCTCTCAGCAGTCATGATTAGGAGGAATTCTGTGAGCTACAAAAAATGTATTTGGGGAACAGCATCCTACTCTAAGCCTGAAAATTGCCTACCCCCTATAGGCACATATATAGGATTACTGGATTGCAATGAAGGCTAGGACCCTTGGATCTGTTATGGCCTGACTATAGCCTTGAGAACATCGTGCTGGATGTTGGGGTTATTGAAGGTCCCAAAGGCCTAGATTCTAATGTCCTTCAGTGCAATAATTCTTGAGGAGAAAAGCCCACCCGAATTAGGTCACAAGGCATTCTCCATCCAGTGTTCTGTTTCCCCAGGCAACAAGGTGACTTCTCAGCAGCCTGTGACCACGCTGTGATATCTTCACATGAGTGTTTCCCCACAGAAATCTTTCTCTTTCTCTGAGGTTATTAATATTTGAGAGACGCCTGGAATCTATGAGGTTTAAATTTTCTGAGCCACTTTTGGGTTTAGAGGTGTTTAAGAGGCGAGCTGAGTGTCTTAAGGCCTTGCAGCTGTGGGCCTCAGACATTGTCTAAATTTTTAAGTATTGTATAAGACTTATGTAAGGTCAGTGAATAAATAAGCAGTAGTTGTATGAGCGAGGCAGACAAATTTAGGGATTTCCACGATGGTGTAGTCATTAGTTAGTTGCAAAGACAAGGACAATTTATTGATTGCACCATATCTGAGAGATAATCTCTGTGAGTATCTTTTGAGGGCCCCCTTTGGTTTCTTTATCATTTATTTAAAATATTTAACTTTTTGGGGGCAATCTTTTCATATTTAATTTTATTACTGCCTGGTTTATACATCTTGAATTATAATTATTATGCTGAGAGCAGCAGGTTTAAACAAAAATGAATGCACTTGTTTTTGATATACAGTTTTGTTTTGAGCTGTAAAACACTGCGTTTTAATGTACTCTCTGCCTAATCTACCCTGCAGGAGGATTGTCTGATAAACTGACAGTGAAGAATATAATAAACAACGTAGTTTGTTTTGTGGGTAGAAAAATGACTTCAGTGTGGAAAAAAACCCCCCAGAATGGAATAAAAATCACATTCATGTTGAGGCCTTTGTGTTTTCACCTGGGAAGATTGCTGTGGCTCCTTTGAACGTGGTAAGAGACCATGTTACTTTTCTTCCTGTTAATGTGACAAATGGCCTGTGGATGGCAGCATTGGTGAGCCATCTGCCTTGGGTTGGTATTCTCTTCACCGGATGCTGGGGAAATTTGCACTGAAATTGGAGTGAGGGCTGTGGGGCAGAGGCCAATTGGCCTTGGCATTTAAAATTCACGTCCTCCAAAAGACTGTAAGCACCAGTTGTGAGTTCTGACTCATGTCGCTGTAGGAATTACATGATCATTTTGTCTGTTGTTGTTCTTACACTTTTAGGTGTAGAACTAGCGTGTCAAAACTGGATTTGCCTATCTCCTATAATGCACAAAGTGATCCTTAGATAGGATCTTCTAGCCTGCTTGAGAGTTGTTGGAGGACCACGGGAGAAGTTAAAACCCAACGTCTCTTTGCTTCCCTATTTGACATGCAGCACCGCCTCTTCTTCCGCAGCTGTCCAGCCAGTTTTGGCTTTAGGTTTCTGATGTTTGACCTTCGTCTTTTATCTGGCAGACGGGAATTGTTTGTTTGTGTTCTTCCCCTGTCCTTGCTGAAGGACAGCATTGGGGTGGGCTCTCTTGGAGGGCTAGGGTTTGCTACTTGCCTTCTTTTTCTTTTTTTGAGTGGTGTTTGGGCAAATAAATAAGTTACCCTGAAGTATCTGTGACATGGGAACTAACCCTGAGAGAGGCACCAGATATAAAGGATTTCTGAAGTGTATGCCCAGATTTTGGGTTCTGCAAGCTTCAGGGTAGGTGAGCATGATGTGACTAAATGTTCTGAATTTACTGAAGCAATGGGTGGAAATTAATCAAGGAGAGAAGCAACTTAGAACTAAGGAGAAATTTCCTGACAGTTAGAACAATTACATCAGTGGAACAACTTGCCTCCAGAAGCTGTGAATGCTCCAAAACTGGAAGTTTTTAAGAAGAGATTGGATAACCACTTGTCTGAAGTGGTGTAGGGTTTCCTGCCTAGGCAGGGGGCTGGACTAGAAGACCTCCAAGGTCCCTTCCAACTCTGCTATTCTTCTTCTTTTCCTACTCCAATGAATGAATAAATGTATAAATCAGATAAACGTCTCTGCAAGCTGAAAACTAGACCCTCGGCAAGAAAGTTTCTACCCTTGACACACTTTTTTCTGATATGAAGGGAAATTTGTACGGAGGATCTCATGCACTGCAGGATCTCTGCTCCTGATTGAACATCCTTAAATAGCTAAAACTGAAACAAAATGCTTGGCAATATTGGTACATACAGACAGCTCTCTTCATAGAATTTTTTCCTCTTGTTCAAGATAAACTTCACTAATGATATACATATTTCAAGCAGATATGAAACAGTCACTCTGACTACTGAATGCATGTATTCAGCATTAATGTATTAGTATATCTGAGTCCTGAAAAGTATATTAGCCAAATGTCTCCTTTGAGTGATTCTATATTTCTGAAAGGATACACCAAAACACAGCATGTCTATCTTTCAGGAAGGTGAGACACTATTGGTTTCAAAGCTACTTTTAGATGGATGGACTTTTTTCAGAACTTGAGGATGATGGAAAGACATGAGAAGATGAACCTATGATGGGGCTTGTTTGGCTTTGCTTTAGCATGTGGTACCAATCCAGCTATTGTGGTTTGGCAACTCAGTTTTCTTGCCTAGTGGCAAGAACTAGTTGGGGTTTGTGGAGGACCAGGACTGAACAAATTGTGGTGGAGCTTCATTGGTGAACATCCACTGAAGAGGAACCATAACTGGTGCTCCCAATTTTAAATGTTGACATATTGTATTGATATCCTCCTTTTTCTCTATGGGTACCAAAGCTTTTATCTTCATAAGCAGCGACATGGTGAAATAGATGAGGTTGCAAGGGAGCAACTGGTCAGTGAACTCGATGGTTGGTGGAGTCTTGGATCTGGGACAGCATGGCCTAAGGGTCAGCATTGTATTTCTGTATCTTGGTTCTCTCTGTGAGTCAGAGGTTCCGATGTTCAATGTTTATCCAGTAGAAAGGAAACTGGAAAACGTTACAATGAATAAATAAAGAAATCTCTTCATCAGACCATGTTCCAGCTCTGTCTGCGAAATGTTAATTGTCCTTCTTTTATTTTACGTGCTGCTTTAGATTGTAGTGACCCCAAATGAAGAAGCTTTTGCTGCCAATCTCTTCTCCCCATCTCTTCTGTTTTCCCCTACTCCATCTCCTCAGGAATTGAATTGATGTCCTAGGAGTTAGAAATCCTAGTAGCTAGAAGATTACCGATGGACCTGCCTGAGATCTATTTTTGTGTGTGTGGCCATTCCATGACCACTTAAACCCTTTTTAAAATTGAAGCAAAAGCTAAAATTAACATAAAATGATACATTACATCTCTTCACCCCCAAGAAATAAATAGGTAGATAAATACCTTTCACATAAGTAGGAAGCAAGAAGAGAACAATTTCTTCCCATTTAATCTTTGCCGGATTGTGTGAGGTTTGTGATAATGCCTTCGCCTTTGAAATGAGAGAAGAATATTTATGTTTTTCTGCGTTGTCTGCCTACTAATTCTCCACCAGCTACAAAAGAAAGGAGGTATGGAACCACAAGTCTCTGGGAGAAGGGCTTAATATCTGTGGATGGCCAACTGAATCTCCACATTAAATCTTCAAGGACAAGGGTGTAGAACTGGAGGTTGTTTGGGAAACAGCCTGCATATGGCTTCCCCTGCTTCTTCCAAAATTATATTCAAAGCAACTTTTGAGGATGTCGGGAAGTGTTTTATGAGCTGTAAAGCACCCGTTCCAAGGCTGTTGTGACTGAGAACAGTTGTTAAACAACCAATCAAAAGATGAGGATTATCTGTAGTGCATGTTTTGCTTATTCAGAATGAGACTGTCAGCATGGTAAATGGCTTTTGGGTTTGAGCGAACTCTAATTGAATTGCGCGTGAAGATACTGTGGGATTTGAAAATTTTAGGGTGTGTGTGTGGTGCACTAACCTATGTCTCACGCTCTTCTGCTGATGTTCACAGGCATGGCTTCACAGCCTTTGTAGATTCCAGCATCTGAAATAATACTTATTGAAGTGGGTTCAAGGAAGGATGGTGCTATTATCAGCTCCTAGGAGGTTTCTTTCTCAAGATGCCTACTCCGGCCCTGAAGATACCTACTCTTTGTTGAGTATTAGTGTTAGGAATATAAGTCACCTAACAGGTATTTGGGTTAGAAATATATAAACCAGGATAGAGATTTTAATACTGTCTCTTTAAGAGCATGCTAAAAACTGCAATTGGGTGTGATTACTCAAACGGCCATAAGATGGAGCCAGAAACCTGGGTTGTTTTAGTCTTAGTCTGAGTCTCAGAAGAGAGTGTGAGTGTATCTCTTTCCTTCTGTTGGAAAGTGTTGCTCCATTTTTCCTAACTGACTGCTATTTCTGGATTTAATGTAAGTCTGATACTGAACTGTTTTTTCACACCGGACTTTGATATTTGGATTATCCCTGGATTGAAAAACTGACTGATTTACCTGTGAATGACTTTTGGACTGCTTACCTTGAACTTTGCTTAAACTGTCTGGAAGTAAAAACCTACATTTACTGTACAGTGTATCTGTGTACTGTGTGTGTATTATTCAAACACTACTCTCAAATACGTCTCCCTGTATGCGCTCATTCTCCTAACGGGGAATTACCTCAACAATTAGAAACTTGGCTAGCAATGCTACAGGTCAGTTCCCAACTACTTGTAGCTCAAAGAAGCTACCTTGTTTGTGTTGGAAGAAATATTCTTCTGGGTTCAGTTCCAAGTGGGGAAAAAGACACTGGAATCATGGAAGTTGCTTGGAAAGAAGGTTTAATGGTGGACAGGACCACATGGCTTGGAGATCCTAGGTGGAAAGCGTGATCACATGCTTCAAGATGTTGGGTGAAGAAAGAAAAGGGCCGAGATGCTGAGAGTGCCTGAGTTTTATACCCTCTGTTGGGCCCCACCCAGTGGTGGGATTCAGTCGGTTCGCACCAGTTTGGTAGAACCGGTTGTGAACTTTCTGGGCAGTTTGGTGAACTGGTTGTTGGAAGAAATAATTAGGGCAGAGAACTGGTTGTTAAATTATTTGAATCCCACCACTGCCCCCACCTTAGTGTTTCCTCAACTGTGTAAGAAATGTATCCCATTGGCTGTCAGACTCCCAGGGGGCGGGGGTCTTGGCTAACTTTGTAGGCTTTGTCTGTGACCCAGGCTTGTTTGAGTGCTGGCTGATGTAATCTTCCCAGGTGCCATGTGGTGAGATGAGTAGAAGGCTAATCCTACTTTTGTTATGTAGAAGACTCTGGCCCAGGCTTTAATGGCCCATTAGCAAAGGTGTGTGTGTGGGGGGGTTTGAGTTTCTGCCTCTCTGAGTTTCTACTTCTCTTTTACGGGATATATTTTGCCCTTTTGAATGTATCCTAAAGTATTTCATTTTCCTAGAAGAGGGGTGGGTTTTAGCTTCCAACATTTGCTGCAGCATTGTGGTATTAGCAGCTTCACTCAAATCAAACTGAAAATTCATTTTAAGCTATGCCAGGGCCCCAAGATCCCTCATCAACACTCTTGCCCTAGATCTCTCCTGGCTTTTCAATCACATTCTTTGATCTTCCCATGCCCCCTGCCTGCAATTGATCTCCACAGCGCCTTCATATCTTCCAGGCACTTTCACTTTTCCCATTTGTTTTCGGCCCAAAGTCCCAAAGCTGTTTGCGTTTTTATTTTTCCTTTTTTTGTGTGTGTGAAAAGAGATAAATACAGCACTTAAAAAAACACCTCCTTAAACTTTTAAAAGATTACAATTAACATTTTTAGAAGAAACCTTTAGCACTGTATAGAACTATCGATGCATTCAATAACTATAGTTATATATTCTGTTATAGCTCTGTGTTACTTAGACCAGTAGCCCCCAACCTTTTTTGTGCCACGGCCCGGTACCGGCATCACAAAATGATCCGCGGCCCGGTACCGGCATCAGCACGCATGACAAGGCAAGGCGAGCCGAGCGACTGGCCAGTCAGCCGTCCCCCGCTTCTCCCCGCCACCTTCAACTCCTCCTTTGTACCTTTTTTGTGCTTTTTTGTGCTTTCTTAATCTCCTCCGCCATCGGGACGGCTCTTTGTTTGAAGCCACCCCCCCCCTTCGATGAAACTAAGGCGTGAGGATTCCTTCAGGCCCCAAACACCACTTTCCAACCGGAAAAGCTCACCCGGAAGCACTTTCACGTCGAAACAAGATGGCGGCGCCCAGCAAACCGGCGGCCCGGTAGAAAATGATCCACGGACCGGTACCGGTCCGGGGCCCGGTGGTTGGGGACCCCTGACTTAGACTCTCTCGTGTCTTTAACCTTTAACTGGGCAAAGCAGTGAATCATAGAGCAAACGTTTTTCAACTAGGCTAACTTACAGAATGGGCCCAAAATGTAAGACCCGTGGCTCCAATGAATTAAAATTTGGCAATTTCATAAAACATTTTATAAGAGCTTTCATAAAGCATTTAATGACATCACATGAAAATGTCCTAAAAACATTGTTTGTGGTCAGCTCCAGATGTTTCCTTGTGCTGTATGTAGTTCAAACACAGACTACTTTCAAGGTAGACACGTCTCTGGATGTCTCCTGAATTTTTAAGGAATTTTCCAGTATATTAGAAATTCTGCCATTATTGAAGGCATTGAGGAATCTGATAAGGAAATATGGCTGGGGAATTCTGGGAGTTGAAGTTCACAAGTCGTAAAGTTGCCAACATTGGAGACCCCTGATATAGAGAGTCCTCGATTTACAACAGTTCATTTAGTGACTGTTCAAAGTGACAGAGGCACTGAAAAAATGGACTTATGACTGTTTTTCACACTTACGACCTTTGTAGCATCCCTGTGATGTCCCAAGGTCATGTGATCCCCTTTTGCGACCATCTGTCAAGCAAAGTCAATGGGGAAACCAGGCTCACTTAACAACCAGGCTCCTAACTTATCAACGGCAGTGATTCACTTAACAACTGCTGCAAAGAGGGTTGTAAAATGTGGCAAAACTCTCCCATTAGCAAATGTCTTACTTAACAGTAGAAATTTTGGGCTAAGTTGTGGTTGTAAGGTGAGGACTATGTGTATCTCCAAAGTGATGATCCAAAGGGTCATGGGTTGTTTAATAGTTTGTCATAAGCCTACTTCATTTAAGAAGAAAAACTCCCATGTTACCTAAAAAAGCTATACAGGAAACAAAAAAGAAGTAGATACTTAAGAAAAATCAAACCAAAAAGAAATTATAAGCAACAAGAAAAGCTAAAAACTCAAAAGATACTGTACTTCCCACTTCATTGTATCTAATTCAAGTAGTTATGTTCTGCCAACAGACTCAAAATTCAATATTGCTGAAATTCTGTGGTTTTAGTGGAGCTTTCTATAATTCCCTTAAAGCAGGGGTCTTCAATCTTGACAGTTTTAAGACTTATGGACTTCAACTTCCAGAATTCCTCCTTCAGTCATGTTACTGTAGCTCAGGAATTCTGGGAGTTGAAGTCCACAAGTCTTAAACTTGCCAAGTTTGAAGACCCTTGATTTAAAGGAATGGGCTGGTTTTTGTAATTTCTCCTGGTTCCCTCTCTTCTTAAAGGATAAAGAATCAACTTCTGACTGGGTTTTGAAACTTAGATTGGATTTGACTAGAGGAAACCCAGAATATCTTTGATTTGAAACTGCTTGGTAGGTATTTTCCCATCCCAGAAACTTTCTAGGAAGCCCATGAACAAAAGCCACTTTGGCCAATGTGCTGAATATTTAAGTTTTGATATTTAACCGATGTATAAACCTCATTCAAAGCCTAACTTCTTTCATTGCCAATATAGAGATATCACTTTGCTTAATTCGTGTCTCTGATTATCACTTCTGGGTGGAAAATTAACTTGAAGCCAAGATTGGCTTCAGTTGTTCTACCTACTTTCTCTCATTTTTGATCCCCTGTTAAATTGTTCTCATTCCTAGTCAATGGAGGTCTGTGCAATTAATACAGTTAGGATTGCAATCGAGTCCGGAACCTCCATTGCTAAGCAAGGCAATTGTTATTTTTTTCCTGAGTGGTGGTGGGGAAAGTCTGTCAGCTTTGGAAGCCATATTAGCCCTACAAGTTTCCATGCTGCCACATTCTAGTGCCTGGGAAATTGGGAGGAGGGAATGTCCTAGAGTTGAGGTAGTTAGTCACAACAACACTCTTACTCTCAGTCAAGGACATGTCATCCTGCACCTGGAGAAGGAGTGGTTAGAGGAATGTCTCCAGTTGGGGTGGATGGTGATTGGACAAAGAGGTGATATCCAGCACTTTCTGACCAGTTCTGGAGAACCGGTAGCAGAAATTTCGAATAGTTCGGAGAACCGGCAAATACCACTTCTGACAGGCCCCGCCCCCATCTATTCTCTGCCTCCCGAGTCACCAAGTCAAACCAAGCCACACCCACCAAGCCATGCCCACAGAACCCGTGGTAAAAAAATTTGAATCCCACCGCTGGATTGGACCATGTGATGGACTGATGGGTGCAGGGGATGGGATTTTGAATTGCAATTAGTGAGGGAAAGCCCGGAACTGTTGGATTCGGGTTTTCCCCGGATGTGCCAAAATGACAACTCTAATAAAATCGAACTTTGAGAAAATGTTCGTCTTGGAGTCTTTTGTGTTGGAGTTTGCTACTTGGAACGCTGACAAATGGCACCCAATTTTATGACCCTTTTTGCTATGGTTGTGAAATGAATTAGCATGGCCATTAACTGAAGGATGTGGTCACAAAACAAATCTAGCTTTCCCCCATTGACTGTCTTTGTTGGAAGCTGGCTGGGAAGGTTGCAAATGACCTTTGACCCCCAGGACTCAGCAACCATTGTAAACCCACGCCAGTTGCCAAGGTCCCAAATTTTAATCATGTGACCTCAGAGGTGCTGAACTATCATAAGTATGAGGACTGGTTATGAGTCATTTTTAAAAAATGCTATTGTAACGGTTACTAAATGAATAGTTGTAGGTGGAGGAGTCCCTGTATTGGTAGCAGGACTGGCTTGGATATGGGAGGCAAAATTGTGTGTTGCCGCTGCTCCTAGAGAAAAAGGAAAGGGATCATTGGAACTTGCAATACAATCTGAGTATCATGGATGGATGGATCGTTGACAGTCTGGCACCACAGATGCCATTTCCTTTAAACGTCTGCTTTCTGAATGAAAACATTTTGGCTGTTGTCTTAAAAATCCACTTGATGTTTTAGATGACAGTCTAGTGGCTGCACTGGCATGGCATGCTAAATTGGGTTAGCTTCATGTTTAATTTGGCTTAGGGGGACTTAGCATGTGGTGTGGATCCAGCCTTTTTAGTCAATTTACGGTTTAACATATCACGCAAATGCCAAAAACTATTTCAATAACCAAGTGAAGCATACACGCATACCCAACCTTTGTATAGCTCTTTGTGAAATTGATGCTAGAGAGAACCTGTGTGCTGACTAAACCACATGGTAATAGGTAAGTTATCATGCTAAACTTGAGAATAGAATAGAATAGAATAGAATAGAATAGAATAGAATAGAATAGAATAGAATTGGAAGGGACCTTGGAGGTCTTCTAGTCCAACCCCTTGCTTAGGCAGGAAACCCTACACCATTTCAGACAAATGAACATATTTTTAAAAACCTTCAGTTTTGGAGCATCCACAACTTCTGGAGGCAAGTTGTTCCACTGATTAATTGTTCTGTCAGGAAATTTCTCCTTAGTTCTAAGTTGCTTCTCTCCTTTATTAGTTTCCATCCATTGCTTTTTGCCCTGCCTTCAGGTGCTCTGGAGAATAGTTTGATTCCCTCTTCTTTGTGGCAGCCCCTGAGATATTGGAACACTGCTATCATGTCACCCCTAGTCTTTCTTTTCATTGGACTAGACATACCCAATTCCAGCAACTGTTCTTTATATGTTTAACCTCCAGTCCTTTTTCTTTATGTAAATTAATACTTTTTCTTTGCAGATCACTATATAACCCAGCTTTTTTTTTAAAAAAAATCTTAGTATAGCTTATGCTTGATATGAATCAATCCTGTATACGAAGGAATAATAAAATGTGGTTCTTATGTTAACCCAAAGCCCAGTATATTTGTCACTATATGTTCCCGGTACCTGTCATTATTTTATCATCTTCTTCTTTATCTCCCTATGAATCACCTACAGAACCTCATGGATTAGCACCAGTGTTTTGCGGACCAAAAGTTAGTAAAACACTTGTCAGGATTTATAGATCACTATGGCTGGATTGGTACCATAACTTAATTCAAAACGAGTACAATTTGGCTTACGGTGATGGGTGAAGTAAGTCTAGGTTTCCTAAAAGCTGAAAACCATTTGTTGTTTCAAGAGAAGGATACTCAGGGGTTACAGAAAAATGATCAGAATGGCAACGTGTGCAGTTTAAACTTCACTTCCCACCCCATTTTCCTTCCTTCTCTATAAACAAAGCCAAGATGGAGGTTGGGCCCATTCTGGGATTAAATCAAGTGCATTCCTTGCCATGCTGAGAAGGTTGATGAGCAGGGTGCCTGCCATAATATCTAAAGGCAATTTGCCATTGACTGCTTCATTGTGTAAATGAAGCCAACCTCAACTCATTTTAATATTAGAAACATGGGCGAGCAAATGCTGGAGGATTGTTCTTTTGACACTCCCTTTGCATTGGAGAGCTTTTGAACCTTCTGTGTCACCCATTATTAAAAGTATCAGAGGGCGTAAGCAGATTTCTAACACTGCAAAGATCTTTCTCATAAGCAAAGGGCTAGGTTGTTATATACAGTAAAAAAGAAAGGTTCTGTCAAGTTCTTTTGCTTGGTCAGGCTAGAAGTTTCCCTAGAGGTTTCCACGAGTGGCACACAGATGCCTTTGGAAGCTTCTAAGAAGGGAAAGTCATGCTTGCCTTTCCTCATTGCTTGACACATGCTGTTCAGATAATCTTCTTCGGATATCACAGTTCCAAGCTCCAAAATCCTATTCAGCAGCTCACTTCTGTTTCTCTTGGGTTTTGCGAGTGGAAACGTACCCTGTTTCTCCAACAATACGGCCTCCCCCAATAGGAAGTCCCAGCATGTTTTATAGGCATGAAATGAAATTAAGCCCCTCCCCCCAAATTAAGGCCTATATTAAAACATGCGAAATGGGGGGGAAAATGGTGGGGGGGGGGGGCCTTGCCGTTAGGAAGTACTTTTGTTGCACACTCGGATATGGTGCTGCCTGCGTTGACCCTGATATGAAGTGCCCCACCAACGCCGAGGTCAACATCCAAGCCGTCGCCGCCTGCCCGAAGATGCAAGGGGGGGGGGGAAATTAAGTCACCCCCAAAAAGATGGCCTAGCTATTTTTTTGGGGCTCAAAAAAAAAATAAGACCCAGCCTTATTATATGAGAAACACGGTAGTATGAGTGGATTTGCACAGAAGTGAAGAGTGCGTGGGCGCAGGAGAAAAATTATCTAGATATCAATTTGAGCTCTTGGTCTGTTCCTTCCTTCATTTACAAATTCATCTACAGTGGGGTCTATGTGGAATATCCAGATCCTTGGCCAATTCTTTCTTGCAGCAGGCACCAGACTAAGCAGATAATTGGGAAACAGGAACAGTTGCAGCAAAAAGTTGAACACTCTTGAATGACAAGAACAGAAAGATCTTTAGTGCTGAAGAGAAAGAGTTGTTGGGAATAGCTTCCTTCTGTGTTGTTGCTATTCTGATTCATTCAATACACGCAATCTTTCTAGCAGCATGAAAGGCAAAATCAGGTACAGTACACCCAACAGGCATATATTCCCCTCTCTTAATTCCAATATTAATTCTGATATTAATTCCAGACTATTTATTATCACTCTACATCAGGCTTTTCTTCTCTCCTTGAAACAGAAGCCTAGCTGATTATTTTTATAACCCTGTTTCTTATTTTTATTGGATTTGCACCCTGACTTTCTATTTATATGTAGTTTCAAAGTGGCTTTTAAATACAATGATTAAGTGGTGGTATCAATTGAGATTATACCTGGCGAAGTGATTAAGAGCAAGAGCTAAGAAGCTGCTCTTAACCAAATCTCCCTTTTTGCTGGAGACTCATAGCACAAGACCTTTGGTTCTTTTCTCCGTTTCATAGAGGGATTTCATTGCAGAAATGTTGGACTTAGGGGAGTTTAGCTTCTTTAGTATACACTGAAAACAGTGGGCAGTTCAAAGCACCCATACTTGCCTTTGAAGGCAGACCATTTTGCCTGAATCTTTTGATGTGGTTCTTCTTCACAGCTGTGTCCAAATATTCCAGTTAGAATGACCCCAGGCATATTTGCCTGAAGATATGTAACTTTTCACTCCTCCCTCCCTCGCTCCTGATGCAGTCATGTCCATGGATAATCTTGCATGCAGTGTGAAAGTCTATCCAGGAGGGGATCTTTAGATGGTCTGTAAAGGCTTTCACATGACCAAGAACCTGGATAGTCCGGGGTTCTAGATTGCATGGAGGTGCTTTTGTATTCGGCTTCAATATAAAGATGTATCTGCAAAAACTGATATAAGTCGATTTTATGGGAGAGGCTACATTTGTTGCATGAAACTAGGGCATGAAGTTACACGGATCCCACTTAAGTATTGAAGCGGATTCTAACTTAGAGGCCTGAAGTTGTTTTTTTCCTCATGCACTGAGAAAAGTTTCTTTGAAGTTCAAGAAGAGAGTATTACCCAGTCTATATTATCGCTCCAAAGCAGGCTACTGATTCCAGGAAGAGCAGCCAATTCTATGATAGGGAAATATCTCAAAGGAAGGATTTTATTTATTGTTTTTGTTGCTGGACGTGTTTTGTTGCATTGTTTTATCCTCTGGAATCCAAATGCAAGTACTCCCTGACCAGCAACCATTCAAAATTATGACTGCGCTGAACCAATGGTGGTTATGACCAGCCCTCAGAGTTCCAGCTGTCCCAAACAACCCTGTGGTTGCGTGATCGCGAGCTGGGTGCTTGGCAATTGGTTTGCAATTACAGACAGTTGCCCAGTTAGGTGGCAAAGACAGATACTGATCATAGGGCTCAATTAAATGTTAAATCAATTCCACCAATTCAGGCAGTCATTAAGATATTCATATAGATGCTTTCCCCCCCTTCTTCTTCTGTGATATGCCAAGTGGGGGGGCAAGTAATCAAGTAGGATATTCCACATAATGGGGGATGCTCTTTGAATTGTCTTTCATTCAGTTGTTATAAAAATCCTTTTTTTAGTAAAAAAATGTAGAAGAAACATATTTGGTGATAACCAGATAACAGTTGGGATGGTTCTTCCACCTCTGTTTGGGAACTTAGCCATGTAGCAGGAGTAACCAGACAGAGGGAGATCCAGCTATGCAAGACCATAGTCTTTGGGGATGATAGCAATTCAAGGTTTTGTAAGACCCACACCAGTTGTTTGCTTATTGAATTTATAGGCCACCACATTCCAAATGACTCTGGGATGGTTTTACAAAATAAAATCAACAATACAGTACAAAAAAAGCACAGCAATAAAAATAGCAACTATTTCAGAAGCAAAAACCTCCTTTGCACGTTCTTTGTAATTTACAAATGTTGGCTAGATAGTTCTTCCCAGAACAGAACTTAATCTGTTTGGTTTTCATGAGCATGTTGAGAACCTCCTATACCTCTGAAATCAGATTTCTAGACATGCATGAATTCAATTTCATGGCTGAATTAACAACTTAGGAGTGAATTTTTTTCTGGCAGTGATCTGGGAATATATTTTATAACTCTCTTGTTATTGTTCCTTCTTGGGACAAGGAAATGCATGTGGAGAATGCAGCAGTGGAACCAGCATATAAAAATGCTTTGCTGATTTTCTAGTGTGCATTCAGTTATATAATATTTGCTCCAATTGTGGGTAGAAATAAATTATGTAATATACAAATGTTTGTGTGTGTGTGCATGATTCTGTGCTTGATTTCTGTTATCTTCCCTATACAGATAAAACAGTAGAGATAACCAGGCTGAGCCTGAGGGAGGGGTCAAATGCAGTATCAGTCATGAGTCCCTGCACATCACAAGAGCCCATATTGAATTCCTTTCTTTTCTTAACTCCCGCTAATTTCCCTTGTCCGTTAGTAGTTCAGATTCTTGTAGAGAGCTTAAGCTTGCAATAAATCTTTATACCCATTTGAATTGCCTGAATCTCCTGCTTTCCCCAGAGTTTGACAATGCCTGCTCAAGCAACAGTGTGGTTGCCTGACTTCTATCACTATTGGGGGAGGGGGAGGGCAAAGGGAGTTGAGTGATAAAAGCAGTATTATGGTGCATTAGGCAACCCCTGTTTTTTTCTTTCTACTTCTTAGAACATTGTACACACACCCTAAAGGAGCAAAGCTTGTGAGAACCTGTAGATGCTGCTGCCGCCTGCTTTCGTTCACCTAATAGAATGATTGCGTTAGGAACATGAATTTGATGGGCTCATCATGACCGTAACAGCTTCTTGTCTCTCTGAGTTTACAGCAAGAATGCCGTTGGAATAAACAATTCACTATTAGCTTTCAAAACATTTTGGGATTATTCCAAATCCATTTACTAAAGATTGTTTTCCTGAATCTGCTGAAATTCTCCCCACCCTCACCTATTTAAGGAATGCTTGCTTCTCCGTTTCCTTATACTATAGAGAGATCTACTTAATGGAGTACATTAAAAACATAACATTTTCCAGCTCAGTATTAATTAATCAGCACTGATTAATCATCACGGCTGCTGTTTTCATTCGTTTATTTTGTGGAGGTTTTGACTGTTTTAATATTTTTAAATTGTCTTAATCGTTTTACAATTTTAGAACTGTAAGCTACCCAGAGTCCCTTGATTGTAGTTGGGCTTCTGTAGAAAAAGAATGAATGAATGAATATTCATGTTTATAGTTTGCTCTTGGCAGTGGTCACAGCTAGGGCTTTCTAGCATGATCCTCTCCCAGTAAAAAAAAATAAAGATTTCCCTGTCTATATCGTCCAACTCAACTGGCATATTGGTTCTCATCTCCGTTTCTTGACTAAGGGAGCCCGCGTTTTCCAAAGACAATTTCCATGGTCATGTGGCCAGCATGGCTAAATGCCAAAAGTGCACAGAATGCTGTTACTTTCCCACTGAAGTGGTACCGATTAATCTATGTGCATTTGCATGCTTTCGAACTGCTAGGTGGGCAGGAGCTAGAGCAGTAACGGAAGCTCACCTCGGGCGTTGCATGGAAGTTGGGTCTCAAACCCGGGCTGTCAACTCTTCAGCTGACAAGCTCAGTGTCTTTAACTGCTGAGCCATCCCGTTCCATCTTCATTCTCTCCCAGTAAGGCAAGATAAAAAGCATTAGATTTCAAGTATTAGGCTTTTTGCTCTGTTGATTGGAACTAAACCTCTCAGAGTTCAGATCAGCCTGGAATAGCCTTCTCTAGCCTGGCAATTTCCACATGGGTTAGAAAGACAATTCTCAGATGATGCAGGAGTTGTATATTCTCAATTTATTTCTATAGACCAGATTTGGAAAAGCTCAGGTGTGACTTTAGTAAGTGGGAGTCCTAGATCGAAGGCAAAATTAAATTTCTGTCTACATAGAATGCGCAACTCTGTCCCTTTTGGCAGATGTCTCTTGTCCCTTATAAGGTTCTGCTTTTTCTGACACAACTGTTAGCTCTTGCCACGGGGAAAAGCTGACCTTTATTGTGCTCTCTGGCTTGAACCAAAGGTGCTTTTTCAAGAGGCAACTTGATTTTATTTGTTTTTCCTTGAAGGCATTTTGCTTCTCATCCAAGAAGCTTCTTCAGTTCTGTATTCGAAGAGTGTTCATCCCCAAATGCATAGCTAAATGTCTGTGGAGATTCTCAGTCATCCAGGTCATGGATGCCCCAAAGGTTCTTTTTCAAGAGACAACTGGACTTTCTTCTGAAGTGAAACGTCTTCAAGGAAAAACAAAGGAAGTCCAGTTGCCTCTTGAAAAAGAACCTTTGGGGCATCCATGACCTGGATGACTGAGAATCTCCATAGACATCTCTGGCTTGAAGATCTCAAACACTGAAGATAGATAGCACTGCATCTGTCTTAGGATGCACAGACAATGTGCGCTGGTCTTTTCTGATTAGAAGCTCCCTGTCCAAAAGTTGGCTGTTACTCATGTTACTCTGGGAGTTGAACTTCTTAGACATCTGGAGGCCACTAGATTGGAGGAGGGGGTGCTGGAATTTAGGGGAGAAGTTTAGGGGCTAGGATGATGTTGGAACAAACTCTTATTTTCCATTACCTCCTCACAATCTAGTATCCTAGTTCCTCAAGAGGGTGGGTTGACCTGAACATATTTGACTCCTAGCTCTTCAGATCTTCTCTGGACTGTGTGAAGCGCTTGCATTATTTAGTTGCAATTCTGATAAAAACCTTGTGATGTTAATCAGTGTTATTACTTGTCACAATTGAGGCTGGGAGACAGCAGCATGAAGAGTTGATTGCCAAGGCAAGGTTGGAATGAGGGTGTAGCTCTCTCTCTGAACATATTATGCTTGGATTCTTGATTGCTTTTTAAGTATACATTTGACTACATAACAAAGTAATCGGACATCCTTCCTTTGCTGAGACAACTTTTTACTTCTGGTCAGTTTCTCACCCACTTTTTTGCAGTTTTTTGAAATCCACTCCAATATAATCAGTTATTAGAATAGCGATTAATTGGAGAGGTTTAATTTGGAGGGGAAAATGCCTAATACACAAGTCAATGAAATTTGGAAGAAAATGTATTCAAGAAAAATTCAGGTATGTACCACAGAAAACTTGTGAAACAAGTCGTTTCAAATAAAGCAGATTATCCATTATATTCTTTTGTACCAATATTTTTTTTTATTAAAGGTTTTACAAAGAGCATGAAAACTAACACAAACTAATAAAGAGCAAAAGCAGAAAAGAAAGAAGAAAGAAAAGAAAAGCAAATGTGCAGAAAGAAAGAACAAGAAAGATGTAGAAAGAAGCTTCTGATTTTCTTTGTGGCAAATATAAGTAGAGTTACAAAATTATCTCTTACTGTGATTACAAAAAAAAGCTTACTCTTCTATTATCCACTTTCCCCCCCCTCTACTTAGCAAAACCATAAAATATAAAAGCATTTTGTTTCATTTTTTGCAAAAAGTCTATAAAAGGTTTCCAGTCAGCCATAGATATAGATATATTGGGTTTTTTTTTCTCTAGTCAAAGAAGTTAATTTAGCCCTCTGCAAATTCCATCATCTTTAACAACATCCCCCTTTGTGGGCCATGACAAACCTTTCCACTTTTAAACAAATCATAGTCTTTTGTAGCTAATTTCAGATGATTAAGCTTTAAATTTGCCAAGGTCTGCTAAGCAAGATAAAATATTACCCCAATATTGAACTCTGCACAAAGGAGAGATTCGCAACAATACAAGCCGGAGTAGAAGTAGTCCTCTGCTTAGGACTACAATTGAGCCCAAAATTTCTGTGGCTAAGTGAGACAGGTATTGAGAGAGTTCTGCCCCATTTTACGACCTCTGTTGCCCTAGATGTGAAGTGAATCACTGCGGTTGTTAAGTTAATAACATGGTTATTAAATGAATCTGGCTTCCCCATTGACCTTGTTTGTCAGAAGGTCGCAAAAGCGGATCACGTGATCCAGGGACATTGCAACCGTTATAAATATGAACCAGTTGCCAAGAGTGTGAAGTTTGATCATGTGACCATGGGGCAGCTGCAGTGGTCACAAGTGTGAAAAATGGTCATAATTCGCTTTTTTCAGTGCCTTTGTAACTTCAACCTAAATGGTTGTAAGTCGAGGAGTAGCTGTATAAAAAAGTTGTTTACTTGATGATCCCCTATAAAAGGTTCTAGATTAGACTTGCTTGTTTGCTGGACCAACTTGAGAAAAAACCCTTTGTATCTTTCAGACCAATGGAATCTGAATAAGGTGTAGGGCAGTAGTAGCTACACTTTTTGGGCTCCTGTGCCAAAAATTGCACACGCATTAGCGTGCGTGCACTCAGGTGCCAACACCCAGAATGCAATGCACACACCCCATGCCCCCTGGGCATGCACACACAATCCCCCCACCCCCTGCCACCTACTTACCTGTACTGCGCCTCAAAACTGATTTTTCGGCTGGTTTGAGGCCTTTTTCGGCCTCCCAAAGGCTCGGAAAAAACCTCTGCGGGGCTTTTCAGGATGAATAATATGCCCATTTCGTCACTTCCGGTATTACAGGAAGTGACAAAATGGGCCAATTTGGCCTGAAAAGCCTTGCAGAGGCTTTTTCCAAGCCTCTGGGAGGCCGAAAAAAGCCTGAAACCAGCCGAAAAATCAGCTGTGAGGCGCGTGCATGCACAGTGAAGTAAGTTTGCCTGCGGCTTGTGTGCCAGCACAAATGGCTCTGCGTGCCACTTGTGGCACGCGTGCCATAGGTTCGCCATCACGGGTGTAGGGAATCTGTGATTTGTTTCTATCAGACTTGCTCAACATGACTGATGGGGAATCTGGAAGGCCACAGATCCGCTCAGCCAAGCTTTACCAGGGTAGACCATTCCTTCCTTTACTTTATCATTTTATCCTACTTTAATTGGCATTTGCTTTCTAAGAAGCTGGATGAGAGCCCTCTCAGTAAATCATTTGTGCCATGATCCAATTAATGAGTAGTGTCAGAGACTAAAGCGTGGATGTTTTATTACTGTATTTTTGATGTTGTGAACCACAGAGGGTCTTTAGCAGATTGCAGTGCCACAGAAGCCAAATAAATACCTCAATGTGCTATAATTGGTACGCAGAGCCAGCTATGGCCTTTTCCTTCCTCCATCAGAATTGGAACAAAAAAAAAAAAGAAAGTAAAATTGTGTGGGCAAAAGTCACTTAATGTGAAGAGTGGCTTGGGAAGGAGGGATTTATGGGCAGAAACTAGATTTTTGAAAGCATAGATCCCAACTCTTCCTCAAATCGTTGTCACCAGAACAAATGCTCTGGTAATTATTTTTCTCTGGGTGTCAGGCTTTAATAGCCCTGGGCCCAGTTCAATTCAATTTATTATGGCCATAGACCAACAACTCCCTGGAGGCATACTTGCTCCAAATTCACTTGGAGTTGGAGAGCCAGGCAAGGAAGGCAAGAATAAATCCTGATGCAGAAGGTTAGGTTGCAAAAAGCCAGCAAGAACTAAAATTGAAAAGTACTGGGCTTCTCTCAAAGGTCTTTGCAGTTTCTCTTCTTGAGAGTATGTGTCGGGGAAATTACACTATGCATATTCTGAGATGCTGCTCATACTCCCTTACTTGTAATACTTTTCGCTCTGTCACCCCCAAACCAACATTTCCATTCATTCATTTTTATGCTCGGCGCATAGCCGGAAAGCTGGGTGATCGTATTTATCTCCCCAGGACATCCAAATTTCAGATCCTGCCTGTCCGATCAGTCTCCTTAGTTTGCAAAGCAGGTCTGCAAACTAAGAAAAATGGAAGGTGGTTCCAGACAAGCCCCAAGGAGAAGTAGGGATCCTTTGGGAAGGCGCAGAAATCCAAAGCAACAGAGCAATAATGCATCACAAAAACAACAGTCACAAAAAATGCACTGTGTACAATGTGCGAAACAGATACCAAAACAACCCATGAATAGCATTTCTGGTGCTGAGTAGTTTGACTTTGAGACAAAGGGTAGAATTTTCCCCTGGAGATACACTGTATTCTCCAGTTGAGGCTGCCAGAGGAATCCTCCAAGGGGCTCTGTTCACTCTGACTATTGAGTCAGTCCTTGGTCAGTTTGACTTTACATATATATGTATGAATTAACTCTCTGGCTTACACATGAATCATTTTATTAATGGGTACAACTAAAGATCCCCTCTGGGAGGAGGTTTCAAAATATTTCTAGTAGGACTACCAGATTCTGTAACAGCTTTCCATCCGTCTGGTAATCTCGCAAGATTAGTTTTTCTCTTCATTTTCATGTATACATCTGAACTAGACTGTGTTGTTTCTCTGTATTGTATAATAATATACGTGGGTATTTGGGTACATACATTTTATTTTATTTTTGTTTGTTTGTTTGTTTGTCATGTTTATGTAGTGCAAATTGGAGGTGGTGACCCTTTGAGACCTGTATGCAATGAAATTTCATTTTAATGTATGCCAATTAGGGTACATTTAAAGTGAAAATAAAGTAGTTATTCTAAGTCTAAATCATTGTTCTGACCAAACCTTGTTCCAAGTAAACAAACACCAAACAGAGATAAAAGCAAAACCTTTTAATGCTTCTCTGCGAATTCCGTTAATTCACGGTGAAAAGGCTATTAAAACTAATTGTCTCTGATAAAAACAAGCCTTGCCAAGGTTGTGCAAGGCTGCCAAAAGCACTAGATTAAGTTGCCAAGAAATATTCCAAACAACAAAATCTTCAAACACAAACCAAGATAGTCTGAACTTCCACAAGGCTTGAAGTGCAAGAACTTTTTGCTTCCTGCAAAGAATACGGGTCTCTCAGGCTGGCTTTTATCTTTTAAGGGAGAGGCCATTACCTTGAAGCCTTACTCCTGAGTCGCCTGTGCTGCTGCGGCTGCTTTTTCCTTCGAGCAGCCCTGTGCGGATGCGCACTGGGCACAGGCTCCTCAGGGACCTCTGCATCACTCCTGCCAGCCCCCACAATCTCTGAAGGCAGCACTCCACTCCCTGATGATCCTGGCCCCATCCCTACATCACACGCAGACCCCTCATCTGAGTCCTCACTCTCCGAGACCTCAGCCGTCTGCCCCTGCTGCTGGCGAACCACAACAGTCATCTTCTTTTGGAACAGCTCTGCAGGAAGGCAATACTGTCTTGACCAGGAATGTCAAAGGCGGCTTGTTTTTGCTGTGTTGTGGCATGTTACAATCGAGTTTGGGTATCAGGATGTAAGGGTCCCCGCCACACAGAGAGCCCTAGAGGATAGCTGGGATGGAGTATCATTTCAAGCCCATCTTAATCCCAGCAAAAGCACCGTGTGCCTCAGACACAATGGCACAATCAGATGCCAATTCTGCTCACGTTTGCCTGCTCTTCTTTCAATAGGACGTTGATTTGCAATCTGTTCTTCTTGCAGAAGGATAAATTGATGCAGCATTTCAGCTTTCCAGCTGGCTTTTGGAGGTCTTGTTGTGACCTTAGAGGGCTTGTCCTGGAACAAAAGAACTTCAACAACAAGTTCCAATGTGAAACTCCCGAGTCAGTATCTATAAAGAAATTCAACTTGTCCTTTCCAGCTTAGAGAAACAAAATACATTTTTTTAAATTATGCCACTGTTGTGTTTATACAACATGCTTAACCAGGTCATTGGAAGATCAACTAACTACATTTGCATAGTAAATATAGCTAGTTGATATTGTTTGTTTATTATTATTATTACTATTATTATCATTATTATTGCTTACTATATTGCCTAACCAGTTTATGTGGTTAGTTTATGGTTTGCCTATTGCCAGAAAATGGGTTAAAATAGTAATCAGGGTGTGTGAACTGTGAGAATTTACCTTCTGACAATTGTTTCCAAATAACCACCATGGAAGTAATCATTACTGTCTGTATCTTCTGTATTATTTCCCTCTCATTTCCATATTCCTGCAGCCCCATCTCATGGCTTAGGGTGGATTTACAACCCTGCTTCAGAATAAGAGCCTATGCAATAGATTCCACAAATGTCTATGCCCCCATCAATTCGCTAGTCTTTATAGTGGCATGGGTTACAAATGACTCAAGTTTGTACATTAGTTCACTTAAGCATGGGTTAATGAGTAAACATTGCAACCCTAAATGTAATTCAGTTCAAACAAACCATATTGTGGCTTAGCCCAAAGCCTGTAAATCTGGCCTGCATTAAAGCTCACCTGAGCTCAGAGCAAAAAGCGGCAATATTATGGGATTTTAATTTTATTTGCACGAAGGATATGGAGAGTTCCAATGTCCCTTTCTGAAGGAGTTACGTTAGGTGTCTTCATTGATTTCTCCACCTACTGCTTATCCCCTCTAACAGTTACTATACCTTTCCTCTTCTGGAGAGCATTGGATTTGACTTCTAGTAGCCTTTCCCAACCTGGGTGTTCTGGAGTACAGTTTACAGACTTCAGATGTTTAGAATTTAGGGAGAATATGGCAATGTTTATCCATGTCATCTGGAAAGTGCTAGAAGGGAGAAGACTAGATGGTGATTTTATAACAGAGGTCTCCAAACCTCTGGGACTTGAGGTCCACAAGTCTACAAGTCTTAAAGTTGCCAAACTTGAGGACTCCTGTTTTATAACATGGGATTTTTCCTATGGGCTTTCTGCTTTGAAAGCTTTAATAACCACCAAGAGTGGGAGAAATGCTTTATGTGTATTTATAGTGAAAAAGAAGGCAGAAGACGGAGTTACTCTGTTCTACAGATTATCAATGACTCAAGTATTTCATTAATAGATGGATCTGTGGGTGATGTTCATCTACTGCACTTGATACGGAAGAGATTGAACGATACATTATATATTTTTTATTTTCCTGATAAAAGTGAGATACATGGAAAGTGGCAGTAGACAGAGAAGACATTAATGAATAAAAATGAGCTTTGGATAGTTTCTCTAATAGTGATGGCGAACCTTTTTGGCACCAAGTGCCCAAACGCGAATGCACCTCCAAAATGCAACACATGTAAGCCCCCCATGCATGTTCATTACCCCTGCATGCGCACATGTGTCCTCTTGTGCATGCGCCCCACCCCTGCACATATGCCCTGTCCCCTGTTCATGCCCTGCCCCTCACATGTGCCCCGCCTCCACGCATGCACGGCAGAGACCCAAAGACCAGTTGGCAGAGATGAGCGGGACGACGGCACACATCCCTACAGAGAGGGCTGCCCTAGGTTCGCCACCGCTGTCCTATAACTTTATACCTCCGTTCAGCTCTTGTTCACATTAACTATTTCAGGAGAGCCATCTCAGAAAGTTTCATTCTGAGAGCCCTTGTACAACCTTACCCCTTCCATTTTGGCAATCTCCCCCACTGTATCTTCACTCAGGACGGCAATGGCAGGAAGTTACAGCAAGAACGTTTCTAAAACAAGCAGGTTGATTTTTTTTCCCCCTTCTCCTTCCTTGTTCCATTCTCTGTTCTGGAAAATTTGCCCATCATCCCTGTCACTATAGATTCCATGGTAAAATTCCATGGTAAAATTCCATGATTTGCTGCATGTGGTTTCTCTGCTTTTTTAAAAAAACTCTTACTTTGCTGGACCCCAGCCAGCTTTTAAAGTTGATTTAAAAGAAAGCATACCTAATGAGACTCAGCTAGAGAATAGAAATCTAAACAAAATTCAAGATAAACGTTACCCCCATCCACCCTTTTGTTTATCATTACAGAACTCCTTTAAGTCTTAGGGTTATACTAAAAAAAAAGGTGAATAAGATAATTAAATATTGTCTTAAACTACCAGAGTGATTTTTTTTTTTTACATGATAGTGTGTGTGAGGGGGAGGTTGGGGGCTGGGTGAGGAGTTTTGATTTAGGAAGTGTTAGGGATATACACCCTAGCAGAACGTGCAATGGTAGTCAGTCAGGCAGGCAGATATGTGAGATAAACATTGTTGTAGTTTACACTCAGTAAAACAGATACACAGTGCTAGTTAAATAGTTTATTCCAGTAAGATTGTTAGCATAGTAAAACAGTCCATATATCATACACTAAGTTCAGTCCTTCCGGGGATTATCCATTAGCAAAGTCCAGTGTCGAAAAAGAGGTCAGTAAACTCACAAATAATCAGTCCAGTAATATATCTCTTTTTGCAGTAGAGATATGAAGAAAATCAAACCTCTTTTCTTCGTTCAGCAAAACACGCAGTTATCACCATCAATCCATCATTGTCAGCAATCCAGTAAAAGCCAGCAAACAGTGAGCTCTCTTGCTCCCTCTTATGGTGATTTTACAACCGCACCCAAAATACATGGTCTGCATTTAAAGTGATACACACAATCATAGTCTATATATATTATTTTACCCAAACTAAGTTATAGGTAACCATGTTATCCCTAACAGGAAGGTAAGATTATGATTTGCATTTCTCTTTTTCTTTAAGCATCAGTTCATGCTCTGGAAAGATGGCAAGGAAATGAAATGCTCTCATTGTCCTTTTCTATACAAAATGAACTAATTTAATTGTGTTCTAAAGGCTTGCTTATAATATATATATATATTTCATTCCCAAAATAGTCTCATTTGGCAGGTATGTGGGAGGCAACTCACTAATTCTGTCCATACCTAGCTGATATGTGCATATTTTACCATTTTAAACGGAAGCAGGGAGAGATGTTTATTTTTTGTGTCAAAGCTCATTATTTAAGTAAACTGCATTGGGAGAGAACAGAGCTGACTTGTTGCAATCTTGAAGCAAGCAAATTTGAGGCATCTTAAATTAAAATGTGCACTCTCAGTACTTTGATGACATTCTTTCACTGTTTCTCTAATGGATACGTAGGATAGTCTGGATGATGTGATTTAGGGCTGTTCGATTTATGTAGACTTTGAGATACATATGCATATGCCATTTTTAAAAGTCAGTTGTCTGTTTTCATGGGTGAGGTGATCTGTCTTAACCCAGCTGTTCAATGAAGTAATTAATTTCTAGAGAGAATGGCACAAAAATGTTAATATATTCAGGCTGAATTGTGTTTCCTGATCATACCTTCTGCATCTAAACCCGTAAGTAGAGTGTTGTTGTTCATTCCCATCAGTTTATGGTGATCTCAACGTGTTTGCAAAATAACCTAGCTTTGTCCCTGTTTAGGAAAAAATGTTATCATTGTAAGAAAAGTTAAGAAATTGTAAGCAACTTAAAATGTTTTAAAATTCACCTCATGAAAATAAGTAATTCTAAGGTCAATGTTCTGTAGCCGTCTCATAGTGGATATGCAGATTTTAAAATGATGAACCCAGGCTATGGAATTTTAGTAGCACTGAAGACACAAAAGTAGTCTATTGGGGTTTTTTTTGGTTTTGGCCTTCATAAAAATGGAATCAAAACTCTGGTCTTCCCATCACCCTGCCTTGGATTGTTGGAAAGTATCCAGCACCCAAACTCCTTTTTGAGTGACTTTTGTGCAATTTTAGTTGGCTTTTGATGAAAGCAACTCTTTCTCCTCCACTGTATGGTAGAATTTTGAATTGTACTTCATAAAACAGTGTTTCTCAACCTTGGTGACTTTAAGATGGGTGGACTTCAACTCGCAGAATTCCCCAGCCAGATTGGTGATAGATTGGTGGGGAAATTCCATGAAAAATATCTACACAAGCCAAAACCGAATTCTGTGGGTGGCAGAGGAGGTTAAAATGTGCATTGTATGATTGTGTTTAACCTAATTTCAATCTTTGTGTATTTTATGTCGTTGCAGGGGTTTCTTTTCAAATGAGGGAGGGCAGCCTGTCAAGCCCGAAATTGACATATGTGTAGCCATTTTAGTTAGGCTTAATATATATTCTACTTCTTATTTTCTCTGTGGCAGTAATGGGGGGAAGGGTTTCAGACTCACCACATTCCTAAGGGGGGAGGAGTGGAGATAAAGAGAGTGTTTTGGCTAGGTGATCTTTCTTCCTGTGGGAAACTAGCTGTCCGTGTTTGGGCCCCTGGAGATGGAGATTTATGACATCAAGCAACATTGAATTACTTCTATTGGAGAATGTGACTTTCGGGGGCTGTTTCTAACTTGTAATATTGTGGGGTAATTCTGGGTTGTGTTAGATCCGGAATTACCATGGACTTTGCCAATTTGATGCTTTCCTAAATAAAAGAATTTGTTTTGGAAGATGGACTTTGTTCTTTTCTTTTTCAATGGATTTCATCACTTGGAAACCTGACAATTTGCTTGCTGGGGAATTCTGAGAGTTGAAGTCCACCCATCTTAAAGTCGCCAAGGTTGAGAAACATTGGCATAGGAAATCAGCAGCAAATTTGAAAGCTATCCAAGATTCAGTCTACAGAAGAAGCTCTTCTGAAATGGCCCAAACTTCCAGACACCTTTCTTGTCAATACATATGGAGACAGATGCTCTTCTGTTGCTTTCATGCTATGGAATGGACTTCCGTAGGAATTGCTTTTGATACCCACTCCCTCCCATTTTTCTGCTGCTAAGACACATCTCCTTTGTTGAGCCTTTCATTGCTTGCTGTTTTAGCACTGCTTTTTCATGGATGTTTTTGACTTTTTATGATGTATTGGATATTTTAGTTGTGGTTGGCCGCATTCATCCTGAATGAATGAATGAATGAATGAATGAACGAGGCAATAGCACTGAATACAAGTGTCACTTTAATAATATCTCTGTGCTAATTAACAATTCCAGAAATAATGCATCTTGGTTCTCCTCTTAGGATGCTGATTTTCCTTCTCCGGCACACTTGCTGTGACATGACAGGAAAAATTATGGAAGGAAACTGTAGCCTGTTGATTTATGAAAAAGTGGAAACCCTCCTACTGATCTTAGTTGCAAATCCTATGTAGGCAAACCTGTGAGCAGGTGCTTAGAGAGGTATTATTTTATTTGGCTATTCATTGACTGTTGCTGTTTTAGTGGCCTTCCTAAAATCCCGCTTTTGGGGGGAGGGTAGAGATTTACAACTGTCGGAGATGTATGTACTGTAAATAGACAATTATAGGAGAAACACAAATTAAAAAGAAGTTGGGCACTTTTCAGGGTAATGTATTGAGGAGATGGTGGGAGGTCCTGAAGCAAAGAATATGGTTGGAGCAACTCCAAAAGTAGGTAGACACATGCTTTCTCTGACACCCCTTTTCCCCCCCTTCCTCCTGTCACATCTTTTTTTCTTCTTCATTAATTCATTCTTCCCTCATGGCCTTAAGCAGCACACCACAAAAATGGAACTGTTAGCTCTTTTCAAAGGTCTGGGCTGGCTTAAAGCAAAGAAAACTGGGTAGCGCATGAGCTGCAGGTTGCCCAACCCCGAGGCAAAAAAGCTTCGAAATGAACTAGATTTGGGGTTTGGTTTTGTGCTGAGCATCTGCTAAGCAGAAATGCAAAGGGACATTTTGCAGTGGGGGAAATAGCAGGTGGGAGCCCTGCCCTTCTGTCTTTTTCTCCTCGCTGCTTTTCCCTGGTGGTTATCTCTTCCTTCCAGAGCTCTGAAAACATATAGGAAGGAGATTTTAACGTGGGCTTTTAGATTGCCCCGACGAGTACAGGGTGGATACGGCACTTTTGTTAATTTAGCTTTTCTGGATGTCTTTAAAATGCACGTAGGCTTATTATATACACAACGTTTAAAATGTTGTTAGCTGTTTGGAGTTTTATTCCAAATATAATGCATAAGTAAAAGTTTCAATACATTGCAAAATGCAGGGGGTGGGGGAAAGGGAGGTAAAGCACTTCTAAGCTGTAACTGTGTCTGCCAGTCTTTTGAGCGGTGATCTAGGCATCCTAGCTAAGTCTTCAGCTCCTGTAAGCATTTGGCTCTTCTCCCAGCCAGTTATAGTTCAGGCTGTGCAAGCTTTTTTGCTTCAAAAATATAAGATGACTTTGATAATAATAGATGTGGTTACCCAGGCAAAGCAAACTTGGCGGGGGGAGAGGAAACACTGAATTTTGTGAATGGCGTAAGTTATGTACATCTGCAAGTTCCCATCCTTTCCTTTTCCTTACGCAGCCTTCAGAAATTGGACAGGGTGGAACATGACTATTGAAGCCCTTCGGAGAAGAGAGTCAACCTTGTTCCATGCTTTATCATGTGAAAAGGTGGCTCTTGAACTTCAGAAGATCTTGACTGCTTGCTCTTTTAAATTTAACAAAAAGAACAGTTGCAGGAATTGGGTGCGTCTAGTTTAATGAGAAGGAGGGGGTGACATGATGGCAGTCTTCCAATATCTCAGGGGCTGCCACAAAGAAGAGGGAGTCAAGCTATTCTCCAAAGCACCTGAGGGCAGGACAAGAAGCAATGGGTGGAAACTAATCAAGGAGAGAAGCAACCTAGAACTAAGGAGAATTTTCCTGACCGTTAGAACAATTAACCAGTGGAACAACTTGCCTCCAGAAGTGCTCCAACACTGGGGTTTTTAAAAGGAGACTGGACAACCTTTTGTCTGAAATGCTTTAGGGTTTCGGGCTTGAGCGGGGAGAGGGGTTGGACTAGAAGACCTCCAAGGTCCCTTCTGACCCAGAACATGAACGAGTGAGGAAATGCTAATATAGATATTTCATTCCACGCCCAAGAAAATAACCTTGCATGCTGAATCCATGGAATCATAAAGGAGCCCATTCTGGCTTTGATGCAATAAAGCCTCCCAATCTAACCAATTCTGTGTGTTTCACTTTATGTGGTGCTTGAGCCCTGCTTTTTTTCGCCTCAAATTCTTAATAGTTCGGGTGGCAATCTGGTCATTGAGATTTGTGCACTTAGAGAATCTGGGAGAATAAGATAGCATGTCAGTTGGAAACTAGAAGCCAAGAATGTACATGGGCTTTTTAGGAGCCCAGGGGAAGCAATATTCTTTGACCCTTTGCCAGGCAAAAGGGTGGTATGTGTATGTATGTGTGTTGGTAATCTAGGGGTATTGGGAAAATTAACTTGCCTGCTGAAAATGTTATGTGCCTGAGCCAATGGGGTCATAGATTTCCTGGCAGTCTCCACATGCAAGCTGTTGTGAGACACGACAGTTAGCCTTGTTCCTAATTCTGAATCCCATGGTATCCCTTTCTGATGCGGAATGCCATCTGCTACTGGAACTAAATCCATCTCTCTCCCATCCCCAAATGTCCACAGATCTGCTCCAGAGGTTTGGATATATGTGCAGAGGGTGGTCTTGGGGGGAGGGAGGGGGAAAGAGCATGAAGGGAAGTCCCATTGCGCTAGTGGAAACACATTTACAGGGGAATATTCTCAGATATAACCAGCGAGGCATTTTGCAGTAGGCTAAAATCTCTTTACTGAGTTTCACTCCAAAAGTCTTTATTGGAAATTCTGACCTTACTGGGTACTTGAAAAAACTGAAACTGCAACTTCTTAAGAAAACAGAAAAACTATTCCCCACATAACTTTTTACCTCCTACATATTTCCTAATGAAATTACTTTGTTTTGTTCCTTTCACTCCCCGCCCCCTCTTCTCAATGTAATTGTTCAGTTTCTATGTGCAAGTAAAGGGATTTATTAAAGACAATTTAATATGAATGAGGAAAATTAATTTCTACACGTCCGTGGAACTGGAAAATGAAAATGAAAGCAGTACGATAAAAGCTATAATGTGTTACTAACTATTCTGCAGCTGATTTTTTTTAAAAAAAAAATGCTTATGCATCTGCAAGGTTTTAAATTGGAGAGCAAAAATTGGGGTTCTCTGTCAATGTCGTTAGATATCACAGCTATCTTCCTTGCATTACTACACAGTTGTATCTCAGTACTCATCCTTAATTGGTTCTGGGAGGTGTGATGAGTATCCGAAATGATGAATACCCAACACATTTTTCCCATAAGGAATAATGTAAGTGAGTCACAAGGTAGCCGACGCCGACAAGTTCTAGCTTGTGCCCTGAGTACCGAACAAATTACGAGTACCAGGACAAAATGTTCATGTCAAAATGTATTCAGTACCATATTCAATGAATTTCAGAGCGGTTGAGTACCAAGGTGCCACTATATCCCCATAGTCTAAACGGTAGTCTTTAATGCAGTTCCTGAAATTCCCATGATATTAGGGTGATTATTAAAAACAAATCATGTATTTATTTAGAAAACCATACTGAAACCTATTTAATTGCAACTTAAGAGTATCAAATGGATGGCAACACCCAAACCTTCTGAGATGATCTTGGAAAAACTAAGCAGGATTGAATCTGGGTCATATGTAGGTTGAAGGCCACCAGGTCTAGAGTAAGATGTTGAAAAAAGAACCTTCTCCCCCAAAGGCAATGGCAAATTGCCTCTACATAGGAGTTGTCTCATTTTCAGTTGTCTCCATGAAATGTCTAGGACAATAATATCAATGGATGTGTGCCTATTTGGACCATTCAAATGGGAAATCACCTGTAAAATGACACATGTATTCAGGCAATGCTGGCTCCCTCAGCTAGGAAACAGATGAGCACTACCCCTTACAGTCAGCCATGACTGGACAGGGAAACCTTTACCTTTAAGCATGTATGTGACAATTTCTCAGAAATGCTCCAGCAAGTAATGATGGTTAGAATGCATAAAATGTATGTTTTCTTTTCTCCATCTCCCTATTATTTCAACTGCTTATGGTACACATGCTTGAACTAAGGTTAAAGTCTTTATCCGGTTACCTTGGGAATCATTGAGCCAATCAAACAGATCTGAAAGGGTAGTTCTGTAAATAAATGTGGGGAAACCTTTAAGTTTGTTTAAGCTCTTTGGAGGAAGAGCAAAGCAAATGTATTGAGTAGTTCTTTAGAAGTGGAGTCAGTGCAGCAGAAATAATGGATTGACTGGTACTGAAGAACTGCAAGGCTTCAGATACAGAAGGATCTTAACAGGCTTGAACCTTGGGCACTGTCTAACAAAATGAAATTCAATGATGAAAAAAGTAAGGTTTTACACTTAGGCAAGAAGAAACAAATGCACAAGTAGAGTATATGTGGTACCTTGCTCAATAGTAATAACTGTGAGAGGGATCTTGGAGTCCTAGTGGACAATCACTTCAATATGAGCCAGTGTACAGCAGCTGCCAAAAAAGCCAACGCGGCATTAACAGAGGGATAGAATCAAGATCACGTGAAGCATTAACACCACTTTATAATGCTTTGGTAAGACACTTGGAATACTGCATCCAGTTTTGGTCACCATATTATAAAAAAAAGATGTTGAGACTTTAGAAACTACAGAGAAGAACAACAAAGAGGATTAGGGGACTGGAGGCTAAAACATATGAAGAACGCTTGCAGGAACTGGGTATGTCTAGTCTAATGAAAAGAAGGACTAGGGAAGACATGATAGCAATGTTCCAATATCTCAGGGGCTGCCACAAAGAAAAGAGAGTCAAACTATTCTCCAAAGCATCTGAAGGCAGGACAAGAAGCAACGGATGGAAACTAATCAAGGAGAAGAAGCAACCAAAGAGAGGTTTTGTGGGTTTGTCTAGAAATTGTAGGTGGTCCAGCATTGGAGGTTTTTAAGAAGAGATCAGACAACCATTTGTCTGAAATGGTATAGGGGTTTCCTGCCTGAAAAGGGGGTTGGACTAGAACACCTCCAAGGTCCCTTCCAACTCTGTTATTCTGTATTCTGTAATTCACATTACATTAGATTAGATTCAACTTTATTGTCATTGCCATGTATACAGGCAACGAAATGCAGTTAGCATCCAACCAGAGTGCAAGACAACAGTAAAATATAAATATATGTATGCAAATATGCAAGGCATCTATGAATATGTCAATGGAAAACACAACAAAATGTATGTACACGAGCACACAAAGATAAGTGTGACTACACATATATGAACATATACAACTGTGCAAAATGTTTATGGACACGTTGAATATAAATACAGATGCACAGAGAATTATACAAAATACATCACATATTATCAAGGGAAGCATCAGCATATATGTGGGGACAAATGAACTGAGGAGTTCAGCAAGGAAACCGCTGTATGGTAAAAGCTGTTCCCTCGCCTGCTGGTCTTAGACTGCAGGCACCTGAACCTCCTCCCAGATGGAAGAAGAGTAAACAGTTTGTGGGCTGGATGGAAGGGGTGCTTAACAATGCTGTGGGCTTTACGCAGACATTGTTTCCCTTTACTATTGGTAATAGTGAGTAGAACTCATTGGGAGTTCTGATTTAGCAACCTTTGAAAGGCAGTGTTGGAAGAAATGTCCATCTGGGTTCAGTTCCAAGTAGGAAGAAAGACACTGGAAACATGGAGACTGCTTGGAAGGATGGTTTAAGGGTGGTCAGCAGGACTACATGGTTTGAGGTCCTGGGCAAAAAATATCATATGGTTGAGAGAGAGAGATACCCTCTGTTGGGCTTTGAACTTGCTTCCTGTTCCTGTGGCAAGAGAAGTATCCTCATTGGTTGTTAGACTCCCACGGGGCCATGCAGGGGCAACTTTGTAGGTTGTCTTGAGTCCCAGGCTTGATTGAATCTTGCTGGGTGATGTAATGAAGGGGCTTTGGGCAATTCCTTTTATGGCTTAATGGCTTTGTCCTGGTTTGGATTTTGAGTGAGGGCTAATCCTATCACTCTGGAGCTGAAGGTCTTTTGTGTTGTCCGTAGGGTGGCCCAGACTTTCTGGGGCTATTAACAAAGGTGGGGGCTGCTTTCCAAGAGCATGTTTCTCCTTTTCTCATCCAGGGAGGTATAATATTCTGCCTTTTTAATATTTCCGAGAATATTTCATTCTTTTAGGACAGTGAGTTCTGTCAACACTGAGTGCCGAAACAGGAGTATGTGTGTGTGCGCCAGAAACCATAAGAGCAGCTGCGGCAAGAGGGCACATGCACATGCCAGGTGGCTGCTCTTCCGGTTTCTGGTGCACGCATGTGCGCTGGCCACCTGGTCTTCTGGTTTCTGGCGTGCATGCGCATGTGAAGACCAGCTGACCAGTGTGCATGTGTGCATCGGAAACTGGAAGAGCAACTCTTCCGGTTTCTGGTGCTCCTATGCACATGAAGACCAGCTGGCCGGCGCACAGGAACCCGGAAGAGCAACGGGCTCACATGACCAGAGAGATGGGGCTGAGTGCCACTTCTGGCACATGTGGCATAGGTTCACCATCACGGCTCTAGGAGAAGGGTGGATGTTGAGGTAATTCCCCGTTAGGAGAATGAGTGCACACAGGGAGACGTAGTGAGAGTGGTGAGGAATAACACACAACCAGCACACAGATACACTGTATAGTAAAATGTAGGTTTTTGCTTCCAGTAAATGGTTAAGCAAAGTCCAACAAGCAGTCCAAGTCATACGTGGTTAAAGCAGTCAGTTTTTCAGTCCAGGGATAATCCAAATAACAAAGTCCAGTATCATAAACAGTTCAGTAACAGACTCACAGCAATCCAAGAAGAATGATGATCAGCAACAGTCAATAGGGAAAAATGCAGGAACCAAGAACATCGACCATCAGAACATCTAGCAACTAGCAACTAACGACAACAGAACAGAACAACCCAGGTTTCTGGCTCCATCTTATGGCCCTTTGAGGAACCACACCCAATTACAATTTTAGCATTCCCTTAAAGAGACAGTATTTAATGTCTATCCTGGTTTATATATTTCCAACCCAACTGTTAGGTGACTATCAATTCCTGACAGTGGGTACTAACTTTCTACAGCAGAGAATGGGTTCTCTTTCTAGGCAAGAAAATCTAGCTAGAAGCAGCTGTGATTATTAATGCTCATATGGGAGTAATCAGAGATAATGCTTGTGCAGATAGAATTAATATGGAGCCTCCCCAAGGTAATTGAAATGTTTTTATTTTTTAAAGATCTAAAAAGCATTTTGCAAGCGGGTGCTAGTTGATTTAAGACAAACTGAAGAGGTGTTTTCATCTACTTTAAAAAGCTTAATATTCGTTACTCCAATTTTTTTTTTTCCTTTTGAAGAAAAAAGAAGTCAATCCTGCCTTTGGCATTAAATGATTATCTTTCTGAACTCGCTAATTGCCTAATACATCTTTCTAAAAGGGCTAATTTTTATAGGAGCATGTTAGAGCCAAGAAAGAAATATTTTCCCCAGTAAGGATTCTACAGAAAATTAAAAAAGCAAAGATAAATTGCTGTGCCTTAACAAGTCATTTCAGGCTGGGCTGAGCACATTTTTACATTTTTACAGGAAAAGGGCACAGCTGCTGGGGGGGGAGGTAATTGGGGCCATGGGGTTAAATACATTGAGTGGCCATTAGTAACCATCCATCGTGTTAATATTTAATAGTTAATATTCAGAGTAAACTGGGGATTCAGGATTGGATCTAGCAAGTACTGGGGGTGATTTTCCCTCTTTTTTAGATCTCCTTTTGGCACTTTAAGCTAGTAATCCAGTGGCTGATGTGAGGAATTTGGACTGTCCAAATGTAATAAGTGAAGAATTTAGTCAGCAAACTCATATCTGAGCACTTAATAGTTTGATGTTCCATGGTTTTCTATTCCAAGTTGTGTTTCAATCAGGGATGGCCACTTCCCAAATCTATATCTTATTTTTAGTAAAAAAAAAAAAAAAAAGTTCAATGAAAATAGATATTTTAAACTATGCAACAGATTGCTTTTGTGTTTTCAACCCTCACCTGTGGTGCCAAATGTTGTTTCGTTGTCAGAGATGCAATCAAAGAAAAAACAGGATGAAAATAAAAAAGAATTTCAAAGGTTGTAAAATTAATGAAAAAATTAAAAATGAGATATAAGTATACATATTAGAATATCTAATGTCAGTTTAAAGCTGTTAAATATTAGAATGTCAATATGAAAACCAGTAATTAGCACTATAATCAGAATGACTTAGGTTACAAATTACAATAATTTCTGCCTAACGTAAGAAATTTGGCAAATTGGACAAATCATAAGGAGATCGAATGTGAGTTTTACACTAGGCAAAATAAGAGGTATGAAGTCACAGTGTCTTTTTCCAATCAGGTGAACTCCAAAACTCCAAGCAGGAACAGTTAGGAAAATTGATTGGATGAAGAGAGTTGCAATTAAAATACCAGGTTGGAGAAAGTATGGTATGGAGCAATACTAGGAACACTAGGTATGGATCAGTCCCTAGATTAGAGTATCCTGATCATTGATAGTTTTTAATTAAACCAGAAAGTCTGTTTCTTCCATCAGAACGTAGGCATAGCTATCCAGGGTCCTGAAGAATTCCTTGCTTGTGTTCTGATATTGAAACCACCCCCTCCTCAATGTAATTCTCTCAAGATATGTCGCATTTCAAGTTCTGTTCAGCTCTGGCAGGAACTGAGACCGAACACACGGGAACTCCCAACTTTTCTGATTTCAAATGAATTTCTTACTATGCTTGGGAAGATCAATACTGAATCAAGCATAAGAGATGAAATTTAGGAGAGTGGACCAGAGCTCTCCTTCAAAAGTCATTTTATAAGGTTCTCTGGAGCTCAAAACTGAGTCAGCCATCTTTCAACCATCTGACTTTGGAAGCCTACAATTTCTAATATGTTCTTCTATGCTTCTTTTCCCTCCTCCAGAAATACATCTAGCTGGTGTTAGATATGTATTCTTCCTCCAAGTCTCATGAAAAAGGCTTTCGGAGATGGTGCTGTAAGGCAAAGGGTTTTCTTTTCTGCTATTTGGGGCAGGCAGTGGTGCAATTGTGTGCTCTCTTGTACACTCACCACCTGATCATCTTCCTGTAGCAGAAACCCGAAGAGTCTTTGGTAACTGTAATTTTAAGTTTAAAGATGCCACCAATATCTTTTACCACTGTTGCTGCAGCAAGTGCTGTCCTGGCTGCCATTCTGGGAATGATTCTTCAGCCTTTCCAAGAAGTTTTTTCATAGCTGATCTCATTGGTTCTTGCCCCTCTCTCCTTACCCCTCCCTCCCCCTCCTGTGGCATCTGCTTTTCAAGACTAAATTGTAGAGAGAAATTCTCCCTCCTACTCTCTTTCTCTCTTTCCGACCTAATTTCCACTTATGAAAGCAGTTCTAATTTATTGCATGCTATGCATGCACCTGCTGGGCCCTGGAGAAGGGGACGGGAGAAATAAGCTGGAACCGATTAAAGACATCATTTCTGTGCATAGACTAGCTGAACCGCTACCTGGAATTCTGGGAGAATAGCTATGGCTCAAGACAATCCCACGTTGAAGCATCATATTCCTGTTCTCCTGCTGTTGGCATTGTGTAGTAACCAGAAATACAGTGCTCTTAGGCATGAGGGATATTTTCTTCCCTCAACTACCCATGGGGGAAGCACTGGTTAGATAAGAGTCTAACTTCATGGTACAGCTCAGCTTTTGTTCAGCTGGTGTATTTCAAACTTCCATACTTAGAACTAAGGAGAAATTTCCTGACAGAACAATTAATCAGTGGAACAACTTGCCTCCAGAAGTTGGGAATGCTCCAACACTGGAAGTTTTTAAGAAGAAATTGGATAACCTTTTGTCTAAGGTGGTGTAAAGTTTCCTGCCTAAACGGGGTTGGACTAGAAGACCTCCAAGGTCCCTTTCTATTCTATTCTATTCTATTCTATTCTATTCTATTCTATTCTATTCTATTCTATTCTATTCTATTCTATTCTATTCTATTCTATTCTGTCTTCCTGTCACCTCAATCAGCAGCAGATATTGGGACTTTCAGTCCAGCATGCCTGGACAGCATTGGCTTGAAAAAGGCTGGCATTGACCAAGGAGTCCATTTGCATACTTGCACATGAGTTGCAAAGTTAATAATGTAAGATAGCGCCCCCCCAACCTTTTGGGCGCCAGGTATCGGTTCCGTGGAGAGAGGTTTTTCCACAGACTGGAGGGGGTGTGGTTTCGTGTGCTGCCTGCATTCCACGGATGCGGCTTTGCTTGTTTGCAGGGCCCAGTTTCTGGCATGCCATGGACCTGTGGCAGTCCATGGACCGGGGGTTGAGGACTCCTGATGTAAGAGATCAACTTGTGCACATACGGGCAAAAAAATCCAGTGAAAGTGATTTATTGGGTCTCAAAAAGTATTGGTATAGATCTTATTGGCTTAACAGCCATTAATTTAGCTCTGGCTGTATGTGTCTCCTTTCTCATGAGTTTTATATTTTATTTCATAAGGGCAGGAACATTTTTTCCTTAGCCAGCTTTTCTTTTCTTGTAGTTGTGTCCATATATTCATCTTTCCTTTGCCTCCTTCCGTCCTCTTTCACCTCCTCAATTGAAGCATCAAGACCAAACCTGGAGTTAAGGCGATTGATTTGTGACAAACTGTTTCCAATCTCTTTTTGGCACCAGCATTAAGTCATGCAAAGTGCATGCAGTGATTAACTCTACCTTACAACTTTCTATACTCAAAGTGGCAGCCAACCAAGTGAAGGTGGTTGGGTGGAAAATCTCAGAAGATTCCACTGTAATGCCATTGTGCATTGATTCTGCATTTCAGAAAGGCAGAGGAAGTGACAGCCTGACGCCTCTACATGTGCTTCTTAACAATTATTTTTAACACATGCACCAGAGCACAGAACTCTGGGTTGCTTGCAATATTGATTAGAATGGTTTTATATATATATAAACAAGCAAGAAATATATGATAATATTATTATGTGCACATGATATATGTACCCAACAGACACACTGTTGAACTGAAAGGTGGTTTTATAGGTTTGTTTTGTTGTAAAAATAATTTTTTTTTTCAAAAAACAACAATTATTTCTAACACATGCACCGGAACACAGAACTATGGGTTGCTTGCACACTGCATATGTTCTTTTGTTCCATAGCCTAGCACAGTTTGTACCAGCTTGAGAAATGTTAGTTTGTGCTGGTGCAATTCCATTTCTATGTCTTCATGGCCAGGAGCATGATTTCCTATACAGTTTTGTTCGTTTTGTTTTGTTCTCTCCTTCCTTTCTCGTTAGTGTGAAAATTAAACTTACGGGAGGTCTTTGTGAAAGTGCTGAGGATGATGTGTCGAGGCCAAAACACACATACTTTCCCTTGCCATAAGACTCAAGGATATTTTACAAGACAGTGGCAATTGTTGAAGTGTACTGGCTGCATAGTTCCTCTAAATCTGCTTTATAATATCGCCTACCGGTAGGTTTTGTGACCATGGAAGTTAAGCAAGTTAGGAATAATTTTATTAAATAACACTGGTTTTGTAAACTGGTTTTTCTTTTGCCATTCCAGTGGTAATAAATATGCATTACTTCATTTCATTTCATTGATCCTGTCAATAGAGTGACAATAAACATGTACAGCATAAAAAGTATACGGTGAAGTGCCAAGATGCTGCATTTGGTCTTGGCTTCCTGACATATCTCTGCACACGTCCCTTCTGGGCACTTTTAAAGCCCTTTGGAACACGATTATTGTAAACTAACAGCACAATTTCTTTTAGGATTATGCATGCTTCAAACGTTATTGGAAGGAAGAGCTTCAAACTCCAGATGACGCACCACACATCTCTCCTACAAATTAAAGCAGCCTGATTTTTTTTCAGAGTCCCACATAATTTGGAAAAAAAATAGAAGTGGCTGCTTTGAAAATGGCATCAAATTTAATCAGCCAATTTCTCAGCTGCTTTCTCTGATTCCTATCATTCTGAGAAAAGACATGCATGAAGATTATGATGTACACTTTAAAATTAATATTTTTCAAAAAGTAAACTCCCAAGTTATCTTCCCAAGTTTAGCTCTGTCCACAAATGTTATAAAGTGTTAATCAATCTATGCCCCCCAAAATATTAAAGATGGTCCTTGACCATCAAAACACTGCCTGCTTCTAAGTTGACATATGGTTAGTTTTGGTTGACTAAACTGTATGTTTTATTTGCAGTTATTGGTTGAGTTCACACATACACAAAATTAACTAAACCATTAACTGCTCCATGCATTCAGATTAAGCTTGGTGAATTGTTTTTTTTTCTTTGGTTTCATTAGCTTCATCCATCCCTTTTTGGATAGATTGCAAGTCAGGATAACATAATGAGTGAAAGCAATTGCTGTTGAAACAAGTCAAGTATGGTGAAAAAATACTTTGGATTTTTTCTTTCATTCTTTGTTCTCAAAATTATAATGGATCCGTGAAGGGTGTATGTGAAGGGTGAGGAATACAATGGAAAGTTTTACATTATAGAAAAAAAATAGAAAAAATCATTCTGTTGGATGGAAATAAGTTAATTCAACCCTAGGTCAGAGTTTTTCTGAGGTTATATTCAGGGGTGGGATTCTACCAGTTCGCACCTATTCGCTAAAACCGGTTGTTAACATTCTAAGCAGTTCGGAGAACCGGTTGTTAGAAGAAATTATTGGCCTAATCCTGTAAGGAAGGCAGGAAGGAAACATTCTGGTGTTGCTTACAGAAACTGCCTCTCCGTTAACCCTTATTACATTCTTGGCAGGGCTAGATTTCCTGTCTCAGGAACTTCTCTGGAGTTATTTTTTCCCTCCTTTACTGGTACTTTGCTTGTGTGGAGTGACCATTCAAAGTTACAATGGCACTGAAAAAAGTGACTTATGACCATTTTTCACACTTACGACTGTTGCAGCATCCCCACAGTCATGAGAGGCCAGGCGAAGAGATGCGTGCCTCGTTGTGAGTGATATTGAGTTGGCCACACCCAGCCAATAACATGACCATCAAGCCACGCCCACCAACTAAGCCACGCCCACAGAACCGGTTGTTAAAAAATTTGAATCCCACCCCTGGTTATATTCATACATGGAGGGACTTCCAAAGAATCTGTTGAGCCCCACATGTCAAGTTCAATTATTTTTCTCCCAGAATAAAAGGGAAGAAATTTGCAAGATAGATTTAGATTTCTCTCCCCTTTGTGTTTTGTTGCAACTAGTCTAAAGATAACCTATTTTGCATTTAGACAATCTCATCAGCATTAGCCAGTATTAGCTTGATCATTAATTTGTCTAGTCTTTTAAAGTCTTCTTAGTTGGTGGCAAAAGTTAATTGATTATAACTGTAAGATCTTAATAACCAGTTCAAAACTGCCCCAAAATGCTGTTTTCATTAGTTTGAGCTTTTTTTGCATCAAGGATTACATTGGATAATGTTTGTGAATGATGTATATTAAACACTTAGACTACAAGATTATATTCAATTCAATTCAGTTTATTACAGTGATAGACCAGAGGTCAGAACAAATAAAACACTCAGTAAACATACAATTAAAAATTCTAGTATAAAATAATAAATAACAACTAAAATCTATGATAAAATCCAGTCTGTCAATTATACATGGTCTCACTATACTAAAATTACAATCCATAAACTGTGTGGCCTATTGTCAGTTTAATACTAAAAGGGAAAGGAATAAGCAGTGCAAAGGGTTTACCACATTTGTTGTATAAAATAACTATGGTGGATTAGACATGTGTTTCTGATGAATCCCCAGTGCTGCGGTGCAGAATCTAGCCACATGCACTGTAATTATAGACTGTTCATCCTTAAGCAGCCACTGGAGATAAGCAGTGCTAAAACGGCCAGGATACAAAGTAAAAGTAAAGGTTCTCCTTGCACATATGTGCTAGTCATTTCCGGTTCTTGGGGGCGGTGCTCATCTCCGTTACAAAACCCAAGAGCCAGCGCTGTCCGAAGATGTTTTAATGGTCATGTGGCCAGCATGACTAAACGCCAAAGGCGCACAGGACGCTGTTACCCTCCCACCAAAGTGGTCCCTATTTTTCTACTTGCATTTTTACATGCTTTCGAACTGCTAGGTTGGCAGAAGCTGGGACAAATAACGGGAGCTCACTCCCTTATGCAGTGCTAGGGATTCAAACCGCCAAACTGCTGACCTTTCTGATTGACAAGCTCACTGTTTTAGCCACTGAGCCACCTAAGTTATAGACTAAGTTATAGACTGTAGTTATAGACTGTTCATCCTTAAGCAGCCACTGGAGATAAGCAATGCTGGAATGGCCAGGATACCTAGCAATTCTTGGCAACACTGAAACCTCAAAAGGTTATATCAAATCTGATTTTAAAAGTTTGTGTGCATATGTGATGTGTACGTTCATACCGGTAATGATGTTAATTTAGCTGAAGCTAAAACGATGGCGAGAAAGCTTAGGATCTCAATTAAAGGTAGAGTTCCAGTCTTTGCTGAAAGCAGTGGTGTTTTTTTTGTTTTAATAATAGTGCCTGCTTACCATGAGAGATTCTCAGAAAATATGGATTAAGTCAACAGCTGGTATGGTGAGAATTTGGCCTGGGAGCATGAAATTCCAGATATAAAAATTAAGCTGCAGTGTGCTGCTTTTTGGAAAGTAGCTTTTGGTGGCTTTCTACTCTGAGCGTTGGGTTCCATAACAAAGGAAGAAGGAAAGAAGGAATCCAGATAGAGAAGCTTGGGTCTCAAGAGCAGGTTTTCCTTGGATTTCACCCAGCCACAACATTGAGAACTTGGACCTTCTCCTTCAGGTAGAGAAGCAATTTTACCCAAGCCTGCTTGCCAGGCCCAAGCGGACAGAGCTGCTTTTATCTCTCGTGGAAGGAGAAGCTGTGCTGCAACTTGCTTCTTCGTTGGGCTTAGAAGAGCCTCTGCATTTGTTGAGAGAGAGAGAGACGAAATAGTGTCACCCTTGAGCTGCTTATCTCGAGTCAAGTTAATAGGCAGCCCTCCTGGAAGCTCCAGCTGCAGCAGTACAGAACTTTAATCGCCAGTCTGGGGTCGAGTAATTAAACGAAAGTGGGGTGGGACCGGCAGCTCCCCTGAGTCCTGGAATCCTTGCAGCTGGCTGATTCCTCCACAGCTTGTGCTGCAGCCAGAACCACTTGTGGGTCTGCTGAAACTAAAGATAAAGGCCTGACAGGAGGCGACGGCAAATGGGACAACCTGCAAATTGCCAAAGCAGAAGAGTACAAATGAGAGGAGATAAAAATAATAATATTCGTTTAATAAACGCCTGCCTTGTTCTTAGGTGGGATTTGCAGTAGCTCCCTTCTGAGGATCTGAGCTTCACTTGCTGCGCCTTGAGGTCTTTTGCTATCTTTGCATTAAAGGAGAAATACGCTTTACCGATGCCAGAGAGAAATATTCGAATTGGTGGGTAGAAATCGCAGGAAAGGAGAGTAGGGGAAACTTCTAAGGGCTTATTCGAGAGGAAAACCAAGTAGCCGTAGAAAACGACAAAGTCCTCTTTCACTGCATTAAGCAAAACATGGATGTTTTCAGCAGGAGACGCTGAATAGGAAGCCAAACCAAATGATCAGATGTTCTGGGTTTTCATTCCAACCATCCATAATAAGACGCAGGGGGGTTAGAAGGAAATATTGCAGGCTAACTCTGCCCACTGCCAGCAGATTGATCCTGACTGGCTGAAGGTTGACTCAGGCTCCAATCCTTCCAATAAAATGAGGACCCAGGTTGTTTGGAGGGAATAGGTTGACTCTGTAAAACTGCTCAGACAGGGCTGTAAAGCACTATGAAGCGGTATATAAATCTTAGTGCTATTGCTGTTATGTATATGGGCGAGTGGGCTGGGGGAGATTGCAAAGCGAGGGAAATGCACAAGACACTTACATGCAAGCACACACATATGGAGAGGGGGGAAGGGGGAGGGGGAGAGAGAATGGGGGGAGACAGAGAGAAAAGTACAACATGATGGGTAGGAGAGAGGAGACACCCCATTTGACTGAAAATGTTTCACAGCAGATAGAATTGGCTTCAACTGGGAGAAAGGAAAGAAAAATCCAGAGACACAATAGTACCGAGAATTCTCTAGTTTCTTTGCTTGGTATTTCAAATCTTATTTGATTAAAAATGAGATGAAGAGGTTGGAGGAAAGTTTGAAATGTCGATTACTCTGTGAAAAGAAAGACAGAAGGCATAATTGTACGCCTTTTCTTTAGTGTGTGTGTGTGTGTGTGTGGTTTCTGGTTTATCTATTTCTCCTTTTTTATCTTTGTTCTTGTTTGTTTTGTACATTTTATTTCATTGAAAATTTTTATTTAAAAAATACAAAAAGGCTTATCGTCTGATTTTCTATAGGTATATCAACCTGCTATTTCCTTGACAATAGGGAGGGTAACAATCTTATCAAAGAGGCATATGGTAAATAATGGCAGACTGAGGATTGAACCCCTGGCCTCACCCCACTGCAGGTTTTGGAGAGTGAGGGTGGTTAATTTTCCTCTTGGTACCGTAGATCAGTGGCCCCCAACCTTCTTTGAACCAGGGACCGGTTTCACGATTATTTATTCTTCCATGGACCGGTACCTGAGTAACACGAGACTCCACCACCATTGGGACGGCTCTTCGTTCGAAGCCGCCCCACCCCTTCGACAAAACTAAGGCGCGAGCACCCAAATGCCACTTTCCAACTGAAAATCCGGAAGCGCCATCGAAACAAGATGGCGGCGCCCAAGCTTTGCGGCCCGGGGACCGGTGGTTGGGGACCCCTGCCGTAGATGATCATGAGTTGAGAGGGGATGGCAGAGAATCCATCAGATACTGCTCTGAAACTACCTTGTAGTAAATTGTGTCAGAGTTACACTACCATCTGCTTCATTGCTGAGGTGAATTATAGGTGGGCTGTGAGGCAGGAACATTTATTTTGATACACTTCTCTCCAGTTCAGGGATGAGAAAAGTATCTTTCCCCAAAGTTTATTCTGTTGTATCTAAGGCTGCAGAAATCTAGACAACTATATTGCTAGATGGTGCAAAGAATATGTTCTTTTTTCTCTTTGCTACCATCTAGTGGTTGTATGGAATTTTTTTTACTGCCGATACAGTAGCCCTACCAAACTAGCTAGCTTCATTCTAGATGTGTTGTGGACTTCAGAATTCTCATCAATGACCAGGGTAGCTGGGAATTCTGGGAGTAGAAATTTACAGTTCTGAAAATGCTCGGATTGGGAGAAATAGTTCATGTCTAGCCACTCTGCTTGGCCAGTACACCAAGTGAAATCCATCCTTCCTTCCTTCCTTCCTTCCTTCCTTCCTTCCTTCCTTCCTTCCTTCCTTCCTTCCTTCCTTCCTTCCTTCCCTCCCTCCCTCCCTCCCTCCCTCCCTCCTCCCTCCTAGATCTGTGCCTAAACAGTGGTGTTTTGCAGCAAAGACCCCCTGTGCTTGCTTGATTAATGGCCATTCCCAACTAGTTGTCCCCTGAATTCACTAGACTAGCTCCTTGACCTTAACTGATGCCCATCCTTAGAATATTGTTGTCAGGTATGTGTGTGAGAGGTGTGGGAGTGTGAATTGCCAGGAGCTATGGTAGGCAATCAGCATTATTGTCTCAGCTAAAGAGATTCACTGTTTCTGCTGAAGTTCTAATTACAATGTAAGGGAATTTTTTCCCCAACATTGGCTAGAGTTTTGGACATTCAGACAACCTTGGTTGAAGTGATGAAGAAAAACAATGGAAAGAGCTTTGAAACTTAGTCCCAGAATTAGCTTTTGGGACTGGAACGTAACAGAGATTTGCAGAAGATCTCCATCCATCTGAGCAGGCAGGTTAAAAGATGCAGATTCCAAAATGGATTGAGCACTGTGGCTAATAATCTTGGTGTTATTTTTGTTTTCTGATACAAGCATATTGGTCTGGTCTGAATGCACCCGTTCCTTCGTTATTGAAGGAGACTGAAGTGTGAAACAAGAGGCAGCATGGCCCATAGGAAGAAATTCCAAGGTTTCAAAAGCTCAAACAAAAGCATGCTTGTTTTCTCTGTTAATTGGATCAGTTTCCCTGATGTCATTCTATTATAAACCCATTAAGCCTGCAATCAGCTGTAAGCTTGCAGGAAAGATGAGTACTGAATACATAATTCAGTATGCATTCAGTTGGTCATAAAGAGAGCTGCAGAACAGTTTTCAGGAATGTTGAAACTTTCTTGGAATAAACCAGGAGATTATTTGGACATTCGCACTTTCTAGAAACATGATTTAGAAAGCTGGGAATGAGTGTTCATCCAGATATTTCTTGGTTGCTCTTGCATGCTGGCTTTGATGCTGCAGTCATGGTCTGTGGGAGAACTGTCCCTCTCTAAAGCTTACTGGATTCAAATTTCATCAACCCTCACTAGCAAGACCAAATTGGGGTGATAAGAGCTGTACTTCCAACAACATCTGAGTGAAGGTTTCCCTCTCATTTTGTGGCTATTTAGCTTTCATGTAACTCCTCACATATAGCAAGACAAAAGGTGACCCAATGCCTGATCTTCACATTGGCTGGGTTCTACATACATGCCATGCTGTGTCAACCACACTTTGCCAAATACAATTGGCTTCCCACAGTACACGAAGTCACATATTTTGTCTGATAATCCAAACACCTTGTGCTAAGTTTATGGCTACCAGATCCATATTGCAAAAATCCCAATGACCAAGAGGTGGCAGCAAAGATGGGAAGAGTTCCCTTATTCCCTTTGCTGCCATCTAGTGTTTGCCCATACTTTTTGCAGTTCAGTTCTGGGAGCCCTAGCTAAGCCAAACCAGATCACAAAATGACTTGGCGTGCGGAGCCCCCCCCTCCCCTTGTCCCTGTACCATGGAAACAGTATCTTTAGGCATCTATGGTTGTTTTTACAACTATGTACGATATTTCTCTCTCACCTGTGCCTAGGAATCTGCGGTCTTTCTAGTTTAATTTCTGATTTCAACAATATACACCTCACAAATGAGATTGCTGCCTGAAGTGCCCTGCAATTATTTTTAAAATCACTAGCGACATAAAACCAATTAAATGAACAAGCCAACCATATTAGCAGCCTCGGTGAACACCCAGCAGCTGCAGCTCAATTGCCTAATGGAGAGCAAACAAGAAGCAGCATTTCTGACAAACATTTCCCATTTCCTGCAGAAGGAAAGGCATGAGGATTGGGCTAGAGTCCTGAACTGGAACTACTTCCCATTTGGGGGACAGGACATATATGGAAAAAGGTAACCCTGTAGGAACTCTAAGTCTAGTTGGCTGGAATGTTTTGAGAGACTTTATTTAGTGCTGCTTTGATTTCTGTTAATTTATGCATTGTGCTTATAGCCTCTTAGGAGATCAGAATGGAATATTATAACACCCAGCTGATCTTCCATCTTCTAAACGGGCTGCATTATGTATTTGGCAATGGCAGCACCCTCCCCAACCTTGGTAGAACTAGAAAAGCTAAGCAGGCTGTGGTTGGTACTTGGATTGAAGACCGGACAGGTTTTTCTTTTTTCTTTTAATCCTGGAAATGGTTGCCAATATAATGTCAAAAGCCACTACAAGTTAACTCTAACAAATTGGCGTGCAAACCTGGCCGCCTCTTAAGGAACGGTGCATCATCAGCTCAAGGCATTTTCTCTCTAGGCTTACTTCTCTGCTGTCTTGTTCATCTATCCACTTAATTCACGCCCAGACCAACCTTAACTGATGCCAGCAATGGTCCACCATGGTTCTTGTTTGTAATTTATATTAAATAATATCGCTGCTATTGATTTATTTTTTTTAAAAAAGAACTATCTGCTCCTTTTTTGCTGCCAGAGAAGATGCTGGCTGCTGAATGAGACCGATTTAAGTGATTCAGCCACTGGGATCCATCATTTTTTATTTATTTTCTGAATGGCCAGCCTGTGTTAGGTTTCTCAACAGCAGCGCCCTCAGTAATTGCTCTCATTTATAGCTGTGGTCAGAAATCTCCCTTTGTACAATTAACTGGCCTCTCTGTTTTAAAGCCAGCTGCTCTTTGCAGATACAGAATTCCATAGCTTGAGTTCTTTTGTTTTGGCAAGATCTCCCCCCCGTCTTTTTTTTTTTTTGCAAGTCCAATGGTAAAGGCTGGAGAGAGGAACCTCATTCTGGAATCGCAGAACCTGAATAGGTAGCCAGAGACCTGGTTCACACATCATCCGACTAGGCCCTAACGTGATTTGCTTAATTTCAGGATAGCAGATTGTGTGAATCCAGCTAGTGGCGTTTATAAGCCATGCTTTGTTCTTAATGTTTGTGGCTAGCCAGGATTCAACTATGATTAACCATGATTTCAGCAGAGTCAATAGTTCAGAAGACAAGCATGTCACAAGAAATAAGACCGGACCCAAGGTTCCCCTCCACAAGTCTTCAAGAATACATGTATCTTTCCTCTGGCTCAGGTTATATGAGGTAACTGTAGTTGCCTTGTGATCCTGGGCGGGAATGTCACCTGCATATCAATCTACACCTTTAGACCCTTCTGAGTCATCTCCCTGACATTTCCACCTGTTTTGCTATGCACCTGAATGAAGGACAAACTGTAGGAAAGAGGGTTGGGTCCTCTTCTACCAAATAGTCTTCTGTCTGTGTTTCTTGTCCCTCTCGTTGGGCCAAACATTAACCACGCAGCTACCAAAATCAAAAGGGCTGCTTGTTCTGTGTTTTCATTCATAGGAAAAGCATTTGTGTGCGTTCAACAGTTACACTGCCCCAGGCCACCTCACTCAGGCTTGCATTTAACATTTCCCTGTGCTTTTGTAAACATTACAGCCCCCATTATTGGTATGAAGTGTTTGTGGTGTGAAATGAGTTAGGTAGAGGCACAAATCTCTCTGCCAGCTGGTCTAAAAGTTCTTCAAAATTGTTGCAGTTCTCATTATACAACTAGGCAGGTTTCTGATAGAGTACTATTGACGATAGCTGTTCCTTGGAGGGCGGAGAGAGCTAATTCACATTTTCTAGATTGGTTGAACTACAGTTCCCAGGGTGCCTTACCGTAGAGCAGGAGTCCCCAACCTAGGGGCCAGGAACCACTACTGGGCTAATCACCACTACCGGTCTGCAGGCTAATGAGGGGCTGCTTGGTGCATGTGCGTACATGGCCCCACTCACATATCACTACAAACATCACAGGTACTTGGACTTGTTGCGTGTGCATGTATGTACACATGTGCTTGCCCATCCCACAAAGTCATCCCTCTTTCCTCCAGAAGGTAGGCTTAAGATTCAGAAGGATCTTGACAGACTTGAACGTTGGGTGCTATCTAACAAAATGGAATTCTACGTTGAAAAAAGTAAGGTTCTACATTTAGGCAAGAAAAATGAAATGCACAGATACGGTGATAACCTCACTTAATAGTAGTAACTGTGAGAAGGAATTTGGTGTCCTGGTGGACAATAACTTAAATAAGAGCCATTCAGTGTGCTGCACCTGCCAGAAAAGCCAACACAGGTCTAGGCTGCATTAACAGAGGAGTAGAATCAAGATCACGTGAAGTGTTAATACCACTTTATAATGCCACACTTGGAATACTGCATCCAGTTCTGGTTGCCACGATGTAAAAAAGATGTTGAGACTCTAGAAAGGGTGCAGAGAAGAGCAACAAAGATGATTAGGAGATTGGAGGCTAAAACGTATGAAGAACGGTTGCAGGAATTGAGTGTATGTAGTTTAATGAAAAAAAGGACTAGGGGCAGCGGCGGATTAAGGCTAACTGGTGCCCTAAACACTGACAAATCTTGGTGCCTTCCTCCTTTGTACATACTGCACAAACGAAGCCATATTCTCAACAGCGCATGCTTAGTCTGCTTAATGGTTAATATGCCACTGACATGATGGCAGTCTTCCAATATCTCAGGGGCTGCCACAAAGAAGCGGGAGTCAAGCTATTCTCCAAAGCACCTGAAGGCAGGACAAGAAGCAATGGGTGGAAACTAATGAAGGAGAGAAGCAACTTAGAACTAAGGAGGAATTTCCTAACCGTTAGAACAATTAATCAGCAGAACAACTTGCCTCCAGACCAGTGGTGGTATTCAGCCGGTTCGCAACGGGTCGGGCGAACCGGTAGCAAGAATTTGGTGTGGGTCGCTGAACCGGTAGGAAGTTCTGGCTGGCCATGCCCCCCACCCGGTCGACCTCCCGCCCGATGCTCGCTCACCCCGCCCGCTTGCCTGACATTCGCCTAAGATATTTCTTTCTTTCCCCCCCCCCCCGATAAACAGCTGTAGATAAGATCAGCTGTGCCGGGATTCCCCTTGCTGAGGCCCAGGAAGGCAAAAAATGGAGGGAGCAGCTCAACCCCCTCCATTTTTTGCCTTCCAGAGCCCCAGATGAGCCTTGGGGAGCAAAAATGCCCCCCCCCCCCGAGGCTTCTCTGAGGCTAGGAAGCTCCCAAAATGGAGCTTGGAGGGGTGCTGATGCCCCTCCCATGCTCTGTTCCTTTTCTTCCTGAGCCCCAGAGGAGCCTTAGGGGAGCAAAAACACCCCCCAGAGGCTCCTCTGTGGCTAAGAAGCTCCCCAAAATGGGTGGGGGCTGCAAAAAAAGCCACGCCCACCCAGTCACATGGCCACACCCACCAAGCCACGCTCACATTACTGGTAGTAAAAGTTTTTGAATACCACCACTGGTCCAGACGTTGTGAATGCTCCAAAACTGGAAGTTTTTAAGAAGAGATTGGACAACCATTTGTATGAAATGGTATAGGGGTTTCCTGCCTGAGCAAGGGGGTTGGACTAGAAGACCTCCAAGGTCCCTTCCAACTCTGTTATTCTATTCTATTTCCCCCTTTCCCGGCTCCGGGATGCCAAGGTTAGGGATCTCTGCCATAGAGTATAGTGGTGAGTGCTGGTGAGAAATTGCAGGTCTGCATTGTCCTCTTATTCTTATACTGTAATCTATGCAACCCTTACCCTCCATTCCTTGTTTTGTGACCACAATTGGGAGCAGCAACTCGGTTCTTAAACAAAGCAATCGCTAAGTGAAATTGCAACTCCGGTTACGATTTTCACAGAGTCCAGTTTCATCTGCTTGTCCAGAAGTGTTGCTACAAATTAGATTGCAATTATACAGTGTGTAATTTGGAGGGCATGTTGGAGGGCTACTTAAAGTCTACCCAAGTCTGGTCTGGTTCTTGCAAACTAGTGGTTTCATTTTTAATATTTTTTTTACGATTTTACGTGGAGGCGGGCAGCGTTCTTACATTGTTATCATTTTTATTAAAACTTTTATAAGCTTAAAAGATGAAAGAAGATTAAAATCCAAAACTAATATCAAGTACGGAAAAGAAAGCTTTTGAAAAGAAAGCAAAAAGTGCAAGGGAAAAAAAATAGAAGAAAAAGAAGAAGAAAAAAACTACAAAGGGGCTTTCCATATTCTTCACAGAATTCATAATCCATCAGTGATCTGGTGGGGATTTTTTTTTTTATGATTGTGAATCGGAACTGGCTGTGTTTGTTCAGGTTTCCCCACAAGGATGGGCTTCCTCTCAGCTTGGCCTTTTAGGAGGATGTGGTAAGCTGCATGCATAGAAAGGCAAAAGGGCCATGCATCTGGTAATGCTACCTCAGAAATGCTGGGGATTTGACATTGGGGAGGTAGAAGAGGTTCAATGCTGCCTCCTGTAGCTCAGCTTGTCCTGCCTCTTGTTTTGTCAGGAGTCAGTGTTCACATCCCTACTTGAGATGAGGCCAGGAATGGAGATCAGTACAGATGGCCCTTAGCAAGCAGTCCTTCAGGGTTCTCTTTGAACTGGGCTTGGCTAGTCTAGTGAAGAGAAGGACCAGGAGAGACATGATAACAGTGTTCCAGTATTTGAAGGGCTGCCACAGAGAGGAAGGGCTCGAGCTATTTTCCAAGGCACCCGAAGGCCAGACAAGGAATAATGGGTGGAAGCTGATCAAGGAGAGATTCAACCCAGAAATATGGGGAAATTTTCTGACAGAACAATCAACCAATAGAACAGCTTGCCTTTGGAAGTTGTGGGAGCTTCATCACTGGAGGCTTTCAAGAAGAGATTGGACTGCCATTTGTCAGAAATGGTGTAGGGTCTCCTTCTTGGATGGGGGGTTGGACTAGATCAGCGGTCACCAACCGGTAGGCCTGGTGGGCCTTGAGAAAATTGTGGTGGGCTGCAGAGAAATCTCCCAAAGCAATTAATGCAGGCTGCACAGAAACACAAGGCTGCGCCGCCCACATGGCCCGCAGGAACGCTCGCGCCCACTCACTCCTTACCCGGCAAACTTGCCAGCTAAAATTGCTATTTTTCCTTTTTCCAACCATCATCTGTTCTGCTGTGCCAGGAGATTTAGATTAGCTAAGAAGCAGAAAATGGTTGGATTTCTTGCTTTCTAGCTTTTCTTTAGAACTTTGGCTCTGCTTCCCTTAGGACTGAAGGTTTGCTTGCAAGCAAATTCAGTGCAGACTCACTGCAAGCAAATTTGAGAGACTGAGTAGCCGATGGCAGATAGATCATTGAATGATTCTGTGAGCAAGTCAATCTGCCTGCTTTGCCTGATTTTGGGTAAAAATTGCTTTTTTTATTAAAAAAAATCAATATTTACATACATGGTATGTTGTGAGTTGATTTTGTGAGTTTGTTTGCTAGCAAATTTTATGAGTTTGCTTGCAAGCAAAATTTATGTGACAGACTGAGCCAGCCAACGGCAGATAGATAGATTTCTGAATGAATCTGTGATTTTGTGAGCAACTCAATCTGCCTGCCTGCTTTGCCTGATTTTGGGTAAAAGTTGCTCTTTTTTATAAAAAAATCAATATTTATATAAATACAGTATTTATTATTTACAAACAAGCCATGCCCAGCCAGTCACATGACCACCAAGCCACACCCAACAAATTAGGCCACAGAACCAGTTAGTGGTCCCTGGGATCTAAAATTATGAGTTTGGTGGTCCCTGAGGTCCAAAAGGTTGGCGACCCCTGGACTAGATGACCTAACAAGGTCCCTTCCAACTCTGTTAATCTGTTATCTGTTATGATGATGCTGAACGAGTGGTACTTGCAACTGGTCCTTCTACTTATTTATTTATCATGCCTATTTCTAAACCGCCCATCTCCCTCAAAGAGAGGCTCTGGGTAGTGAACAACATAATATAACTGATAAAAAATTAAACATAATACTGGAGATGGAGACAATACAGACTCATCCCCATCAACCTGTGGCTTGTGTTCGGCAGTGAAGGAACACAGGGGAGAGAAAAAACATTCTGCAGAAAGCACAGCTCCACAACACAGTCCTTTCAGCAGTTCCGAGAAGGCTCCACATCCATTTGCACTACTTGGATGACTCTTGAGGACACAGATAAACCTCCAAGTGGCCTGAACGACTCTCTAAAAGAATGCAAATGACCAGCTGTCTGCAAGGAGTATAAATCCTTCCATTCCCCACCATCCAGTCAGAGCTGAAGAAGCTTCTTGGATGAGAAGCGAAATGTCTTCAAAGAAAAAAACCAAGGAAGTCCAGTTACTGTGTGAAAAAGCACCTTGGGCACAACCACGACCTAGATGACTGAGAATCTCCATAGACATAGTACTGTATGTCTATCACAGTATCCTGGGGTCAGGTGATCGCCATTCTTCAGCAGTGTCCTACAAGCCAAATTAATGGGGGAAACTGGTGGGAGGTTGCAAACAGTAGCCACATGACATCTTTGTTTAAGGACTTGTGATGACATCTTCGCTTAACGACCTGCAGTGGATTCACTTAATGACAGCAACTGGAAGCGCTGGGGTTTCAATTGCTGAGCAACATGGTCATGTGACATCACATTTTATGACTGTATCAGCTAATGATGGAAATTCGGGTTCCAATTGCCGTTGTTAAGGGAGGACTATCCGTAGATAGGTCAGTGTTGGGGGTGAAAGATAGCTGCCTTTGAAAGGAGGTTTTTTTTCCCTATTCCTCTCAAGTACAGATCCTGAACACAAGCTCAATACTTTTTGCTCAGAGTCTCTTTGGAAACGCTTGCTTGGATCCCGCTATCTTTTAATGCTGGGCTCCACAGATTCCTATGCAGATGGACCCTTGTGCTGCCACTTCTCTTTGGTGCATCTTTGTTTTTTTTATCACTGCATGAAACTCTTATCTGGCTAAGAACAAGCCCTTTTAAAATGGATCTAATCACTAGGAAGCCCTGTTTCGGCATCCTCTTCAAGTCATTTTGAGACAGAAGCTCTCATGGCCCAGCATTGTCTCTTGGGAAGCCCGCCCACAAAGGATTGATTGACACGGCGTGGCTGTGCCAGCACTACTGCGCTATTGCAAATTCCCACTTGGCTGAACAGGAGAACAACTCCATAGCTTCTGCCTGTTATCTGTCTCCAGCAGACCCAGGCAGCCCAATCCACGTGGCCGTCTGTATTATAGACCTTTTCAGTCAAAATTGGCACTTGACTACAATATCAATACTTGGAAGTTCTTTTCAGACTTCTTTTTCTGGAACTTCATGGCTAAATCTGCTTGTTAAGAGCCGTTGGGGTGCCTCTCCTAAAACAGGGTAGCCAGCCTACAGAACACATGTATCCACATTCCTTTTTTTTTTTTAATTTGCACCGAGGGACTCTCCAAACTGCACTGTTGAAATGTGGCAATAAAACGCTGAACATTGAGTAGCACAATTTGTTTTAGTGAGAGAGGATTCAAAACTCCAATGAAAACCACAGCAGATCTGGTAATATTAGAGTTGTTTGTTTTTAAACAACTGTGGATGTGGCTTACCATCCACCTCTCTAGGCCAGAAGCAGCAATAACAGCAAAGGGAAAGAGATGGACTTGAGTTTTACCATCGGTTAGCAAAGAGGTACTTGTTGCGTTGAGTATGGCCTAATATCAGGATTGTTAGGATGGGTCACAGAATTGCTCCTTTAAACCATTAACTTTTTATATAAAACGAATCCTTCTGCATTTCATCGGGAGATCAGCCCTCCCAATTTTTTTTTCTCTTGTTCTCAGATTTGGATTGGCAGTAATGGGGATGTCCCAACAGTGCTTTTTCAGGAGGCAACTGGACTTGTGTTTTCTTTTGAAGATGTTTTGCTTCTCATGCAAGAGGAAGACGAAGTGGCTTCTTGGGTGAGAAGCAAAACATCTTCAAAAGAAAAACAACAACAAGAAAGTTCAGTTGCTTCCTGAAAAGGATCTTTGGATAACTGAGAATCCCCAGCTCTTATTTACACTTGATTTATATAGGGCTGCCTCTAAGAAGCAATGGAGGTTTTATGAGTAACCATTCCAGGTGCACCCAAAGGTGCTTTTCAAAAGACAATTGGACTTTCTTTGGTTTTTTTCTTTGAAGACATCTCACTTCTCATCCAAGAAGCTTCTTCGGTTCTGATTTAATGGTGGGAAATAGAAGGATTTGTATTTTTTTGCAGGCATCTAGTCATTGGCTAGGGGTTTTTTTCCCCCTTGAAAAAGAAGTGCCAATTTATTTCCCACCATTAAGTAAGGACTGAAGAAGCTTCTTGGACGAGAAGCAAAATGTCTTCAAGGGGAAAAAAAAGGTGAATGTCCAGTTGTCTTTTGAAAAGCACTTTTGGGACAACCGTGACCTGGATGTTTGAGAATCTCCGTAGACATTCCAGGTGCAATAAGATATTTTCTTGTTCTTGTTCTAGATCTTTCAAAGATGAATGTGAAATGTCAGCCCCCATCTTGTTAAAATGCTTCATAGATTCCAAGATGGAGCCTGGGTATAAGAATGTTACTTTTAAAGAACGGTTTAAGTCCTACAATATATATATATAGCTAGTGCTGGGCGGTCTTCCAGAGTGGCACGAGGATAACCACTGGTTTTAACAATACAGGGTTGAAATTAGCATTTTGGGATTTTTAGCTTTCATTTTTGTAGGTTTCCACATTAGTGTGAGTGGGAGGTGCCTGGTGAAAACTCACGAAGAGGGTGGGTGAAGTTGAACAAGATTTCCAGTGGCTTGATTTCCGGTCCTTTTCTCCAGCTCAGGGAGAAGCAGAGTGAATTATGCAAAACCATCAGTCACGTGCAAACCACCGGTATTGGTATATTGAGTTGTGCAATTAGAGCTCTTGGCGTTCCAAAAAATTACACCTACAGAAAGAGAATGTACCCAATTGAATTACACATCTGGTTCTGGCACGACCCTTGATTTTGGCTGTGTGATGCCGTTAGCTCCCAGTTGAGTTCGAAATGCTGTTAACTAAATAGCATTGCAAGTTTATTTTATGCGACTGACAATTCTGATTAGCCCTAATAAGGGGGAGTGGTGCCAGGGAGCTGTAGACTGGAGGAGCTAGCAGGAAGTTGCTTGTGGGGAGGGGGAAAAAACCCTTTATTTTCTAATAATTTCTTCATTAGGTTTGAAGCCTGTGAAATAGCACATTTGATGAGCTACAAGTCGTGCCTACCAAAGGGCTCAAATCTAAAATAATAATAATTAAAAAACCTATTTAGATTGACTTCAGTTTAGACAGGGACAGTAAGAGTGCAAATGTTTTAAGTATTATGAGCCACGGTGGCGAAGTGGTTAGAGTGCAGTACTGCAGGCCAGGAGTGGGATTCAACTTTTTAACAACCGGTTCTATGGGCGTGGCTTAGTTGGTGGGCATGGTGGTGGTGGTCATGTGACTGGCTGGGCGTGGCCAACTCAACAGCACTCACATCGAGGCACGCATCTCCTCGCCTGGCTTCTCATGACTGTGGGGATGCTGCAACAGTCGTAAGTGTGAAAAACGGTCTTATGTCACTTTTTTCAGTGCCATTGTAACTTTGAATGGTCACTCCACACAAGCAAAGGGGGGGGGGAAATCCAGAGAAGTTCCAGAGACAGGAAGTCCAGTCCTGCCAAGAATGTAATAAGGGTTAACGGAGAGGCAGTTTCTGTAAGCAACACCAGAATGTTTCCTTCCTGCCTTCCTTACAGGATTAGGCCAGTAATTTCTTCTGACAACCGGTTCTCCGAACTGCTTAGAATGTTAACAACTGGTTCTAGCGAATAGGTGCGAATCGGTAGAATCCCAACCCTGCTGCAGGCTACTTCTGCTGACTGCTGTCTGCAGTTCGGCAGTTCAATTCTCACCAGGCTCAAGGTTGACTCAGCCTTCTATCCTTCCAGGCCAGTAAAATGGGGATACAGGCTGTTGGGTGCAATATGCTGATTCTGTAAACTGCTTAGAGAGGGCTGTAAAGCACTATAGAGTGGTATATAAGTCTAAGTGCTATTGCTATTTATCCATCTCTCATCAGCTCCACTTATGAGGGTATATGGTCAAGAACAATGGGGATTCTAATCCAATGATATCTGGAAGGTTGTGGCTTCTCCCCTCCTACTCCAGAGACTCTAGATTGTAATCTCTCTTCAATCACCTGAAACATGAAAGAGTCTTGAGATCTCTGTCAACGTCCTTTTTATCCCTTAAAAAAAAAACAACCTTAAAAATGACATTTTGGAATTAAGGCGCCATTATGAGGTTGACTGTACCTCTGTAATCTTATATAGAGGAACTGAGGGCCTAACCCCTACTCCTTGCTTTGCTTATAAATGGGATAAAAAAAATCATTTGAAAAACTTGGTGGAGTGTTGGGAGGCTGATAGTACTATAAAATCTACTCTTCCTGCCTTGATTCCTTTGTGGTTTAAGGCAGTTCTTTTTTTTTTTTCCTTGGCCTGGCTGACTTTGGAAATATAAGATGAATAATTCCATACAGTAGAGCAGGGGTGTCAAACTCAAGGCCCACAGGGTGCTTAGATCTGATCCAAGGAGTTGCCTTGGAAACAGTGAAGGACCAGCCTTCGGTGCCTCTGCCAGCAAAAATGGAGCTCGGGAGGGCTGTGCGCTGCCCTCCCAAGCTCCGTTTTCAGCTGCGATGGCCTCCTGCAATCCTTTGCCAGCAAAAACACTCAGGCCACCACAGGTGACCCCCACATGAGTGATGTTGAGCTGGCCACACCCGCCCTTGCCATGCCCCCCCGCCCAGCCCCCCAAGGTCAAACACAACCCTGATGTGGCCCTCAATGAAATTGAGTTTGATACCCCTGCAGTAGAGGCTTGAAAAGGGGTTTTCTTAATCTTGGCTTATGATTCAAGGCAATCCCCCATATCTGCTGGTAGTGGGTGATCACCCTACAGGGCATATCGGCTCTTGCTTCAGTGCTTGCTCCCTGTGAAAGGCCCACTGGGTGATGGGAGATTCTAGGCTCAGCCAGAAAAGCACTCATTCTGCCAGATGGAAGGAACAGAAGTGTGTGTGCAAGAGTTACGTTCAGAAGCGTGATGGGATTCAAAAAAATTTACTACCTGTTCTGTGGGCATGGCATGGCTTGGTGGGTGTGGTAAGGGAAGGATACTGCAAAATCCCATTCCCTCCCCACCCCACTAACCTGCTTTCCAGCTCCGTTCTCCTATGCAAGGCAACAAAAGAAGATCCAGCCAATCAGCTGGGACTCGGGAGGCAGAGAATAGACGAGAGTTGGGCCAGTCAGAAGTGGTGTTTGCCGGTTCTCTGAACTACTTAAAATTTCCACTACCAGTTCTCCAGAACTGGTCAGAACCTGCTGAATGTACCACTTCTGGTTCAGAAGTTCAGAAAGTGTTCTGTAAACAAACAGCTCATTTGGGGAACGGACACCTTATTCTCTTCAGAATTCTTGTGAAATAAAGTGTAACTTTCAAGGCTGGGATGGTTGATATGATGCCGTGACAGAGGAAACCCACTGCATTTCCTGTTCCACACCCCAGCAGCTCAGCTGGGACTTTGAGGTCAGTTTGGTTCATGAGAACTCCCTAGGCAGCCTGGACGGAAATGACCGCCCAGGCTTTTTCGGCAGACAGCTGTTACGATGTTTGAGGGGGGTGGCGTTCGATAGTTGAAATCTGTTTTTGGGAAGGCAGAGCTGGCCAGCCTAAATTGCTAAAAGGCAAGCCAAACTTCACATTGGAAATAGTGGTGCCCTCTTCCCTCACTCCCCTGCAAAAAAAGAAAATCAAAAGAAAGTGCTGTCTACTTGCCCGTTTGCAAGCATAGCTTCCTCAACTTCACACCTTTCAAGGATACTGGAGTTGATGGAACTTGATGTGCTGGACTTCACCAACTCTCGCTTGAGGGCAGGGGAGACTGGGGAAGGGTTCTGGGTTTTGTAAGGTTGTCTGGAGAGAGTTTGATCCTGTGAGCTGAGTTAGATCCATGCTCCTCTTGGTTGGTAAAGGTCAGCCAGGTGGAGATTCATGGTTGGATCAGGATGATGTTTAATACTTTCTTGAGGGAAGGTGGTTTGGTCACCTTTCAAGGATGCGTTGGTGTGCTCTCTATCAGTGATGGGATTCAAATTTTTTACTACCGGTTCTGTGGGTGTGGCTTGGTGGGCGTGGCAGGGGAAGGATACTGTCAAATCTCCAGTCAGAGGTAGTGTTTGCCGGTTCTCCAAACTACTCAAAATGTCCACTACCAGTTCTCCAAAACTGGTCAGAACCCGCTGAATACCACCTCTGCTCTCTACTCAAGGGGCCTTCGCTTGATCCATCTAGTCTGGAGAACTTTTGTCCAGGCTCCAACCTCCTTTTTGGGGAGAAGGTTGTGGAGAAGGTGCAGAGAATCTTGGATGGATTATCTAAACTACTTCCAGTAAGGGTTCAAGCCAGGTTATGGATCTGAGATGGCATTGATTGTGCTCTTAAATGATCTCTGGTGAGAGTGGGATGGGGGCATCCCTTGCTTTTCTTGGCTTCTCACCTCTAACAATAGTTTTACTCAGTGGACCATCCATATTTATTTTATTTAATATTTTGTTTTCTTGACCTCTCATCTCTAACAATAGTTTTACTCAGTGGACCATACACATTTATTTTATTTAATATTTTGTTTTTATGATGTACGCCACCCCAGAGTCACTTATTGAGAGGAGTGGCTATAGAAATCAATCAATCAAACAAACAAAATAAATAGATTTTATCATTTCAAACCAAGAGAAATCATACTTTTATGTACACACACACACACACACACACACACATGGACTGTGTGCCTTTTTGTGCTCTTTATTAAAAAGATAGGTTGTACTTTAATTAGCAATATCTCCTTTTTTGGGGGGGGGGGGGAGGAAGGCTGAAAGGCTGTCAGATTAGGATTTATATCAAGGCAATGAAATAGTTCATCAGGATTAGCACCTGGTCAGTGGCTGCATAAGTCCACAGATTGATAGATTGGTGACTCACTTGCCCTTTTTTGAGCTAGTGCCTTTCTTTGTATCTGTTGGTGTGAAATGGGCCCTCTTATACAAACCATTGCTATTCTTTTAATACTCTCTTTCTTGCTGCTACTGCATGCTCTGGAAAGCAACGGCTATGCAGGAGATGTTTTGGAGAGGGCTGTGGTTGCCTTCCTAACACGAAGAAAGGATAGGAAGAAAAGGGGGAAGTGATTCCAGCAAGCAGAGAGATCCTCTTTGGCAGCTTGCATTCATATGTCTTAGAGGTGGATTTTATTTTATTAAGGAGCACCAAAAGAAAAAAGATACATCAAACTTAAGCACGTTTTACAAGAGAAGAGGAAAACATAAAAATGGAGACAACTTAAAGAAGGTGGACATTTTTCGGTATCTGGGATCCCACTTCCAAGTCAATGACAACATTAATGGTGAGGTGTGACCAAGGGTGAATGCAGCCTTGGATGTGTTGGTGAGAACCCACCCGTGTGTTATGTGACAGATGAATGCCAACCCATCTTAAATCTAAGATTTACAAGTCAACCGTCTGCCTTGTTGCACTGTAAAGCACTGAATGCTAGGCAGCAACAATAGGGACTGAAAGCTATCTCCATGCCATGGAAATGTGAATGCTCTGTTGAATAATGGGCATCTCCCTTCTTGACCACATTACAAATGACACCATTTGACAACATTTTGGTGTGGCACCAATTATAGAGAAGATGAGAGAAGGCCGGCTCCGCTGGCATGGACATGTCTTGAGAGCAGCACCTTCCACTGTGGCCAAGACTGCCAACCAACCAGAAGTCAATGACCTTGCGGGCACCCAAAACAGAGATGGCAAGGCACCATCAACAAAGGTGGGCGAACTGCGGGCCTGCGCCATGGAGACGCAGTTGACTGGGCAAAGTGGTGCTCAATGATCTGAAAAGTGGACCCTGCACCTGCAGGAAGAAGAAGAGGAAGGAGGAGGAGGAGGAGGAGGAGGAGGAGGAGGAGGAGGAGGAGGAGGAGGAGAAGGAGGAGGAAGAAGAAGAAGAAGAAGAAGAAGAAGAAGAAGAAGAAGAAGAAGAAGAAGAAGAAGAAGAAGAAGAAGAAGAAGAAGAAGAAGAAGAAGAAGAAGAAGAAGAAGAAGAAGAAGAAGAAAGAAAACATTAAAATGCTTGGATCAAATGCAATAAAAGGTACTGCCAAAGAATACTTAGTGCACTAAAAAAAGTCCCATCTCTCTTTATCCTCAGAGATCTCTAATCCCTTTCCACAGAATCACAGTTCCCAGGGTCCCCTGGGGGAGACTATTTATTCATTTATTTCTGAGTTTAAAAAAATACACAAATAAATGATTGCTGTAAACTAGCTTTGGTTAATGGGAAAGATACTCATAATTTCCATGGTGAAATCTATTTTTCCCCTTTTGTGTGCGGTTCCAGAAATACTTGCACATGTTTATAACTAGGGCTGAAAAACAATCTCACAAAGACACGATCTGAAGCATTCCATATCAAAGAAGGACAGCTAGAAGTTGATTTTGCCTTCTAAATATTCTTTGGGAACTGGGCTCTGAAGCATTGGCTTGATTCAGAAATCTTCCAAGGATCTTAGTAGTTCTAGAGAACACACTCTGTGCTACATTGAGAAATGTGGATTGTCACACTCCAGTTAAGTGGGCCTCTGATGTGGGATTGCCTCCTCTCCTGAAGAGGTATCAGGTAGCTGTCTACTCATCAGCATTGCAGTTAATGCAGTAACTGGTTCTGAACCTTTCTTTGCTTGATAATAGCTATAAAGTTCTATAAAGTTCCAGATACCAATTTGGAAGAACCACACTTGCTGCATTCTCATGCCAGAAGAGAAGAATGAAGTATCTAAGAGTTGGAGCACCTACTGTAGATGGCTGTGGTCTTTATCCTCTCTCGGCCTTTTTTTCACTCAGCTGGTAAATTTCTATGTACTGGTCCCAAAGGACTTTTTTTGAGAGGCAGCTGGACTTTCTGGTTTTTCTCTGAAGACATTTTGCTTCTCATTTAAGAAGCTTCTTCAGAGCTGAAAAAGCTTTTTGGATGAGAAGTGAAACGTCTTCGAAGAAAACTCAAAAAATTCAATTGTCCCAAAGCATCTTTGGGACAACCATGACATGAATGACTGACTGAGCATCTCCATAGACATCTATGAAGTGGGGTAGTCTATAAAGGCGTTCTGCTAGCATGGAAATAACAAGTTAGACTGGGGATATTGTTGAGGTGTACTGCCCAGTTTTACTGCCCAATGAGATCTCTGACAAAATTGGTTGTCAAAAGTGGTATCGGGGAACCTGAAGACTTGGTGGTGACTAGAGATCTAGACATTACCTAGATGAATCTAGGAGCAGTGTATGTGTTTGTACATGATGGAGTAGATCCACTTGGAGTAAAGGAGGTAGTTGACCTGAAACTATTGCGCACTCCAGACAAATTCAGCAACTTTAGTTCAGTTATACGTGCCTATTTTTAAAGCAAAGGGTTGGAGAAATAATTTTTATTTTTTTATTTATTAATTAAATTTTTATCCCGCCCATCTCCTCTCTAAGGTGACTCTGGGCAGATAGCACCTGCAAATGTTATTGGAGGAGAAAGATCTCAAACTTTTTCAGTCTCATCCAGACTGAATTAAGGGGGGACAAAATTAATTAGGGTTACCCCGGTAGATGATCACTTAGGTGAACAGTTTACTCTGTACAGTCTCCCAGCTGTTTTTGACTCCCATATTTTCTTGGATTGTCTTTAGAGCTGGGGTTGAGGCCGCCATGTTGTTCTGTGATGCATCTGATTGCCTGTAATAACATAGGGGTTCTCGAGGCACTGTTTTGTGTTGTTTAATATCTATTTAAAGCCATCGAGGTGGCTATCAAGAGTTTTGGACCTGGGTGTCATATACATTTAATAAACAAATAATTAAAAAAAAAATCTGAGGACACTCGGTTGTATTTTTTTCATAGCAGAAGAGGCTGTGCAAGTTTCGAACCAACATCTGGACATGGTGATAAGGTGGATAAATGCCAGTAAACACTCACATTCATGAAATTATATACCGTGATATTTTTAGTGATATCTTCATCTAAGACTTTCTGTATGAATGATGCTTGGTAATGATGCTTGTTTTCCTTTCCCCCATTATTCTATATTTTGCTGTTTCTGTTAATTTTATGGTAAAGCCACTTGACATGCTGTTACATGGAAAACATTTTGATGGGATCAAGGATCGCAGGGGTGAGGCTTCGATTGCAAATGTAGGAGGAATTGTGCCATTGAAGTTGAGGATTTTCTACTTTTTCCAGATTTTGCAGGGGGTGGTTTGCTTTTTATTACAGTAAGCCCACTTTACAGTATACTGTAATTTTCAGGTCTTTCTTTTGAAATAGCAGGGAATCACACTGTCAGGTTTTTATTTATTTTTTGCAATTTGGTTGAATTGTTTGAAATGGCCCCAAAGAACTGCAAAACATCATATTGGGAACTGCAGGTGGTCTATCTGTAATTCAGCTAAAGTTCCAGTGTGATAAATGCTCAGTACGTATTTCTCTACCAGCAAGTATATCTTTGAGAAATGCATTTCCTTTTGGTTTAATTAATTATGGGAGAGAGTTTCTAAATGGAAGGAATTCACTGTTTTCCTATTCGCTATTCTATGGAACTTGCAAGGACCTTCTGCATTATCTAACCAGGAGTTTTGATAAACAGGCAAATGTTTCTCGGTATGATAAGAAATCCATTGAGAAAATACAGGGGCTGCTCAGCAAATAATATCCTACTGGGGCATTAGGATATGCCAGATATAATTAATTCTACTTCACAAGAAGCAGCAAAGAAAAATAATGCAGCAATAAAAATAGAACAACAAAGAATGTGGGCTTGCGAAGAACCGCTTTTCCTGTCACCAACATTCCTCATTTGGACCTCTAGCATGATTAGAAATTCTGGAAATTTTAGTCCAGGTCATCTGGCAGGTACCAGGCTGGAGAATGTTGCTGCAATCAATTGAAGATCATATCAAATCTGATACTGTCTGAGCATATTGGAAGCTCAGCATAGTTTTGGAAATTAATATACAGTTATAGTCAGAGATATTTGGATTCTGTATAGTTTATGGTATCTCAGGAACATGAAGGTTAGCATGATGTAGTGGTTGTGGTTTGGGACTTGGGGAGGCATAGATACAAGTCTCTGTGAGGCTAGCAGGGCCCAGTCATTCTCTCTGATAATGTGACCTATTTTACAGGGTAATTGAGATAAAAATTAACAAAATTAGATAGTAGAAAATAACACAGACTGTCTTGAACTCAGGGAAAGAAGGAGGGAGGTAAAAAAAGGAAAGATCAAACTACATGATACAAGTAGAATAAATTTTGCTAAAGTACTTGAATAGTAGATCAATTTCTTTCCCCCAATGTAATTGCAACACTTATTGAATAACATGACTTTAAATAAGCACACATTATTTTCTCTGTACCCATCTATTTCAGGGATGGTCAGAATTTCAGTAGACATGACCTGAAATGCAGTGTTCTTAATTCAATCTACAGGATCAATTTCAAAGGAAGATGTTTTCCTCTTCCAAATAATTTTCCTTTAAATTGAAAGGTTGTATTAAAGTAATGTCAACTAATATTTTCCCCTATCTGATCTTCTTTTTGATGGATGAGAGGGAGAGGATCATTTTAATTTAGGGCCATCCTCCTTTTGGCTACATATATTCACCAGCATATAACATGATCCTATCCAGAAGCATTAGTTTCTTTCTGTGAATTTTGGCAATTATGTGGAGGCTGCATCTTAAGAGGGCCTTCTTATTCAGTTGGACTGTACAGATGAATGGATAAGGTAACCTGATATTGACCTGCATTTTTAAACCAACATCTGAAAGAGAGACTATTTAGATAAGGTAGCTCTTTCTATTTACTCTTATAAATTGTGAGATAACACACTTTCTGTGGTAAACCCTGTTAGGTAGTTATTTCCCTCTTTTGTCATAGAAGGTGCCTAGGGCCTGCTAGAACATGTAACCTTCCCTTGCTGGTACCTAAACTGAGCAATTCTGAAGACCCTCCTGCCGCTTGGGTTTGGCAATTTAACACAATACTGGGACTAGTATATATCTGGCAGTTTAACACAATACTGGGCAATTTAACATAATCCTGGGACTAGTATATCTGCAGATTCTAAATTAGCTGGCAACACAAGGTTTTCAGAAAACACAATAGTTATTGTTTTCAGTGTGGGATCCCTGCAGACATTGCTATATAAGCCCCTTTTGAAACAGGAATACTGGATTAGATGAAATTTGGGTTTGAGGCAGTGGGACCATGTGTATTCCACTAGACTGCGCCCAGCTTCAAGTCCTGGCCTCTCCAGGCAAGGCAGGAAAAATGTGGATCCAAGAGCCACAGGTTGTCCACGTCAATGGTAATGGGTAAGTTGGACCACTGAGCTGATCTAGCATATGGAAGCATGCGGTCATTAAAGTTGCACTTCAAGAGAACTGAAATGTTACTTTCTGTTTTCTGTTCCGGGGAAATGTGATAAGATTATGTGGTTCAGAGTAACTCCAAAGAATGCACCACTAATATGTCTCATAATAACAATAGTTGTGTAAGTAGGGGAAAGGAGAATGAAAGCAGGCCAGATATTTCCTGTCTGCTGGCTCCTGGTTTTGGTTCCCCAAATGTTTGGATTCTCTTCCTGGTTTTTTTTTTTCTCTCTCTACCAAAATCTTACAAGCATATGTGGGAAGGGCAGCTTTATTTACCAGACTGTCCTGGTCAGGAAGAAGACTTCAGTGATCTCTGTAGAGGTGGATGCTGAGAGACAAGGAAGTGTTGGTGGGCAGAACCTGTGGGCTCCTAAGCTAGTGTGCAAGTCATGAAGAATACCAGCATTTGACCTGTTTCTTTATGTGCAATGAAGAAGGTCTTCAAACTGGAGGGTTATGAGAAGCTAGCTGCATCAAGGCATATGTCCCATGAGAAGTCTTTCATTGCACTTATTCAATTTTCTGAAGTCTCCTCAACTGGGAAAGAAGACTTTTTAAAAAAAATGTTGCAGGAATATATGTGGATAAGAATCTTTGGGAGTGTGTTTACAGAAAGGAGTAGTTCTAGAAGCTATACTGATTTTTGCCAACTTGTTAAGGTAGTAGCTTGGGAAGGCCCAACATTCATTTCTGGCAATAAAGCAACCTTCCCCAACATGGACTTTCAGATATATTGATCTGTCATTCCCAGAAGCAGTAGCCAGCCAGCCCACCAACTTGCCAAAGGGATTATGGGAATTGTAGTCCAACAGATTTAGAAGGTACCATGTGAGCGAATGTTACAATAGAGTAAATGTGGATCCTTGATGAAGCTTCAAGTCTCATTTCATTTTTCAGTATGGTATAAGGACAACTTGCTTGACCCACATGTGCTGATCTTGACTGAAGATGATTGGAATGAAAATGAGGTAGTTAGCATGTTAAACTGACCAAGTATTTTTCAGGTATTATGGTGTACTAGATGTGAGGTAGTAACAAATCTGGAATAGAAAAAACTAACCTTTGGAGGGACTAAGCGCTGCAATGTTGTGACCATGATGTAGAGTGGTGTTGGAAGAAAAATCCAAGCCGAGAGAAAGATGCTGGGAATAAAATGGAAGGAGGCTGTAGGAGTTTATTTGATAGCCAGAAACGAGTGACAGCAGCATGTTTCTGGGGTGACTGACAAAATGGGAGTGAGAGTAGGTGGGCTTTTATACATTGTTTGGGGCATTGTGATTGAGATGCCTGTTCCTGTGCAAGAATATGTCCTTCAATATTTTTAGGGCTGTTGCCAGACTCCTATGGGGTCATGTAGAGGTCATGGCTGGCTCTACAGCAAGGGTGTCAAATTGGTGACCCACGGGCCGGATGTGTCACATACTGGCCACACCCACCCCAGCTCCGCGGATGGAAAAACATTGTGAAATGTCACAACTTGATGTGGCGCGTTTGACCACCCCTACACACCTACACCCACACCTTGCTCTACAGGCAAAAGGATAAATGCAAATCCTAGGTGTTTGAGCTAATCTCCTCAGCTTTGTCTCCTTGCCTATTGTGTTGCTTATTTGGAGTCTCTTTGCTTATGAATAGATTGGCCCAGTCTTTCTGAATGGATACAAAAATCTCCATTCCTAAAGACCAGCCTCTTCACCTTTCTTCTTGAGGCGGTTTTCCTATGTCAGGAAGACTGGAGCTGCTTTCTGGCTTTGTTAAGATTTTTCTCCTTTAGGGAAAATATTCTATTCTGCCTCTTTTTAATATTAAGAATAAAGAATATTTTAATTGGGGGGGGGCTTCCTACAGTAGGTAGCGTGTATCCAGTGCATGATCAAATCAGATCAGAGTTTTTCTCTTGTGCTGCATGTGTGTTTTAGGAAATAAGGATTTCTTTATTTTAAGCTATGTAAAACTGATTGGAAGCTTACCCTACAGTCTCAGGGTGCTTTTTCTCTCAAAAACAGTAAGCAGGAGGTGCAGAAGAATTAACTGTCTGAAAGCAAAGATTGCCCAGTCTTGTGAATGAATGTCCGGTTGCTACCTATACAGATTTATCAAAGACCTGCTTGCAATTTGCCACATTTTGTTCGCAAGCATTCTGTCCCTTCGAATTGGGTGCCTCGGATTTGCTGGGAGAAGTCGGGTATTTTCTCTTATTCCTATCATGCTTAAGGGATAATGGCTGTGACTGTGCAAACTGCTCGTTTTTCTTTTTATGACAGAAAGGCCGAAGCATTTCAACGCACTTTTCTCCCCTTGGCCTTCAAGCTGTTTTGCCGGGAGAAAGACATTCTGAAATGAACGAAACGGCCCCCTGAATGTAACCCGTTGGCATCACATTCTGCCAAAAAGAAGCTGAGGGTCCCTCAGACCTTTCATTTGTTTCTGGCTAGGTCTGAGCTGTTTTTTCTTTTCTTTTTCTTCTTCCTTTTTTTGAAACAATCAGGGTATTTCCAAAGCCTCCCTCCCCTCTTCTCAAGAGAGCCACTGTCACAACCCACTTGGCCTCTGTTCAGTAAATGGGTCTTTGAGATAAACGATAAATGTTTTCTGACAGGCAAAAATAGCCAGTGGTTGAATCTTGAAGCCTGCCTTTGTATATCCTAGCACGTATGCTCACTCCCCGCCCCCCCCCCCCACTTCCAGTGGTGGCCTTAAATGGTTTCTGTGGGTTTTCCCCTCTGTCCTTGTTGGGTGCTGTTAAGCTTCTCTCTCACACACAGCTGCTCTCAGTAACTCAAAAGATTTTGCTCTGGTTGTTCCTGCAAAGTAACAGAACTTTTGCAGATCTCTCGTGAAATACAACTTTAGCTGAGATCAAGGAAGAAGTAAGGGGATGTCACTGGCAAATGAGAGATGGACGGGGCCCTGGGTAACTATACTGTATCCCTCTGGGGTTGAAAGGGGCAAAATCTGAAGCTGTTTATGGATATTGAGACTCTTCTCAATAGCTCATGGAAGAATTTATTCAAATCCAGCGGGTTCACATGCATGGCCCCATCATAAGGTAAGAAGTTGGTTCCTGCAGTTGCACTTTTTTCTTTAACTTCTGGCTTCTGAACTATAGCTGGAATTTATATGATCAAATGTTTTTGCTCCTTTTTTTTTTTTGCTTAGATTGGGCCGATTGTTCCAGAATAGCATTTTGCACCAGGGATCCATTATGAATAGATATAATACATTAATGAAATGGGTTGTAATACACACAAACTTTAAATGGCAATAAAACAAAATTGCTTTGCCTTTGAAGTGCTTCAAGATTCTTGGTTAAAGTTGCTTTGTAAAAGGCATGCATATCTAAGGCATTTAGAAGAGTGCTTTGGTAGCTAGGAAACTAATAGCTTTTAGAGATATCGACCATAGTTTTATGGATCCTATTTTCTTGCCACAAATTCCTATGGCCTACATCCATTTCTCCAACCTGGCTTCCTTCAATTACAAATCCTATCAGGTTTCTTGGAGTGATGGGAATTTAAGATGAATATGTTTGGAACATACCATGTTAGAAAAGGCAGGCAAGCAGGCATATATTTGAGGAGCTGCCACAATAGCAACAGCAATAGCACTTAGACTTATATACCACTTCACAGTGCTTTTACAGCCCTCTCTAAGCGGTTTACAGTGTAAGCATATTGCCCCCAACAGTCTGGCTCCTCGTTTTCCCAACCTCAGAAGGACAGAAGACTGAGTCAACCTTGAGCCAGTGAGACTCGAACCGCTCAACTGCTGGCATCCGGCAGTCAGCAGAAGTAGCCTGCAGTACTGCATTCTAACCATTGCGCCACGAAGAAGAGGGGGGCTCAGCCTATTCTCCAAAACACCCAAAGGCAAGAAGCAATAGATGGAAACTAATCAAGGAGAGAAGCAACCTAGAACTAAGGAGAAATTTCATGACAGTGAGAACAATTAATCAGTGGAACGACTTGCCTCTAGAAAATGTGGATGCTCCAGCACTAGAGGATTTTAAGAAGAGATTGGACAACCATTTATGTGAAATGCTATAGGGTTTCCTGTCTGAGCAGGGGGTTGGACTAGAAGACCTCCAAGGTCCCTTCCAGCTCTGCCTCACTGTTATTCTCTGTTATATGATGGTCTACTTATCCAACCTATGTCACTGTTCACAATGAAAGGACAAGACAGGGCGCCACTTTTTTTTATGTTTTAGGAAGGAGGAGAAGAAACCAGTTATCACGCCTGTGGTGGGGAATGGGGAAGAAACGGGGCTTGGGAAGTCATGGAGAGCAATTAGGAAACCTCAAGCGAGGTTCAACTCAGAATCAACCAAAAGCCTTCCATCCCTCATATTAGCCTTGGGGATAAGAGAAGCACACCTTTTCAGACGGAAGTTCATCCTTTTATATGATGCTTTCTCCTCCTTAAAGGACTTAAAGGGCAAGCCCTAGTGACATCATCCATTGGGCAGGGCAGATCATTTAGACCAGCTGCCCCAAATCTTTTGGGCACCAGAGACCGGTTCCATGGAGAGAGGTTTTCCTGCGGAGTGGAGGGGGGCGTGGTTTCATATCTTGCCTGCATCCCACGGATGGGGCTTCACTTGTTTGTGCAGTTTCTGGCATGCCTTGAATGAGGGCTTTTCTTTTTCTTCAAAGCAATTAGAGAGAGGCAATAAATGAAAAAGGAGTTGGAGTGGCATGGTGGCCTAGAGGCGAAGCTTTTGTCACACAGTCAGGAGGCTGTGAGTTCGATCCTAGGCAGGGGCAGATATTTCTCTCTCTGGGCACGCGGAGAATATATCTGCTGAACAAAACTCCACATTGGCAACAGGGAAGGGCATCCGGCCAGTAAAACACTCTGCTGTGTCCATTCAGTTGCCCAGACTCTACCCCACGAGGGATTATGGGGTCATTAAAAGAAGATGATGAATAAGTGTAAAACTAGTTACCGTATATTTTGTGCAGGTATAATCTATTTTCTTTTTTAATGTGCTTGATTAAAATCTAAGCAGCTTGTTGGAAATTACCATTGTTATTTAAATTTTTGACAGTGCAGTTTTGGGATTGGGCACCACAAACTGGGAGCTAGGGCAGCATGTGCAGTCTTTAGGTAGTGATAATATAATCCTAATTTGAGAAGGTCACAGCACACCAAAGCAGGGTCAGACGCCTAAGATTATGATATAAAAACCTTCCTTTTTAAGATATTGAGAAAAAGGGCTTGTTACTTTTCCAACAAACTAACTTTGCTTTCCCACTGGAATGTAGCATTTCTTGGGGAATTAGCTATAGATGTCCTATTTATTTTTGATAACAAAATCCCTGTAGTTGATTGGCAGCTGCCTGTTAAGGGGTTCTATTGACAAATCTATCCCATTCATCAGTGTCTCTGAAAATGCCATCTTACAGTTTTATTCCTGGGGGCAGAGATTGGCTGTCATTGATGACAAAGGCAAAAACTTCATCATCTGCAGCATTTGTGCATTTTAAAAAAGTTTTTTTTTTTTTTTTGCAATCTGCCTAGGAAAGACACTAAATTAGTGGAGGCGGGAATTGTACAAAAGGCTGAGATACTCTAGACCAGTGGTCTCAAACTCAATTTACCTGGGGGCCGCTGGAGGCAGAGTCTGGGTGAGGCTGGGCCGCATAAGGGATTCCACAAAAAACGTTGTTAAAAAAATATCCTCAAATGTCATCAACAGTTAATGATTTCTCCAATACATGAACTGTCCTGAACACATGAATGGAACATTGAATGAAGATCATGAACAGTTCCTCAGAACATGGCTTCTCCAGCTTACTCCTTGCTGCCAGAGACTTGACAACGCTTCCTCTCACATATCTGAGCCACATTTGGCTTGAGAGAGGAGGCACTTGAGACCCTCAGTAGGGCTTGAAGATGATCATCAGTAAGTCTGGACCTGTACTTGGACTTGTTAAAGTTCAGGGTGGAGAAGAAGCCACGACAAGAAACGTCGGGCGGGACTTCCTTCAGAGGTCCATTCCCCCTGCGGGCCGAACTAATATTATACTTTCATATCACAGTGGGGGGTCACAGGATATCGTCCTGCAGGCCGCAATTGGCCCGCGGGCCGCGAGTTTGAGACCCCTGCTCTAGACTTTTGGGGAGTTTCATATCCCATCAATCATATCAGCATGATCAGTGGGGATAGAGCTGTAGTCAGTCCATCAAGATCTGAAAGAATTCCAGGTCCTCTTTGCTTTGTTTCTTCAGGAGAAGACTGTGTGGATGTGTTGGCTAAATGGTGACAGGAGGTTCATTTTTGGGCACTTCCATGAGTTTTAAGCCTCTCACCTCTCTGTTTCTGTCTCTCTCTGTCTCTCCCCCCCTCTCTCTATCCCCTCCCTCTCCCTCCCCCCCTCACACACCCCCTACACACAGAAATTCCCCTCCCAAATTCTTAATTCCCTTCCCAAATTCACAGAAATGCAAAATGTGTTGTTCCCATGTTCCCTGAAAGTGTTTGATGAGTGCAGGAAGGGTCCGAAAATCTGCCCATGACTTTCACTTTAAGATAATGCATGCTTTAAAAATATTCTTATTTCTGGATTTGTTTGTAACATGTTTTTGAGAAAGAAATAGGAAAATTACAGAATATCAAATCTACCAGGAAAAAAAAAATACATGAAAAACTACATTTGCAGTATTATAAATTTAGTGATAGGACCAGAAGCATTGAAAACTAGGGAGAGGGGAGGGTACATATGTTTTTATATGAATTTGATAATGGACCTATTTTTTTTTACAAGGAGCATCTGAAACCATAAAATATCAGTGCAGTGTAATTATTTCATCAGATAAATTAAAAGAAATTAATTAAACTTGACAGCAAACGTCTAATAAAGTGTCAAAAGGACTTACTTTGGGAATGATTGACAGGCAGATCTATATGTAAGTAAGTCCTGTTAAGTTAGCTGAACTTAACTGATGAGTTAGCTTGCACAGGACTGTAATCAACCTTTCCTAATCACGCATCACGAAATACTTCAAATAAATGGAATATTGCAAAATGTTATGGTATATGAATTGCTTTGTAATTGCTTGCCTCCTGCTCGCGATAAAAAAATAATCTGACATGGACTGTGGGGAGATTTTTAAATTTTAGCTAGGACCCTGCTACCTCTTCACCCTCAGGCCCAGTCTGTTTTTATTACATTTCCTGGAAGAAGTGTGAGTTGCTGTAGCACTGAAGTTCATGCATATATTTGCTTTAGGTTCTTGGAGCTTTGTCAAAAGGTTATGATGGTTTTGCAAAAAAAAAAAAAGCAAGCTAATTTTACGCGTGCAGGGATTTCATCCATTGCTGCCTGGCTATGTTTTAGTAGCTGTAGATTCATATAACTCCAGTAGTGGAGTAGCAGAATTCTCCTGAAAAACAGGTCTGAGTACCACAAATACATTATAGGCATAGGAGGAGACAAGTTTCAACTCCAGTTATTGGCTATGCTAATTGAAGATGATGACATTTATGGTCCACAGCTTTCAGAAGCATCGAGTTGCTCTGTGGTATTGTTTTGTTTTTATCTTATTTTATATTGACTTACAGATGCCTTTCCCCATCTTGGCTCTCTAGATGTACACTTTGATCACAAATCTAATTATTCTAGGCAAATATGTCCAGTGGCCAGGGGTGATAGATGTTGTAGTCCAGCAATATCTAGGGACTCTGTGGAAGTTGAGGAAGTTTTCCAGTGGTGGGATTCAAACTTTTTTACTACCGGTTCTCTGGGCATGGCTTGGTGGGTGTCGTGTAGCTTGGTGGGCATGGCAGTGGAAGGATAGTGCAAAATATCTATTCCCTCCCAACCCCACTAACCTGCTTTCCAACTCGGTTCTCCTGTGCAGGGCAACAAAAGAAGATCCAGCTAATGAGGTGGGACTTGGGAGGCAGAGAATAGGTGGGGGTGGGGGCCAGTCAGAGGTAGCATTTGCCGGTTCTCCGAACTACTCAAAATTTCTGCTACCAGTTCTCCAGAACTGCTCAGAACCTGCTGAATACCACCTCTGAAGTTTTCCCTAAGTGAACAGAGATCAGTGCCTTAAAATATCTTTGCTCCTTCTCCACTTGGCTAAGGTTTCACATTTTGCCTGTTTAGCGTGGCAGCAAAACACATCATAAAACAACATGTCAAAAAGCGAGTTCTGGAATGTATCATTTCAAAGTGTGCAAACTAGTTGTCACAGAGACGGTTATGCGTTTGGTTTTCTCTCTGGTCTTCTAGATTCTGCCTGTAAGATCCTTCCTCCTTTTGGGGGGAAGAACCCAAAACGTTTCAATTCTTTCGTTGTTTTTGATTTAAATCAACTCCCAGCAGGGTTGGAATTTTCTTTCCATGCTAAAATAAAATAAACAAAACACAAATCAGGAATTTTTAAAGGACTTTGAAACTCTTGTAAGTGGTTTTGTGGTTTTGTCAGCCCTTCCAAGTAAACCAGATAGGATGCATGACTACCGTAGATAAACTAATTCTACTTTATTGTAAGGCTACATTATCGGCATCTTGCAAGTCTGAAAGTACAAGCTTCCCACTGTCACTTTTAACTGCTTGATCCAATAGGGTGGGTCCTTCCTAAGTTTCTTCTTTTTTAAGGTAATAATAATAATAATATTTTATTTGTGGTCACAGACCAAAACACAAGTACAACAAAAGAAGAACATGGGAAAATTAATCATGAACAATTGGTCACCAAAAACTTGACTAAAGGGAATTACAGCGTTCTCCTCTGATGTTTACAGCTCTTAAAATTTTTTGGAAACCTGAGAAGTGATGTATGAGGAGCCATCCCCAAGACAATATAAGAACAAATTACTAACATTGGGTCTAGAAGGGTCTGTTTCAAGGAGAGACAGTAACTTGGATCTGCCTGTGTTATACTGTACATAGAGCAATATAAAAGGACATGCTCCACAGTTTCAACCTCAGCTCTGTCACAGGGGCATAGCCACTCGTTAATCGGGAGCCTCTTAAATCGCCCATCCAGTAATGCTGAGGGCAAGATATTAAGGCGAGCTAGGGAGAAAGCTCTTCTGTACTTAGGAATGGTTAGAGTGTAAAAATAGGAAGCCATCCTCAGTCCGTAATTATTAAATTGGCTGAAGATCAGAGGGGAGCAACTTTTGTTAGCTCTGGCTCATAGATATTGCAAGTCAATGTCCACAAGCTGTTGGACTACCCTAAATTGGGCGTCCTTAAGGCCATAATCTCCCAGGGCATCCCCCGTAAAACCTAACAGGTGTCATTTCTTCATCAGCTCCCTCTCCCGACGAGAAATATGAGAGTCAGCAAACGCCAGGGAGAGGTAGCTACCAGGAACTGCCAGAAAGAGCACCCAAAACCACCATTTAAAGGTGTTAATCCACGCCATACATTCGACTGATCGAGTGCCCAGTCCAGGTACATCAGAGCAAAACCAACACAAGGAGGGTTCTTTCAATACAATCCTTGAAGCCCCGTATCCATATGGGAATTCCGTAAAGAGTTTGAGCCAAAGTTTTGGCTTTGCAAATACGCAGCGCAGAAGGAATAAACTGGCCTCCTTGGGTATAAAAAAAATCTTAAAATCTGCTGGTGACTACAAGAGGCCGAATTCAGCACCTGGGTTCGATGTCTAGTCCAAGCACCGGTGTTCTGAAATTGAATACCTAAATACTTGAAATGGAAAACCTGCTTAACAGCATTACCATTGATAGCCCAGTTATACAATTTCCAGGCTCTAGAGAACACCAATACTTTGGATTTGTCATAATTAACGGACAAGTGGTTCTCAGCACAGTAAGACCCAAATGCAGAAAGTAAGCTTTTCAGACCTAACCTTGACAATGAAAGGAGGGCCACATCGTCAGCATAAAGGAGAAGTGGAATCTTCATAGTTGACAGCTTTGGGGCGTGGGACTCAATACGTCCAATGTGAGAGGCCAAGTCAGATAAGAATGAATTAAACAAAAGAGGAGCCAAAACACAACCCTGCCTTACTCCGTTCTTAATCGGGATAGGATTAGAAAGTTCTCCCTGCAAACCACACCTGACCTGACTAGAGGTCTGGTTGTACAAGGATCTAATTAGGAACAGAAGACATCTATCGATAGAACTTTTGAGCAGTTTTGACCACAACAGTCCCCTAGGGGACTGAGTCAAACGGTGACTTTAGGTCGATAAACGCAGTAAAAAGTTTGCCACCTGGTATGGTAGTATATTTATCGACCAGGTGCGCTAAGACAAAGCAGTGGTCCAGTGTGGCTTTAAACCCAATCTGTTCAGCACCAATAATATTGGACTCCTCAACCCAAGTGAGGAGTCTACGTTGGAGATATTTAGTATACAATTTTCCAATGATGGAGAGCAGGCTTATGGGACGATAGTCAGCTGGATTGTTCCAATTTCCTTGTTTAAAAACTGGAACAATAATTGCTAAGCTCCAGGAGGTAGGGATCCTGCCAGAGGTATTGATATGTGTGAAGAGTCTTGCTAAGAGAGGAATCCACTACTCGGGATTGGATTTTAACAGATCAGGGGGTATAGCATCAGGGCCAGGGGCTTTGCCTGATTTGAGTTCGGAGATAAACTTGGTAATCTCAGCATGAGTCATGGGTTGCCAGTCAGGAACTGCAGGAGGCAGCTGTGGCCCAAGCACAGTAGAACTTGTTGACGCCTGGAAAATTGCCAAGAAATGGTTTTCCCAATCTCTGTTAGAAATCCAGCAGAGAGGGAGTTCTTGATGACCCGGCAAGGAGCTGGCAACAATTTGCCAAAATAATCGAGTATTCTTCTGCTGGATGGAGAGGAGAAGTAGATCGCACTTCTCTCTCTCTTTAGCTTTCTTTTTCTCAGCAATTAGTCCTTTATACTCCCACTTCAAACGATAGTAGTCCTGTGGTGGGCATTTATCCCCTCGATTACGATAGAGCAGGTAAACCTGATTAATCTGGTCCCTGAGCATCAGACGGTCTTTGTCAAACCAAGAATTACTTCTTGAATGATATGGACCGCTCCGCCTATGGATGGCTTCTAGCTCCCTTTGAACACTATTAATTAGTGATTCAAAGGCTGAGATTGCCCCTGGGCCACTACTAGTTAGGGCCTGATTGTATAGGTTGAGACACTCCGGAGATGATAAAAAGGAGTGGAACTTTCTTTCAGTATTAGAAGACCATTTGATCCTCCTTGTACATGAGGCCACATAGGGATCTAATATCTGGGGACCCCTAGGGAGATGTATATTTAAGGAAAGCCCAATGATTGTAACCAGGGGGTAGTGGTTGCTCTCTGTAAGGCAGCCCACATGAACAGCACGGACTGCCTTTCTAAGAAGCTGGGATACCAGCACAAAATCAATAACACTACTCCTATGTGAGGAACTAAAAGTAAACTCACCAGCTAGATCACCTAAGGTACTCCCATTAAGAATTATCTTATTGTGTTGGGCTGCTAAAAGGGCTAAGTGAATGCTAGCAAAATTTGTTAATTCATCTTTAGAATATCTGGATGAAATCAGGTGTCCCATGGCCTGGAGGGTTTCTTGGGAGTAGAGTGCCTCAATCGATGGGGGAACTTGGACTCCCAATCGGGCATTAAAGTCACACTCTATAAGGATGTACAGCGCTGGGAATTTAGTTTCCATACAAGTAATGTAATTCTCCAGTAATGTAATGTAAGTAATGTAATTCTCCAGCATGCCCCATTGAACCTTAGTATCAGCTTGCCTCATTGTCGGGGGAAGATAAACGTTGAACACTAACAGTTTGCTGCATCCTCTCTTAATTAGGAGTGCCATAGCTAAAGAGCCACGGGGAGCAGCTCCACTGTCTCCACTTTCAAAGAAATAGAGACCAAGCAAGCTAGACCACCCTTAGGCCTTCTTGTCATAGATTGTCTGGTGGCGGCCAAGGAAATGACCGTAAACCCTGTAAGGGATATCTTATTGTATGCCCAGCTCTCCTGAAGCAGGACCACATCAAATCAGTGAATATAGTTGGCAAATTCTGTGGTACCACACCTTCTCCCCCAACCTGCTATGTTCCACGAAAGGCACTTAAGTGTGCAGGGGGGTTTTTTTGCCAGATTTAATAGTCATTCTGTGTGGTTATTTTTTTCCAGAGAGCCCTTCGGATCCGAAAAGATACACCCATTGTTAAGTGGCAGCGTCATCCTCTTAGGAGGCAAAGGCAGGGAAGGAGGGAGGGGAGGCGAGCCTTGTTCATGGGGCTGTAAGGCTCTAAACGCACTCCACTTCGTACTTGTGGCATTAATTGGTTGCTTAGCTGGCAAGTATTCAGCAGCATCAACAGACGGAGTTTGAAATAGCCCTGGATTTTCAAATTTACGAATTAGACATTCTGGAGAGTGCGCCAAGGGAGCTTCCGTTGGTAAATCAGTATAGACTCCCTGGAGTCCAAGGGAATCCTTATCAGGTAGTGAAAGACTCCAGAGCTTGGATTTAACTGCATCCAGACGCTTTATGGTTTGGGCCCTTTCTGATTGTGGAAGCGCACAAAAGGAGTCGAAGAGCTGTGTCTCCTCCTGGTTCCAAAAATTGTCTTGACGTAAGTCAGTCTGATAAATAGATGGAATCCAGAGGCACTAACCTGGGGTTATTTACTAAGGAACCTTGGGTGACCTGGGCTGGTGTCACTTCCTTTGGGGCCATTTCTTCCCAGCTGATCAAGTCAAGGGAAGCTTCCTGGTAAGATGTTACTCGCTGCGGGGGGTTAATTTGACTGGTTGTAGGAGGAACAGGCTACCATCTGAGAAGATGCCAACTGGAGGTTTTGCGGGAATAGGTGTATAATTAGTACGTGATGTAATATCCGAGATGGCATTCAAGGTTGGCACATGAATATGTGCTGCTGAGGATCTTTTGGGGGCAATAAATCTCCTGCCACTCACAAATTTTCGATTACTCAAGAGTGGCTTAATCGACATAGTTTTGAAAACTCTTCTTGGCAGAATGCCGAAGGATCTTAACAGGGATCCTCTTCTGAAAAATAGTTTTGGGGTGTTAGAGTTGTCAAAACTGAGTAGCACTCTAGTGCAGTATTCAGGAGAGGGTAAAAGTTCCACCTTCTTCAAATCATCAGCTTTTAGCCCCAATAACTGTAATATATGGCCCCTCACCAGCTGTGTTGAACCCCAGTGAGGTAAGTTGCCATTAATGGGATTAATGATGAGGGCCACCTGTTTTGACTGTAAGACCAGGTGACTGTTTGCGTCAAAAGATGTAAAGTTCGAACTATTGGTAGGGTTACGTTGGCCAGTGCTTTTGCTGAGGCTTGGCAGGGAGAACCCTGCCGCCACATCAGGCTGCCGAGCGGTCAACCCAGGGCACCCACTGGTAGTCCAGGAAACTAAGTAGTTTAAAGTACTGAATATTTTATCAAGCTGGAGCTGAATGCTCACTGTAGTTTCTGCAACCAAGAAACATTGCTGAGCCAAAAGTTCTGTAAGGGTGGGCTCATTTAAGGATTGGTTGGGGGCCGTAGTTTTAGATAAGCCTTTGTTCTCAACGTGGGGGGCCACGCCCTCAACCGTTGGAAGATCACGACAACAGGCAGCAGCCAGACAAAAGGGAGCAGGAGCTTTCAAACCGAGAGGCCGAGCTAAAACAAAGTCCTCAATCTTGGATTGCTTCAGAGAAGGTTGAGGAACCAGGTCAGTGAGAGATCTGCTCCTTTTCCTTGTCTTCATTATATTAAGCAGCACAATAGAGGAGGGGCTGTATAATATAGCATAGAGTCTAGTCACTGAAACAAGTCCTAAATCCAGAGGAAAAGGAATTGGGAGTCGAGAAGAAACGAGTCCTAATGCAAACAATGGCAGAGCTCCTCACAAGTATACCAAGGATCCTGCCTTCCCGACAGAGCAGAGAACATGAGTAAATAAAAATGATAAAATAATAAAAAACAGTGCATAAAAATAGAATAAATCAGATAAGAGAAATCACATCAAAGCTAGGCATTGCTAGACTTCCAGCTAAAGGAGTAAGATCTGTAGAACAACAACAACAAAGAAGAAGCAACAAGGCCGTCCTATAGCTGAGGCCCAGCTCGGGCTTTTTTTAAAAATACAGCTAAACCGTAGCTGAAATATACCTAGAAGTGGATTAGTGATCACACTACAAAAATTTCAAAAATGTAAAGGGTTTAAAAATAAAAATAAAAATTGAAGACTAAGATATGATAGAAAAATAGCCTTAAAAGCAGGTAATAATTAGTTAATCTTAGTTAAGCAGAGAGCCTACTTGCCTGCTGCTCCCATCTCCCCTCACTTTTAACCTGTTGAACTCATGCAGCGTGTCGGAGACATTACGCACTTACACATGTTGTAGCCATTCCTTTTTTAAGGTGACCTTTTAGGTGACCTAAAATGGACACCTAACATCAAAAACGTCATCCAAAAAGCACAACAAAGAATGTTCTTTCAGCGCCAACTCAGAAAGCTCAAGCTGCCCAAGGAGCTGCTGATACAGTTCTACAGAGGGATTATTGGGTCTGTCATCTGCTCCTCTATAACTGTCTGGTTTGGCTCTGCAACCCAACAGGACAGACACAGACTTCAGAGGACAATTAGGACTGCAGAAAAAACAATTATTATCAGCCTGCCTTCCATTGAGGACCTGTATACTGCACGAGTCAAAAAGAGGGCTGTGAAAATACTTACAGACCCCTCACATCCCAGACATAAACTGTTTCAACTTCCCTCAAAACGATGCTATAGATGGGTCCGGGGGGGGGTTGTGTAAGAAAAACTACCGCTAGGAAAAATTATTTTGGTGCTCTTTTGGTGTTTGGTTGGGGGGTTTGTCGGGGGGGAAAGGGGGGGCAGTCGGGGGGGGGGGGGCGTGGGGGCGGGAGGCACTGCACACCAGAACAACTAGACACAAGAACAGGTTTCCCCCCCGAAAGCCATCACTCTGCTAAACAAATAATTCCCTCAACCCTGTTCAACTATTACAAAGCACTACCATTACTGTTAACCTTCTCATCACTCCTTATCACCCATCCCCTCCCACTTGTGACTGTATGACTGTAACTTTGTCCCTTGTATCCTTACGATTTATATTGTTTCCTAGTATGATTTGATTGCTTACTTGTACCGTATGACTATCATTAAGTGTTGTACCTTATGATTCTTGACAAATGTATCTTTTCTTTTTATGTACACTGAGAGCATTTGCACCAAGACAAATTCCTGTTGTGTCCAATCACACTTGGCCAATAAAGAATTCTATCCTATCCTATCCTATCCTATCCTATTCTATCCTATCCTATCCTATCCTATCCTATCCTATTTAAAAAAAACATGAACCCACTTGGGACTTCTGCCTCCTTGTCTGCTTGATTCCAAGGCAACATCTCTTCCTCTGGTCCCTCAAGGTCATCCACACGTTCCATTACAGGTTTGGGATTTCTGCAGGTGATAATTCTTGTCTGAAACTTTATCCTGTGGAAAACTGAACAGAGGAGGTATTGGCTCTAAGGAGAGAAAAACTGAGAAGCAGCATCTTGTAAACTTTTTGACCTCAGCTCTCTGGTAGAACAATATAGCTGATCAACTCTTGACTGGAGCCCACATGAAGAGACTGCTACCAAAAGATGACAAATGCATGGACCCTGGTGGGCGTGGGGAGGAATGAGAGGCTCATTATGAACACAAAGCAAACACTCTTTCTTATGGCAAGCATGCTTGCTGGATCAGTGCTCAGAGCCAGCTTTTCAGTAGTTACCTAGTAACACGACGGGGAGGGAATATAAATCACCATGGCAACGTTTCAAATGTGGGACTTAGCAATGCATGTGGGGTCACCTTCCCATCTTTCTTCCATATTCAGTATCCCTAGGAAAGGACAGATCCTTGTTTTGTGGGCGAGGAAGGAGATGTGGACAACAGACACTTAACAGAGTATATGGCTTTGTTTTCAATCACCAATGCAACCGTTCTCTCTTTTAGTCCCAGGACGCTGCCAAAATCCCCTGGGAGCAGGAGAGACATGTGGACATATCTGTCTGGTTCTGATCCATTTTGGGGGAGGATGGGAGAATGTCAGTGTTTGCCCAATTCCTCATTTTTATCCTTTCCCCTCCCCCACACTGAGGTTCCAGTTTGCTTTCTTATATTAACAAAGGCAATGATACTTGATGTGGATTCCAAGGCTGCTTTTAAAGTAATGAACAAAAGGGCCAGTGTTACCAATCCATCTGTTTAAAGATAGCTGTAAAGTACCATGGACTCGGTGCTCTGTCTTTATTGTATCTTTAAGTGATGATTAGCTAAAGTTTCCAAAGATACTTAATGGTTATTAATACCTCTAGTCCAGCACTAGTTCTCCTAAAGAGGGAAGCTGAGCAATTCTTTCATGGGCAAGTCACAAAAACCTCCCATTTTTGTTTGCCGTCATGAAAAGAAAAGTTGCCTTGTCATGAATGCCAGCTTCTATGAATAGATTCCATATATCTATTTCATGTTTTCAAGACGTGACACTAGATTTTTATTATACAATAAATGTTGCTATTTGTTGCTTCAGAATATTCTCTGCCTAATGCATCAAGGCTGAAATCTTGTACCTTTTTATTTAAGAGGAAGCCTCATGAAACACAGTGGGATTTACTTTGGAAGTGATATGATGAGGATTGGGTTGCAATAGCAAACCCCAAATATGCCATCGTCTAGATAAGATAAAGACGGCAACTTCCAGAATCCCCTTTTGCTATGGGAAGTTGGCAAAGCCAACATCTGATTTGGTAGAGACCAGTTGGGATGACTGGATTAGAGGATGCTGTCTGTTCTTCCCAAGCCAACTAAATGGAAGAGAATTATGCCAAAGAAGCTCAGACCTCTGTTTGCCAGTTCTGTTCTACTGTGTTTCTCATATAATAAGGCCGGGTCTTTTTTTTTGAGCCCCGAAAAAATGGCTAGGCCGTCTTTTCAGGGGTGACTTAATTCCCCCACCTTGCATCTTCGGGTGGGCGGGCAGCGACGGCTTGGATGTTGACCTCGGCATTGGTGGGGCACTTCATATTGGGGTCAACACAGGCAGCACCATATCCGGGTGTGCAACAAAAGTACTTCCTAATGGCAAGCCCCCCCCACCATTCCCCCCCCATTTTGCATGTTTTAATATAGGCCTTAATTTGGGGGAGGGGCTTAATTTCATGCCTATAAAACATGCTGGGACTTCCTATTGGGGGAGGCCGTATTGTTGGAGAAACAGAGGGTATTATGTTCTGAAAAGGGAACAGAACAGGGCCAAGTGGAGTTAGGTAACTGCATGTAGGCCTTATGGTGAGCTGACAACAAAATTAAGTTAAAAATGGGCTGGGTCTGGCCAAGGGAAAAAAAAGTTCTCCCTATGGAAGAGGCCCTTAGGCGCTGGCTCAGAATGCTGATGATTGTTTATTTCACTATCTGGGCCTAGTGTCCTTTGACTCGTGACAGATGTGAAAGAGAGCTCTACAAAACCCACCCTCTGCTTCTTAGTGCCCACAAATGGGGGGAAACGGAAACATACACAGACATGACACATTTTCACTTATTTGACCCTTCCGCAAACCCAAAGAGACGACAGGTCTGTAGACATCCTGATGAGACCCTTGGAGAAAGTGAATGCTGGTGGAACACTTGGAGTGGGGTAAGAACACATACATAGCCAAACAATGCATATGCATACGTGCTAATTAACTCCTGGGGGGTGGAGAGTGCATACCTATAATCAAGGACATGCAAATACAAAGCGGGGCAGTCGAAATATGCATAGCCATAGGCCCAAACATGTAGATATCCTCCAACAGGCAACATATTGATAGATATAGAGCCAGTTTGGTGTAATGATGAAGAAAGATGGTGGCCTAGAAGCCAAGAGACTCTTCAGTCGGTGTGTAAGCCATCTGGATGACTTTGGGTCAGTCGTCGTCTCTCCAGTCAACCCATTTCACAAGGTTGTTGTTAGGAGGAAGAAAAACTATCAGGTATTTTTGCCAGCTTATATATAAAAAAGACAGGATAAAATGCGAGGCATGACATGAGATGAATTGGAAATAATTCCAGGCACTGCAGCTTTCTTTACCTTGTTCTTTCTTCCTTCATTGGTTCCACTGGAGTGGTGGGTGCTCCAGGTGTAGTCCCTGGGGCAGACTGTACTATAAATTGGGTTACTTACACAACTTCCTTGTATTCTTATGGAATAGGCTAAACTTTCCCTGTGCAAAAGAATTGTATGGCCAGTTCCCTGGATTCAATTTATGCAAGTACACCATTCTTCCTGGGGATTGATAGTAATGAAATGCAAACTTAATTAGATGGGCGGCCGTACGAATCAAAATGATGATAATAATAATAATCACGCAGGTCAGAATTGAGAAGATAGCAATAGATAACAAATGCCACCTCTGGAAAAATGCTGAAAATTTAGTAGACCATCTAGTTAACTGCTGCAAGAAGATTGTACGGACTGACTACAAACAATGAACTGACGAAGTAGCAACCACAGAGAATTGGCAAGAGATGCCATTTGCCTGCAAGCAAAAACTAGTGAGGGCCGCAAAATAAACTCAACACCTCTACTCCTAATTGGATTCACTGCAAACTTCTCTTATTATTAGAAAGTTTTGCCTAATGCTCCATTAGAATTCCACGTTCTGTGACCTAAGAGCAAAGAGAACAGGGCATTACTGCTCTAGAAAAGGCATACAGACTAATAGTTTTTATCTGGAATGGGGAGTTTATATTTCCCCCAAATACTTTTCTAATGTTTTTCTCCCACATAAACATTTTTCAAATCCCGTCCCCAGCAGTCATAAGCAACCTGGCCAAAGCTGAAGGATTCAGCAACATCTGGTATGTTTCAGGCTGCCTAGTTTTCTCTAGAGTAAAAGAAAAGGATGAAGAAATACTTTGAACTCGTCAAGCTTCTCTAATATAACTTTAAAATAAAGATGGAGCTGGTATTCCTGGTTGTATTTCTTGTCAAGACTACCTCACTGGCCTAACAAAAATCTGTCAGGGTGACCAATGTTCTGTTCCCCTCCCTAAAACATTGTCATCTGATGGACCTGGGAGGTGTGCCTTCTCCTTTGCGGTGCCTGACCTACAGAACATTAATTAATCCCTCTGAGATTCAGGTGGCCCTTTCCCTGTTGTTCTTTAAAACCAGTCTCTTTCCCTAGGCATTAATCTAGGCCAGGGGTGTCAAACTCGATTTCATTGAGGGATGCATCAGGGTTGTGTTTGACCTCGGGGGGTTGGTGTTGGTGTGGCAGGCATGGCTAGCTCGACTTCACTTGTGTCGGGGGCACCTGTGGTGGCCAAGTGCTAAGGCAGGACTTCCCTCAGACCCTCCTTCCCATTATAATCTTCCTTCCTTCCTTCCTTCCTTCCTTCCTTCCTTCCTTCCTTCCTTCCTTCCTTCCTGCCTGCCTGCCTGCCTGCCTGCCTGCCTGCCTGCCTGCCTTCCTGCCTTCCTTCTCTCGTCCTTCTCCTCTCTTCTTCCTTTCCCTCTTTCCTTCTCTTTCCTTCTTTTTCCTTCCTTGCTCTTTTTCCATTTTTCCTTCTTTTTCTTTGCCTTTCCTCTTTCCCTTTCTCCTTTCTTGTCCCTTCTTGCATGCTCAAATGCAAAAGGAGAATTTTTTCTCCTTTTGTTTTGTTTTTAGTTTGACTTGCTAACGCTCTGCACCCAGGTAATGCCGACATGGTCACTCCTAATAAATCAAAAAAAAAAAAAATTACTCTAAGAGATGCAGATAGAGACTTATGATTTTAATGGGGATGGTTTTTCAGAGCCCTGACACAAAGTCAATGGGGAAACGAGATTCACTTAACAACCATGTTACTCACTTAACATCGACAGTGATTCGCTTAACAACTATGGTGAGAAAGGCCGTAGAATGAGGCAAAGCTCATTTAACAACTGTCTTGCTTAGCCGTAGAAATGTTGGACTCCATTATGATCATACATCAAGGATCACATAATATTCCTCTGAGCATAATAGCTCAGAAACAGACTAGGAATCTCCCGTTTAAATTTTGCTGTTCGCATTCGCTCTTCTCTCATGCTCAGCCCAAGTTGCCTTCTGGGGATTGTAGGAGTGGGCATGCTTTACACAAGATTTGTAAGGCAATTCCCTGTATTGCGGATTCTGAGCGAAGCTTTTGGAATATATAAAAGGCACTGTAAATTTTAATATAGAAAATAGTGGACTGCTGCAGATTTGACTCAGACGTATGGCAAAGACCCACAACAGCCCAGTACAGGTTTTATCCCACTAATCCTGGAATAAAGGGCGGCTGCTTTAATGTAATTTAATGACTGAATGCACTTGCACTCCTATGTTCCCCACAGCATCTCTTCCAAACTAAATCCAGCACGTTGTGCACAGAGGTGAGATTCAGCAGGTTCTCACCAGTTCTGGAGAATTGGTAGTGGAAATTCTGAGTAGATTGGAGAACCGGCCAATCCCACCTCTGGTTGGCCTCGCCCCATCTATTCTCTGCCTCCTGAGTCCCAGCTGATTGGCTGGGTCTTCTTTTGTTGCCCTGCACAGGAGAACGGAGCTGGAAAGCAGGTTAGTGGGATGGGGAGGGAATGGGGATTTTCCAGTATCCTTCCCCTGGAGGGGGGAGGGAATGGGATTTTGCAATAATCTTCCCCCAAGAGTGGGGAGGGAATGGAGATTTTACAGTATCCTTCCCTTGCCATGCCCACCAAGCTACACCCACCAAGCCACGCCCACAGAACTGCTGTCAGGGCTCCAACAAATCCACCCCCATTCAAATCATAAGTTGCTAACCGCATCTTTCAGAGTAAAAAAAAAATGTTTTATTAGGAATGGCCATGTTGGCGTTAATTGGGTGCAGCCGACAATAAAATACATCGTTCATTTCCCCCTTGACCCTGGTCTTCCCCCCACCCCTTGGATGTATATTCTCCAATGGGACACATCCATAGCCAGGAGTCATCAGTCATGCTCTCCCAGTAATATTCTTGTGCACTGACAGCTTTGGGTTGCCAAGGCGATTATATGAGGCATTTGAAGAGTGCACTGCTCCCCCTCCCCCTCCTTTCTGCTGGCAACTAAAAGACCAAAGGAGTATATATATATATATATTTGGTTGACAACCAGTAGTAAAACTTTTTGAATCCCGCCACTGATTGCACACCTGTATGGATAAGTGCAGTTCTGGGAGGCCATCAACAACAGGGGTCTCCAACCTTGACATCTTTAAGCCTGGCGGACTTCAACTCCCAGAATTCCCCAGCCAGCATTTGCTGGCTGGGGAATTCTGGGAGTTGAAGTCCGCCAGGCTTAAAGATGTCAAGGTTGGAGACCCCTGATCAACAACACAATCTTGTGCAGGCAGCAGGCCTACTAAAAAGAATTCCCCTCGGGCTTCCTCTGTAGGAGTGATGGGTAACCAGGTACCCTTCGGTGGGTTCTGGCCTCCTCCCAGTCAGCACTAGTGGCAAGAGATTGCAGAGGAGAGAGTTGTAAACATCTGAAAGGCATCTCTGCTGCTAGGGCCAGATTTGGCCTTGGTTAAAGTCTCTAAGGATAGGAAGCTACCGTGATCTATTTGGCAGGTGCTAACAGAGGCTATGTGTAACAATGGAACATGACAAGATGCATAATAAATCTCTGATGGGGTGGAGAACCGAAAGTTCAAATGCAGAAAAAAACAAAGCATATCCTAATGAGAGTCATGTCAGCTGTGTAGAAGGACTTAGTTTATGGAGACTTAATAAATGGGGGAGAAATTGGAAATTGGGAGGGGATTTTTACCCAGCTGGCTTTTATGCTTAAGGAAACGGTAGAATTTACACAGTGGTGGGATTGAATTTTTTTTACTACCGGTTCTGAGGGCATGGCTTGGTGGGCATGGCAGGGGAAGGGTACTGTAAAATTTCCATTCCCATCCCACTCCAGGGGAAGGATACTGTAAAACCCCATTCCCTCCCCACCCCACCCCACTAACCTGCTTTCCAGCTCCGTTCTCCTGTGCAGGGCAACAAAAGAAGACCCAGCCAATCAGCTGGGACTCGGGAGGCAGAGAATAGATGGGGGCGGGGCCAGTCAGAGGTGGTATTTCCCGGTTCTCCGAACTACTCAAAATTTCCACTACCGGTTCTCCAGAACTGGTCAGAACCTGCTGAATCCCACCTCTGCATTCACAGTCTCCTGGTTCCTAGGCTAGAAACTAAGTAAAAAAAATAATGTATGTTCCACATTTCTGAATTCTTGCATTTAAAACTGATTCCTGACAGGTAAACAACACCACCACAGGTACTCCTCGGCTTACGATCACAATGGAGCCTAAAATTGATGTTGTTGTTAAACGAGTTTTGCCCCATTTTGTAACCTTTCTTGCCGCAATTGTGAAGGGAATCAATGCAGTTATTAATTTAGTAACACAGTTATTGAGTCTGGCTTCCCCATTGACTTTGCTTGTCAGAAGCGGATCACATCACCCCAAGGCTCTGCAATGATCATAAATATGAGTCAGTTGCCGAGCCTCGGAGTTTTGATTATGTGACCACGAGGATGCTGCAATGGTCATAAGCGTGAAAAATGGGCATAAGTCACTTTTTCCAGTGCTGTTGTAACTTTAAATAATCACTAAGTCAGGGGTCTCCAGCTTTGGCAATTTTGAGCTTTGCTGGCTGGGGAATTCTGGGAGTTGAAGTCTAACAGGCTTAAAGTTGCCAAGGTTGGAGACCCCTGCACTAAGTGAACCATTGCAAGTCAAGGGCTGCCTATATTTCATGTATTTCTTTTACTTTCGAGTACCTCTTGACAAGGGCAAAGCCTTAGAAAGCGACGGTTCTGCTGCTTTTAATGGTTGCTCAGGTTTTTCTGAAATTTTGCCTACCCATCCTGTACCTGGTATGGCATTGGAATGGTTGCAGAAGCCAGATTATGCATCCTTGGTGGGGAGATGTGAAGCCATGGCGTGATAGGTTGAGAAATGCTATTCCGGAGAAGCTCTTTATGCAGACTATTGAGCGCAATGCGAGAAATGCCTTACGAACTGCGGTTAATAATACCCGAATATGGTCCTCAACCAGAAGTTGGACTCTTAGCACTGCTGGTCAGTAGAACTTCCTGGCTGGGTAAGGGAGAAGGACTGTGGGTGGTCCGTGCATTGGGAGACATCTTGCTCCTGAATGGAGCGTGTCTCCTTGACTTTGCCCTTGCTGTCAGCTCTGAAACACTTCTAAACCCTTGTTGTGTTTTCCGTCCCCTTTGGCAGCATCACGGCTTGCCTTCCACCTTCCTGGACTAATTGAAAAGATAGCAAACCCAGATTGCAGCCTTGCTGTGTAAATTGCTCAGGATGGGAGGCCGAGTTGACAGCCAGCAAGGGAGATGCTCAAGCCGATGAATCAATCACGCGTCAGTGAAGCTGGAGTGCAGCTGTGGGTGATGTGGCCCAAGCCGCCTCACCCAGTCGGCCCAAGGTAATTATTATTCACATAAATATACAGACTGTGGATGCATAATGCATAGTCACGGTCTGTATTTTTGACGCCATAATCCGAGTTGTCAGCAGCAGCAGCATTCTGCTCTGGAAACAGAGCTAAAGGATAAATGATATCATATCCTTAAATGATGATTAACCTATGGAGTCTCTAGAGTGCTGAGTGAGGAAGCCAAAACAATATCCATGGCGGTTGCATTTTTAGATAATGGGTAAAATTCAGAATTTTTGAATGTATTTAGTAAAGTAAAACTTAGGTTGTTTTTTTTTCTGGATCCCCCCCCCCCCCAATTTCTTTATATAAATTTAGGTGAAAATTTGCTCTTGTCTCCAGCCTGTTTATCAGTTTTTAGGAATGTTAAAAGCTATCAAACCTGAACATCATTTTAAAAGAGAGAGAATAAATCAAATTAAAATACAAAGTAACTATGTTAGTTAGCAAGTTACAAAATCCATGTTATGTGCCCCTCAAGATTGAAGCTAGCGTATGGACCTATGCTCACTCAGACACACGTATTAATACAAAGTCACTTTCTGGCTCTTGTCTTGTAGTTATAGTAGTGTGAGGATGAAATCTCTCTCCTTTGTGATGAAGAGCATAGTATCGCTGGGTGGTTTACTATTACTGTTTAAGACTTTACTCATTGATGCATCCAATTCCTACGGTTGGAAGAGTGAAGAACTGTGCTGATCCAGTTAGCTCAAAGAAGAGTGATTGTATGTGCTATTTATTTCATTCTTCCTGTATATTAAAAAAAAACCCCAAAATAGAACAAAAACACAACCTTAGCATGTAGTGGGGAAAGGTTTTGTCTAACTAGCCACCTCCTTCATAAGAAGCTTTTAATTTGTTCTTTCCCCCAGCCTCCATGAGGCATAAAGCATGGAAACTTTTATCTACACGGAGCCTAAAATAATCCCCAGTCCAGTCCAGGAAAAATCTCCCCCCTTTACCCTGGATGTATCATTACCTTCTCCCTATTGCATTGAAGTTTGCCATCAGCTTGGTATGATAATGGTCCCACACTTCATAAAAGACTTTTTTGGACCTCTATAGGTTGATTCATTCCAAGATCCTCCTCTCAGGTTACTTTCATTTTTAAAGGTTTGTCTGCTTCCATAGCGATGTTTACATAATTGAAAAGGGCAAGGAGGGTTAATGTAGGACTTGTATAACTTGTTCTTTGACAGCCTTCATTCACTTCGTTTCCACTGGACTGCAAATTATGTGCTCTGATGCCCTCTGATCTCCCAGCCACTCTGTCTGACCAGTTTCCACCTGGATGCTTATAATGGATGAGCTTGTGTGCCTTGAATGAGTTTGTCCCTTTTAATCTTTTTTAATTACATTTTTTAAAAAAAATATGCAATATAAAAAATCTGGAATGTCTTTAATATGGAATATTTTTTAAGATGCAAACTATTAAATATATCGTGCAAGATTGCCCACAATGTGCGTTCTCTGGTTCCTTAGAAGATCTACCCAAAGCTACGCTAGGAGAGCTGAATTGGACATCCAGTTGTGAGGCGACGGCCATAACCCTGTAAAAGTAATTACATGGATGGTGTGCATTTGTTTACTTCTCTTCTGTCATGTTATGCTAAATTAATAAAACACCATAACTAATAAGAATAAAAAAAGAATAAAAAACCATAACTAATATTTAAGACGGGAATAAAAAAAGCAAAGAGAAAACAAGCCAAAAGTGCAAAAGGAAAAAAAATAACCTCCAAATTTCTATTGCAATAGTTATAAGTATAAATTTACATGTACCTCTTACTTTGTTTACAACGTAACTTTTGTTTTTTCCATTATCTATTATATTGTACTCATCAGATCCATGTAGCATATTTTCATTATTTTTCTGTTTTATGCAGAAAGTCCAAAAACAGTTTCCAATCAGCATTAAAATTGATAAATGTCTTTTCTCTAATCAAAGCTATCAATTTTGCCATTTGAGCTTCACCATCCATTCCTCCATTGTAGGTAATGTCAGATCCTTCGAGTTTTGTGCATATAAAATGTCGCTGCTATTATCAAATATAGAAAGAAAGTTCTAGGAGTTTTTCCCAAATATTAGTCCCAAAAGGATCATCTCTGTTTTCATCTATATTTTAATATTTAAAATTTTCTGAATTCATATGTGTATTTGAATCCATTTTTAAGCTTTTTACATGTAACAGGCATGGTAAAAAGTCCCCTCTTGTTGTTCACATTTCCAACATAAATTTGAAACACTTTTATAATTTTAGAAAGTTCTCACAATTTAACCATAAAACTTCTGTCTTTGCAGTTAACTCGTGGCTAACAGCCGTCTGGAGATCAAGTGGGTTGATTTCACGCTTCCTCCTTTGTCTGGAGGAAGTTCGGCATCCAGCAGTGACAGTCAGGCTGTGGTGTTGTCTCTGCTCGTCTGAGACACACCAATTGCTATTAATTTTCACTGGAAACCACATTGCCAAGTGCTGCTTAATATTCACAAGGCCCTGAGGTGGCATTAGGGGCTTCTTGGTCATATCTCAGCTGGTAGTTCATTGGAGGAGGAATGTGTCGTCTTGTTTTCTTTTCCTCCAGATTGGCTGCCTCAGCTGGGAGGTGACTCAGAGCCAGTTGGCTTCACCAAGAGGAAAGAAAACTTCTCCCAGTGCTGTGATAGGGCATATCTGCAGGTGTGCTTGGATGGGATGCAAACTGGTCTAGTTCAAAGCAAGGTTGTGAATGTGCAACATCTGCACGTAAACACAGAAGCTTTCCACTTGGCGACTTGAAGACTTGTGGACCTCAACTCCACAAGTTGGCTGGCTGAGGAATTCTGGGAGTTGAAGTCCACAAGTCTTCAAGTTGCCAAGGTTGGAGACCCCTGCACTAGGCTATTGAGGAGCGTTTCATCTCTTGTCCTCTTGCATGAGAAAGAAAGAGAGCCTGAGCAGCTATGCCTTGACCATCAGCAGTGCCCTGCCCTGCCCATGGACATTATTGTTGTTGTTGTTGTTCTAGAACCCAACCAACTCTAGCACAACAAAACTTTCTTAGCAATACTGATGCCTTCATAAGAACTATGTCCGGTTTGCAGGAAAGAAGGTTAAACTGGATTTTGCAGGTGTGTATTGCTGATATACACAGATGTCCATCCTTTTGTCTTCTAAGTGGTTTTATTTTATTACAGGTAGCCCTTGTTTAGCAACTGCTTCCTACAATGACCGTTCACAGTTATGATGGTGATGAAAAAGTAACTTTATGGACAGTCTTTACATTTACCACCTTTTAAAGCAAAGGAAAGCTGGAGAAAGATGATTAGCACAGTTGTGGTTTCACTTAGCAAGACAATCAAGTTGCTAGTCCTGACTGTGGTCACTAAACTACCTGTGTGTGGATATATAGGCTTTTAAAAAAAATCTGTTCTTTTTCAAGGACTCAAAGTGGTTTTCAGGGCTCTCTGTACCCATTTGTATTCACAACAATCTTTTGAGGTAGGGCTCACTGACAGTATACATTATGCTGAAGGAGGATTTGAATATCAAGGCTATGAAATAGGCCAAAACAGAATGTCTCCTGCAAACTCCGGATGTGAGAGGCCTCTGGAGATTGAATGCAATGAATGGTCAGCTCAAAAGTTCTGCAAGAGGTTTTACTTTTAGATGTTGTGTTTGCCAGCATGAGTTTTAATAGCCTCAGGTATTCTCAGAATGTTGTGTCACTCCTCCCCCCTCCAACATGCAAACACATCTGTCCATCCCTGTTCTGTATCTCGAGTCTCTTGGGGTGTTGCCATGGCGATAGAATATGGGTAGCAAAGTCCAGAAGAGCTCATGGAATCTTTGCACTAAAACTCAGCAGTCTGGAATTAAATGCCACTGAAGAACGATTCTCATTTGGTCTTGCCTGGATTGAAATCGTGGGGATGGGAACAGAAGCTTGCACGCACCAGGGCTGATATTCCCTGTATATTATCCCTGGGATTTTTTTCAAAGCTACCTTCCCCTTCCCGACCCTCAAGTGTTTGTCTCATAGGGCCAGACGATGGTAAATCAGAGTTTTGTTTTCTTACATCCATCCTGCCGTTCATTATGTGAAAAAGCAGACTTCCTCTGGCATCCATTTTGTGAAAATACCTGCAAGGCGATTCCAAAATTCCATACTGACCCAAAGATGTTGCCTTCATCCGCTTTGGCCTCTGAAAAATAATGAGATCATTTGAAAGCTAAAGTAAACTTTTCATGTTTATTTTCTCTATTTCCCACCCCCCTCTTGGCTTAGTTTGCAGCATAATGCTTGCAACTCTGGAACATTACTTGGGGTCTTCTGTTATTTGTGTAGCTCAGGACAGGAGCTGGCCCTTTGAAGAAACAAGGAAACAAACAAACGAACAAAAAGCCCAGATTTCTTTTTACAATATACAATTTGGCTGGGCTGTGTAAACCCTTCAGAAGAGGTGCTTTAAAAGCATAGGTATGCATATCAAGACAGCTGGGGAGAAAAAAAAACACCTCATAGATAAAGACTCATGCACATTCAACTATACAAGGCTTTAGCTTGATGGATGCTTAAAGATTCATTGGCAAGAGAAATGTTTGTAACAGGTGTGGATGTGCACGTGTGTGTGATAGAAAATGGGGTGGTGGTGGAGGAGGAATATTATATATCTATTGCAAGAAACAAAGCAGCCATTTAATTCAAAGGTGAATAAATAGAAATTAGTCTAGTGCTCCTTGGCCATTTCCCTTGCCAATCCATTCTAGGGAGCAACAGCAACTGATAATAGGATCTAATCAATGGCTGGATTTTCCTGATAAGTTATTTTTTAAGGTATTGTAAATCTGTATTTGGGCTAAACTATTTCAGAGTACAAATGCATAAAAATTACCATAAGAGGCAAAAAGTTAAACTAGAATTTTTCGCCCCATGGCACCTGGTTGTTTTTTTTAAGTACAGTAGAGGATTTTTTTTTAGTTATAGTAAATTGTGTGAACTGCCATTTTCCGTGAAAAGGAATATAGTCCAGAATTGAGATTCTACTTTAAAGAGAACAATGGTTGTGGTTTGTTGTAGAATACATTAATATTTGTAAGTGTTTAAGATGATTAAATCCTTAGAGTATCAACTGTATAAGGAATTGCTACTTCCAAACATACAATCTATTATCATAAAAATCAAGACTTATGAAAGCATAACAGGAAATGCAGCTGATTAGATCTGTACTGTAATCAGCTGAAACTCTTGTTATACTTCCATATATCTTCATTTTTTTTCTCTAATTCCCCCCGTGGTTTTTCTGACTTGATTATAGCATCAATAATTTTAAAAACTAGCAGAAAAGAAAGAGAGACACACTTTAGCATTCAAAACCACTTGATTTCGTATAAAATGGTAATTGGAAGTCAGCATTCTATTCTTGAGTCACTTTTCATACTGAGATGGTTGACATATAAATTTAATTAATCAATAAATTGTAGATTTAAATGAAAAAGTTGTTGGATTGCAACACCCAGCATTGTGAGCCATCCAATTGTGGCTCTTGAGAATTGCAGTTTAGCAACACCTACTGTGGAAGAACCAAAGTTGCCTCCACTCGGATTTTAAATATTATTTGTATGCTACTATTTATGTATTTGCTTTTGTTGTATTTGGTAAATAACTCAGAAGACATGATCTCTAATCCAAGCATTTTATTGCTGGTTTTCATGCTGAAATACATGTCTACATAAAAGAAATGAATGGCTGAAATGAATTTCTATTGTCTTGAAAGATAATAGTTGGTCATTAACTAGACGAAAATATTCTTTTAAAAATAAACATCTCATGGGTTGTCATCCTTCCCTCCTTTCGTTGCTCAGTAATGATTGTTCTTGTCCAAATTGGGCTCAATCAGTCTAACATAGATTGTGCTGCAATGATAGAGGTTGTAATCTTGTGATCTGAAGCAGGCCCCGCTTTGCAATTTTTGTGGCTATGGCAGCTTTCTTTTCAAAGCATTGTACTTGTACATGTCAACTTAGGAAGCTGTGGCTCTGTCTGCCAACTGGAAAAAAAAAAAATTCCCCCCGACGATCTCTTATAGACAGTGTCCTTTTATAGAAGGCCATCTCAGGATGTTATTTCAGTTGTCATTCTCTGAAAATGATAGATCGACAATGGGATAACCTGCTCTGCTAACTGACAGCAAAGTCCATTGAATGTGGGGATGGAAGTCCAGGTCAGGGCATTTGATGTTCAGTTCTCTCCGGCAAGATCTTGGTGCCTTCCACATGGTGCCTTTCACTGCCAGGGGTGTGCAATCCACAGCCAATAGGCCACGTGTAGCCTTAGACATTTCTCCCCCTATATTCCCTCAAGCCCCCTCCTCCCAATTTAATAAAGACAGTTTGGTCCCACCTATTGGTCTCCACTTGTCATCTTCTAGAGAGAAAGCTTCAGCAGTAAACAAAATGTAGCATTGGGAAGGAAATATATATATTTCAGTTGTCTCTACTAATGAAGAAAAACCCGCTGCTTGGGAACATGTTATTTTGGGACCACAATTTAATGATAAAATGTATATCTTCGTCCCATGGGTGCCACGTTGCTTAGAAGCTGGTCAGGAAGAAGTACTGTTCCTAAATCAACTTATCACCATCAGGGGAATTTTTTTTGGTTTTATTTAAAGGGAGAAAAACAAACACCATGTAGAACATTACCTGATAATCTGGAGAGTTGAAGAGCAGCCGAGCAGCCTTTATAGAATGTTAAAGTTTAACCATTTGCAGCGTAAGACAGAATATTTACCTTTAAACAAGCCTGCACCCAAAACAAAAGAATATGTGTTTCGGCATAAATTTGTCCAGTTGGGTTGCATATATTTTACCTACCTGTGTTGTTCAGGAGCTCGAAGTGTAAAGGCAGGGGTGGGATTCAAAAATCCCAACAACCGGTTCTCTGCCCAGTTGCTGGGTGGGCGTGGCCATGGTAGGTGTGGCCTAGCAGAACTTCTGGGAGGGCCATTTTTCGGCTTCCCCAGAGTCCGGAGGCTTCCCTTGGGCCTCAGGGAGGGCGAAAACGGCCTCCCCTGGCCTCTGGAGGCCCTCTGGAAGCCAGAAACAGGCCCGTTTCTGGACTTCTGGAACTTCCGGGAGGGCCGTTTTTTGCCCTCCCAGAGCCTCCACATGGACCCTGCACTTACCTGCATCCAAAACAAGCTGCATAGAGACTCCTGGGAGGGGAGGGGCAGAATGGGTGGGGACCAGCCTGTCGGTTCAACTACCGGATTGGCAAACCAGATGTAAATTTAACATCCAGTTCGCTCGAACCAGCCTGAACCGGTTGAATCCCACCCCTGTGTAAAGGTCTTCCCATTTCCCCCCCTTACAACAGAAATAGCAACCAACGAGATAAGTTGGACTAAGACATTATGACTGGCTCAAAATCATCCCAGTAAGCTTCCATAGATGAGGATAGGCTTAAACTGGGTCTCCCCAGTGCCAGTCCAGTGCCTTAACCCCTGATGTTGCTCTTCTTAAAACTGATGGATATATTTGAATACCCTTATCTGTGATGCAGTATAGTAGATTGGATACCCAGGGGGGTGGGTATACATTCCACAGGAATAAGAGGCAGATCAACCCAAATGGTTTTTTGTGTGAGAGAAAAAGGTTGGAGGCACCCCCTCCTTAATGTCCCAAGGGTACTTTTTCAAGAGGCAACTGGACTTTCTTGTTTTTCTTTGAAGATGTTCCGCTTCTTATCCAAGAAGCTACTTCAGCTTTGGATGGTGGGGATTGGAAGGATTTTTATTCTTTGCAGACAGCTGGTAATTTGCATTCTTTTAGAGAGTTGTTGAGGCCCCTTGGAGGTTTGTCTGTGTCCTCAGGATCACCTGAGTAGTGCAAATGGATGTGGAGCCTTCTTGGAACTGCTGAAAGGATCGTGTTGTAGAGCTGTGCTTTTTGCAGTATGGATTCTGCCGTGTGTTCCTTCACTATTGAACACAGATGCAGGCTGTTGGGGATGAGTCTGTGTTGTCTGCATCTCAAACTGAAGTGCAAATGATTCCCGTGGTCTGAAATTTTTCTGGAAATCCGTTCATACTCCTGCATCATTCAAAGGGTGTTCATCCCAAAGTGCACAGCTAAATGTCCTTTGGGACAACCATGGCCTGTATGACCAAGAATCTCCATAGACACCAGGATATATGGTAGATGCAGATAGGAAACTGCTTCATTTTGGCAAGATTCTGTCTGTAGGCGTGGAACAATAAAGAACTCCGCTTGGAAGAATCACCACATGTCTTCCTTGGGTTTGGGGCCTGACATTATCAGTGTTTACAGATGACAGGCTGATTAGGTATTCCTCAGGGCGGTAATCTCAACACCATGTGAAAGACACCTGTTTGGAAAGGTGTCTTAATAGATGATGATATTTTTTCTTGTTTCCCGTTATCGGGCACACAACCCCTGCTGCTTTTACATCTAGTGATTTAATTCCTTTGGCATTTGAAACTCAGTAGATGTTGAATAATTTGGTGACACGAGTGCTGTCTTTGTGTTGTTATTTAATGGTAATTGAATTTTCAAAGACAGCACATTATACCACGCATATTAAAAGTAGGTTTGCACAATATAACCTTCCTATCAAACTTAATGCCATCCTGCCTAGAGCCCCTGGATTTTATCTACATAGTACTCACAAGCAAGCAACGGTAAAATTGAACACAATCCTATAGAGAGAGTAAAAATGGTCTGCTGTGATCTAATAGAAGTCTAGTCTAGCTTCTCATTGGAAACCCATGCTAGTCCTTCTCCGGTCTGGTTTAAGGCAGGGTTCAACTTCCTGTGTGATGCTCCTGTCTCAAATATGGAATACAGAAAAACCAAGTTGGAATGGGATCTCAGAGGTCTTCCAATCCAACCCCCTGCTTAATCATGTTGAGTGTCTTGATTTTGGTTTACTGTAGGAGTAAACTGTGTTTAAATTAAGCTACGGTCAAATATAAGGGGAAAAAAACGCAGGTTTCTTATACTGTGATAAGGAGATGCTTGACATTGTCATGGCTGGGAGAAATTGGAATGGCAGTGCTAATAGATTTTGGGCCTTTGGGATAAGAACAAGCTGGAGATGTGAGGTGACTTTAGAATAGTGCCCATGTTTAAAAATGCCCATACAAAGCAGGGGTGAGCAAGGTACATCAGCCCCCTTTTAAAAGCCTTTTAGTGCTCCACAGCAGATGGTAATTTGAATCTGAGATATATTTTACACCAAGGTTATTATGCAAGCTTCAAAAGTGATTTGGAGATGTTAATGTGACTGTTGTGTCAGTACAGCCTTTCTTTGTTACACATGTGTCTTCTTTTCAGGTTCCTGCCATGAGCCTGAGAAAAGATGCTCCTGCTTTAAGAGTCTCCTTAAACACTGCTGTGTGTCTGCTACTTAAAAAGGCACTTAAATGATTCATAGCACAAGGGTTATTTCAGGTTCCCCGAAGAAAGGCCAGCTGAAGTCATCACATGAGGTCCAAAACATTTCTTCCCAATCATTTTCAAGGTCTGTGCAATCCTACTTTATATCAACAAAATCCCTCCCAAGCCGAGATTTGCTCCTGAGGACTATATAAAGACACTGTTGGAAGAAATATCCTTCTGGGTTCAGTTCCAAGTGGGGAGAAAGACACTGGAAACATGGAGACGGTTTGGAAAGATGGTTTAATGGTGGACGGGATCACATGCCTTGGAGCTCTTGGGTGAAGGAAAGGGAAGAGATACTGAGAGTCCCTTGGTTTTAAACCCTCTCTGGCTTTGAACTTCCTGGGGGCACAGGAAGAGTATCCTGACTGGTTGCTATCAGAGGTCATAGCTAGCTTTTTAGGTTGTCTGTGTGCTAAGTTTGGTTGAAACTTGCTGGGTGATGCAATGAAGGGCAATTGAATGGCCTGAAGGAGTTAGATCTTTGTTATGTAGCATAGAATGGCCCAGGCCTTAATGGCCCATTGTCGAAGCTGTCTGTGGGGGATGAGTTTCTGCCTCTCTGAGTTTCTACTTCTCTTTTAGGGGAGATATTCTGCCTTTTTAGTATGTCCTAAAATATTTCATTATTCCAAGAGAGGGAAGGGTTTTAACTTCCAAAAACACCTTTGCAATCTTCTTGACAACCGTATGCAAGAGACTAGCCGCTGCTCCTTTCTAGGGTGTTTTTTCAACTTCTCCTACAAAGCCTAAGTTTTTCTGATAGATACCCTCCTCCCATCCCAATACTAACCAGATCTTAATCCAAATATTACTTAGTGTTGTTTTTTGCAGGGTACATGCTGCCACCTTCTGTGACTTCCTTTACATAGCAGTAAAAAAAAAAAAAGCATGAATGTTTCACCCACACTAAAATCTAGAGGGAGAAAAACATGAAAATTCCTACCGCAGTCTTCAGCCCACTCAAAAAAAACATTAAGCTCAATCTCCCAGGCTCTCAAAGTTTGTCTCCCGTTTGACTGGGGCATCCTTCATCACCTTTGAGGGCCCTAGAGAGCATCCTTCATATTCCCTGACCCAACATTTTCCCACTTCCCCATTCTATCTATTACCAGCTAAACCTCACTTCTCTGCCTGCTACTCTCCGCCATTTTGTACTCCAGTCACAGAAAAACTCCTGCTGCGTGGATGCATTTTGTTTTCTTTTGTTTTCTTTCTTTTTTATTCTTTAAAAACAAAAAATAACAAAAATCTCATTTCCATTAGCAGTTATTGTGTCATTGTATATACATGTTTCTTATTTTGTGACTATACATTATTTTTATCCTTATCCTTTTTTGGTTTTGTTTTCATTCTCCCTTCTACTCTATGGTGCAGCCCTTTCTCCAGCAAAGGGATGAAATCTCTTCGAAATGAGAGATTTTTTCAAGGACAGGGAGGTCCACGGCCTGTCATTGGCTCCCACTGTTGACACCTCATCTGCCACCAGATTGATTTAGGCAAGGAAAAATTAGATAGAAGACTTATTCCACACTGATGGTAAAAGGAAAGGTTGGGGAAGGGTGATGATTTCTCATTAAAGTAGTTGAGGCCGTGAAAAATTCTTTGAGGACCCAGCAGTGGATTATGAAACACGCTGAGCTGTCACTGAAAATGGCAGCCCCGCCGCAAGATTGATCTTTCCTGTAACATGATGAGAATGTTTTGTCATCGTCCTGTTGGGCTTTCGTTTCTCCAGCGTAGAACATAGGCTTCCATAAGGAAATGTGTTTTTCAGTAGCAGTCCCTAAACTGAGTCTCCAGTAATGTTGGGCCATGCTGGCTGGGAATCCTGGGAACTGTAATACTCGTGCATCTGAAGGCTGCTGGGTAAGGAAAGCTGTAAGTTCAAAGAGAGGACTCAATGCAAAGCTTATTTTGTGTTGCCGTTAGCAGGCTGTTTTTGTCCCCAAGAAATGTGTGTGCGCTTCCCATTTCCTTCAAAGGACACTCATGTGTTAATGATGTGCTCCTTTGGTTTGGTGGGTGGGTGGGTAGGAAATTAAGTGGTGTTTGTTGTTTTCCTGTCAGTGTCTTTCGTGCATTACAATAGGACTGATTAATTGGAAGTGAAACATCACAGACGAAGCGCCTGGCTGAGCTTGATGGCCTGTTATTAACTAGCAGCACACGGAGAACTGGCCAGAACTATGTGACCTAACCTATCTTTTGCGTTGGCTAGGCTGTTGATATAAGCGCTCTCTCTGCAGAACAGGTAGGATCATTGTGTTACGAGAGAAATAGAACCGAACCGGTGGAACAAGTTACAGGAGGAGCATTCAGATGAGAATCAAATCCACTTGTGTTGTTCCCTTCTGAAAGAACTTCTGTGGCTTTAAAAGTTGAAATTGGGAAGAAATACACGACCAGAAGAAAGGGGGAATGAGAATTTCTCCAAATGTGTGAGTAAAGCAGACCCCAAAGATGTCCCAGGAGCAAAAGAGCCCTTGCAGATGACTCCTGTCCTATTTGTTATAAGGAGTCTTGTTGACAGATAGGCTTGTCCCTTTGCAGGCCTTCTGACTTCCTTGTGTAGAAGCCATCTTCAAGGCAAGCTGCAGGCTTATTAGAATGGTTGGATAAGATAAATGGCCTCCTGTATATAAATATACAGAACTGTCCATTTCAAATTGAAGAATTTTGGAAGATTCTTGAGAGGCTATCTTGTCCAATCCAACCCCTGAAGATTATTGCAGAATAGGGCTGTGCTTTGGGATTTAAAGGTGAGAAGATGGCCCTGGGGAAAGATGTATTTAGTTTCAAAGAGTTATAGGGAAGAGCTAAAAGCACTTACTCACAAATGTTTTGAACTTCCTTTTAACTTTCGAGACCAAAGCACTGCACAGCACTAATACAGAACTTAAAATTCCTGCTTTGCCGTTATACAACCAGCCAGTCTCTATCTGAAGACCTCCAGGGAAAAGAGAGCATACCATCTCCAAAGACAGCCTGTTCCGTTGTCAAATGGCTTTCCAAAGTTACTTTTCCCCTAGAGCTGATTTCTGCTTCCTGTCTAAATGTTCATTTGAAATCACTCCTAATCTTTGCTTCCACCTTTGCTGTATAGTACAGCAGAAGACCAGCCTGTTCCATATTGTTTTATTAACAACATAAAATACAAAAATGCAAAAGAAAAAATAGTAGGAAAGATAGGGGAGGGAAAAGGGAAGGGAAAAGTGTAGGAAAAAGGGGGGAAAAGAAAGAAAAAGTGTTGACTTCGACTCCCTTTGGCGCAATAGAATAAGATAATAACATTAAACCTCAACTTTTTTACTTTTACATAATACTATAAACTAGCCATTTCTGTAACAACAATCCTATCTAATCTGTAAAACCCCAAATCAAAGTTTCATTTTCCCTCCACCTCGACACAAATCCCACCGCTGCCAGAGAGGCAACTTTACAGAAAACCTTGTTTTGTCTTTATTCCATACTCTTAGGATAGCATGCCTAACCAAATGGCTTTTAAACTCAACATTTGCTTTAACCTTATCATACCATAGATATCCGGGCCATCCAAATCTTAATTCATAATCCTCAGCCTGTTCCATCTTCTATGTGGTTTGTTCGTATCTTCTACAGTGTCTTCCAATGCCTGTGTGGGTCTGTCAAATCCCTTGTGGGATGAAATCCATTCGCGAGGGTGAGTGGCTGGATTGGAGTCAGAATCCTTTTTATCATTTTCGCTTGATTGATCCCAGACTCTCAGCAGGGGATGGAGAAAACCCAACACTCTTCTTGGTGGAGGGCATCTAGGGAGGGAAAAAGAAGGCCTGTTTGTAGGCAATGAACCCGGGGTTTGTTTATTTTCTATCTATGCTGCTGGGCTCAGGATCAAAAATGCTTATTCCTTTTGTTATATTTTCTTCCTGATATTCCTTGAAGGGGCTCGGCATGGTATTCTAAACCCCTTATCCTGAAAGGGACATGAGAGTGACTGGTTGATGATCACCTAATAAGTTTCATGGCTGGACAGAGAGGCGGACTTGGGTTTCTTTGGCCTTACTTCCATCTTCTAATGGTGCATAACAAGGATCTTCAAACTTGGCAAGTTTACGACTTGTTGACTTCAACTCCCAGAATTCCTGAGCTACCATGACTGGGGGAGGAATTCTGGGAGTTGAAGTCTACAAGTCTTAAAGCATATTCTCTGATGGCGGATGCTGTTACTCTGAATCCAGTGGTATATTAACTTCTTCCCCAAAATGTAGTGTTTTTCTATTGGAAACCCTCTCTCCCTCCCTTTCTTCCCTTTGAATGTGAAAAGAAGGCAAAAATGTTTCCTAAGAAAACACTGCATTCCTTTTTTCTTTTTTAAAGTCATTTTTGATGTAGTTGATGGTTGAAGAGGTTGCAAGTTCTAGTGTTGTAATGTCGAGGCAGTCGAGGTGTTTGATCATGATCAAATGAATCATGATGACTTTATTGGAGTCTAGTCTTGCATTTATACACATTTTTAGTAATCCTCCAACATTGGTTAACTTTGGTTATTGCTTAACTTTCGTTACTGTTTAGCATAGTAATTAACACGATTAATTATCTCTAGTTAAAGTCTAACATATGTTTACTTCCTCTCTCTAATCCTCCTTTACATTAGTGACTTTGTTTGCCTGAGTTGTATTTGCTTTGTAAACATTCATTACCTGAGGTTTGCCATCCAGATAAGAACATTCCTGCAATTACAACTCTACATTCTAGAAAGGTGACCAGTCTTGTCCGCTTTCCTTGACATTATCCTCTTGCTGCAGTGGCAAATAGCTGGAATATGATTTCTTTCTGATTGGCTCTTTCTTGAGGAGATGGGATTGCAATGAGAGATGCTTTATGGCAGGGGTCTCCAACCTTGGCAACTTTAAGCCTGGAGGACTTCAACTCCATGGGAGTTGAAATCCTCCAGGCTTAAAGTTGCCAAGGTTGGAGACCTCTGCTCTGTGGCAGGTGACCCAAGGAAAAAAGTTTTACCTAGTCTGCTTATTCCCTTCCTCTTCATTTTTTTTCTCGATTTGCAGGTTGCGGTATATGGTGAAACAGCTGGAGACGGGAGAGGTGAATATTGAGGACCTGAAGAAGAACTTGGAATATACAGCTTCTTTGCTTGAAGCAGTTTATATTGATGAGACCAGGTGAGGATGGAAGGTTGGGAAGCCTTGTGGGTGTCTATCGGGTCCAACAGGATTTCCCTCTGCTTCCCCAAAATCAGAATGAGTGCTCCTGGATAGGCTGCCCATCCCCAAGCTGAGCACCATCTAGGCTTAGCAATTTTTAGCAATTCTCAGCACCTTCCCAGAGAATTGCTGAAAATTCTGGAAGTTGGTCCATACACAGGGGTGGGATTCTACAGGTTCGCACCTGTTCGCTAGAACCGGTTGTTAACATTCCAAGCAGTTCGGAAAACCGGTTGTTAGAAGAAATTACTGGCCTAATCCTGTAAGGAAGGCAGGAAGGAAACATTCTGGTGTTGCTTACAGAAACTGCCTCTCCGTTAACCCTTGTTACATTCTTGACAGGACCAGACTTCCTGTCTCAGGAACTTCTCTGGAGTTTTTTCCCCCTCTTTTGCTGGTACTTTGCTTGTGTGGAGTGACCATTCAAAGTTACAGTGGCACTGAAAAAAGTGACATGACCATTTTTCACACTTACAACTGTTGCAGCATCCCCACAGTCATGAGAGTCCAGGCGAGGAGATGTGTGCCTCGATGTGAGTGATATTGAGTTGGCCACACCCAGCCAATAACATGACCCCCAAGTCATGTCCACCCAGTCACATGACCACCAAGCCACGCCCACCACCTAAGCCACGCCCACATAACTGGTTGTTAAAAAATTTGAATCCCACCCCTGTCCGTACACCTGAAGAGCATTCCAGCATGAGGAAAGCTGGGATAAAGTGAATTATGGGAAGGAAGTTCCTAGGGCAACAACACCGTTTTGGCAGTAATTTGAAGACGGCGGTTGGTGTCATGGCTGGGCAGAAACTCTGCTGAGCTTTACCTGCTCTGAAAGCATTATTGAGTGGATCTTGCTGTGAATGACAGATCATGTTGGCACTAAGAAGGGACGTGGTTCCCCCGAGTGGCAGATTGACATATGAAGAACTCGCCGACCGTGGATGCACAGAATTCAGAAAGTGAATCAAGTACTATACACGCTGTTATCTAAATCAGGGGTCTCCAATTCCCAGGCCGTGGACCAGCATTGGCCTGCAGTCTATTAGGAAGCAATCTGCAGAAGCGGCGGGCGAACAAGTGAAGCCTCATCTGCGCATGCGTGGGACCTAGGTTCCATGGGAAACTGCGCCCCGCTGTCCATCCGTGGAAGAATTGTTTTCCACGAAACCAGTCCCTGGTGCCAGAAAGGTTGGGTATCGCTGACCTAAATCACAAACTCATTCTTTAGTTATCTCTGAAATTGTATGAAATACTTTATCCTAGACGCTAAGAGAAACCCAAGTAAGAGCACATTGGAAGAAACCTCATCTCTATCCAAGATCCAGAGAAGCACTAATGGGATTTCCTTATTGCTGAGTTGCTCTTCATCCATTCTTCAGTTGTCAAAAAAGAAGACTACCTGTGATATTTGCTGTCCCCATTATTGATCCCTATTATTGATCCCTATTCTAATTGTTTAATTAGTTGTTAGTTCCTATCAGTCGTCTGGCTTCCCTCCAAAGTAATGCTTGAAAATGTACACCTTTACTCGCTTTGAAGCTGCTCTAGCACTTTCAAAATAAGGGGAAACGTATTTATAAGGGGAAACGTATTAGTACTGGTGCAGCTAAAATCCTCTCTTCGGAGACCAGAATGGCCCCAACTTTGTTGGCCTTTTGTAAGGCCTTTAAAAACCTGGCTGTGTTCCCGAGCCTGGCTTGTTGAATGCACCAACAGCCCCATTTCCTGGCTATATTAGTAATGGGCCAAATATCTTGCTCTTGTGTATTTTGAATTGGTTGTTTTAATCTTTCCTACTGGTTTTATGGCTTTTATTGTTTTAAAATGTTTTTCACATTTTTAATTGTAAGACTTGATCTGCATTGTGAGCTGCCCAGAGTCATTTACTAAGATGGGTAGCTATAGAAATGAACGAACGAACGAATGAAGGAACAAATAAGTTTGACTTAAGGCCACCTTATTCATGGGCTAGTATAGGCAATGTTATGGAGACTTGGGTTAAATGTCTCATCATTTTATTTTTCAAAATTCTTTTTAACATTTAAAAGATGATCCATCCGTGTTGAAAACCAGACTAAGTGCCAGTGCTACTCTTGTTCTTCTTTTCTTTTTCTTTTTTTTTGGGGGGGGGGGGCAATGTAATTGCAGCTTTTGTCTCTTATTGTGACGCACGTTGCCTCTTAATTGCTTATCATCTGTCTTTCCTTTCCCCACCCCCCACTGGCACCATTCCTGTTTCAGGAAGATTCTGGACACGGAAGATGAACTCCAAGAGATCAAATCTGATGCTGTACCTTCTGAAGTGCGAGACTGGCTGGCCTCCACTTTCACCCAGCAGACCCGGGCCAAGGGGCGCCGTTCAGAGGAGAAACCCAAGTTTCGCAGCATTGTGCATGCTGTTCAAGCTGGCATCTTTGTGGAAAGGTTTGGATCTTCTCGCCACTCCTTGGGATTAGAACAGAACAGGGTGCGAGGGATGAGGGATAAATGCTTGTGGGATTGAATAAGGAATGTTTCACATGGGATGAGAGAGGAAAGAGAATACTTGGCCCTAAGATAGCTTTTTCCAGCTGAGAACCCCATCTCTGGTTTCTTTTCCTGCAGCTTACCAGGCCCCCCATTGGCATGGTTAGGCAAGGCTGGTTATGTATAGCCTCTTTAGGAAGGCATCAGGTTAGAGCAAAAGGGGTCAAATGGACAACCCAGATCTGACTTAGTTGTGGGGAATTGTTCTGACCCAAACCCTTTTCCAATAAAACAAACACGAACCAAAGGGAACAGAAACCTTTTAATGATTCTTATGAATCCCCTGTTAAAAGGCTGCTGCAAACTAATTAACTTTGATAAGCACAAGCCTCGCCAAAACTGTGTGAGACTGCCAAGAATCACAGATAAGAAATATTTCACAACACAAGATTCTTCAAATACCAACGTAAGATACTGTAATGTCCACGAGGTTGAGTTTCAGAATGTCTTTGCTTCCTGCAAAGAACGTTCGCTTCACAGTTGGCTTTTATCTTCTTCTTTTTTTATATAAAGTTTTATTTAGGTTTTCACAAAACATACAAATAAAATATCTTTTTTTGAGAACAGCATGCCCCTGGGTTATCACTTCTCCATACAGACACCAACTGAATACATATTCATCTTGTACATTCTAATCCATATCTTATAACTATTTTCACATTTTTTTCAATAGCTTTTCCCTTTCTTTACTTTCTATAGCCTTATTTTAAATTATATTAAATTATACATTCATCTGTCCTGTTTACAATTTCATATTATCTTTTCCATAAAACAAATTTTCCCCTGTAGTTACTAGACTGGAGTGTAACACCTTTGTTATCTTTTTTCAAATCTTGTTTAAAATTTAAGTTGCACCTTTACAGATATAGCATTCATTTTCTAACCTCGATTTTGTAACACATACCTAAATTCAACTGAATTCTGCTTGGTACATTCCTTTAAAAATACACACTAAATTCTTTTTTTTAAAAGTATATATGTATATATATATCTGTGTATATATGTATAACAATAGTAAATGAAGTAATTATTCTATTCAAGTACAGCTCTGCCATTAATATTAATATTAATAACAATCATTTACATTTATATTTCTTTTAACAAACATTACCTAGTAATATCAGTTGTCTTTCACTTTGATCATCTATATTTCATATTTTGCTTATTACTGTCTTTAAATAAAAAACAAAACAATAGTTGTTGTTAACAGTAATCAGTAGTTATTATTCTTATTCAAATTCATCTTGTCAACTGATAAAAATCTTCCATGTTTCTTTTCATTTTTTTACTTTCTTTTTAAATCATTGAGAGCCTTAATCTCCTATCCTCTTTGTTTTAATTACAAACAAATATCCATTACACATCAATACAAATTTTTTTTATCACTTTAATTATCTAACATATTTTCTAACTCTTTTCTATTTCTAATATAACAATGCTATCCCATGTACCCTTGCAGAATCCTCTCCTGAAGTTAGATTTTAACCATTGTCTCTGTGTCTTTTAAATAGGCTTATACCTTTAATTCTTGTACGCTTTTCCTGTACCTTGATATCTTGTTTGTCCTTTGTAGCTTCTTTTCCTTTCTCTCTTCCCCCTCTTCTTCTCCCTCCCCTTTTTGTTCCCTTTTCTATCTGATTCTCCCTTCTGTGATCCTCCCTTCTGCTTCTTCCTGATATTATGATTGCTTTTCAAATTACTCTTTTTTTTTGGTTGTTGCTTCAAAGCTTAAGTTTTTAACTCCCTTTCCCCCCTTTCCCTTTTTTACCCTGCTTAAAATTGCTTGGCCATTAAAGATGGCTTCTTCTTTGTCCCACCCTTCGGCCAACATTTCTTGTTGTTTTTCATAGTTCAAAATCTCCATTTCTAAAAACTGAAATATGAAGCCAAAAGATCCTCTTGCCTCTTGTACTTCTTTTTGTTCTTTAAGTCTCATTTTTAACTCTTCAAGGAGTGATGCCATTTTAAAGATTTTTAAACTATCCCCAATTGATTTTATTTCATTTCATTAGGATCCACCATCCAGAGTTCCAGGAATCATCCAATAATCCAAAGCTGTTTCTTGCTTATTTTTCTCACTTTCTATTTCCAGGGCTTTGTTATCTTGTAATAAAATTTCAGCTACAATGTATCTTTGCAAACCTTGTAAGAATTCCACTATCGATTCTTTTAAGTTCCAGGTGGTCTCCATTTTTCCAGATTCCACCCTCTTTTTTCCTTTTTCCTCCTCTGCTTTCTTTCTTTTTTTAAAAAGTTTTAAAATTATCCAGGAATCTTTATCCCTTTGACACTTTATTTTCAGCTAAAAATAGCCTATTAATGTCAAAGTGGATTAGTATCAACTTCTTGTTCAGATCTCTTCTTCTTAACGTTTCAAGTCATAAACGTCGGGGCCTCGTTCCTTCTTTTTCCGCTTAAAATCTTTTATAGGAAGATTGTCTTTAAAATCAACCAGGCCTTAAGCAGCTGGCCCTCCTTACTGCCACCCGGTTCTTCTTGGGGGCCTTTGACCACCGCCACCACCTTTTGGGAGACAGGCCCCACCGGTCTCCCCTTCTTCACCACCTCTACAGAGTAGCTTAGGCCCAAATCCAAGTGGCTCGGGGCGCTCCAGCGGCGAGCATGGATTGAAACCGCGCACGGTCACGAATTTCGGTCCATCGCCAAAGAAGCCTGAACTGGAAGTCCCAGTTGGCTTTTATCTTCTTGAAGGAGGGGCCATTACCTTGCAGCCTTACTCCTGAGTTGTCCATGCTGCTGTAGCTGCTCTTTCCTGCCCTGAGTACACGTGCATTTGGCACAGACTCCCCAGGAACCTCCTCATCGCTGCTGCCAGCCCCCACAGTCTCTGAAGGCAGCAGTCCACTCCCTAATGGTCCTGGCCCCTCATCTGACTCCTCGCTCTTCTCAGCCATCCACACCACCTGCCGCCTAACCACAACAGGAATCTGCACAAGGAGATGTACCTTAGTTCTAATTTGGGAAGGCGACTGGGATAATAAAAAGGAGCGAGAGGAAAGGAGGAAAGAGAAAAAAGGGATACAATAGTGATGAAAATTGAAATTGAAAATCATTACACAGGTAGTCCTTAACCATACAATAGTTCGTTTAGAGACCGTTCTAAGTTACAACAGCACCAAAAAAATGTGACTTATGACCGTTTTCACAGTTACGACCTTTGCAGCATCCCCACGATCATGTGATCAAAATTCAAGTGCTTGGCAACTGGTTCATATTTATGACCTTTGCCGTATGATCCCCTTTTGCGACCTTCCGACAAGCAAAGTCAGTGGGGAAACCAGGTTCACCTAACTGCCAAGTGGCTAACCTATCAACCGCAGTGGTTCACTTAACAACCGTGGCAAGAAAAGTCATAGAATGGGGCAAAACTCACTTTAAAAATGTCTCACTTAACTGCAGAAATGTTGGCCTCGATTTGTGGTCATCGGTCGAGGATTACCTGTATTGTGAAATGTAATAAATTAGAGTGAGCCTTGTGGGTCTGGGGAATCTCTGCATGGGTCTGGAACGCTACTAGGCTATTGATTCTTAGTATCTCTGAAGAAGAGGCTCCAGTTCGACATGCCTCCAATTTATTGCCTTGCCTGGAGAAAGCGGAATGCTCATTGCACGCTTGATAGGATTTGGAAGCTATTTCTAATTGCAAGTAAGCCAGGGACTCCCAGGGACTGTCTGACTGTATCCTCTACTGCACAGGATGTTCCGTCGAACGTACACAGCTGTGGGACCCAATTATTCTCAATCGGTCATCAACTGTCTGAAGGTAACAATTCTTTACCTTTTAACAACACTATGCTAACCTGTGTAAGTCTCTGCTGGATGTAATGAGGCTTACACTCTGGTAATAATCATTCCTAATGTTTGCATCGGTGGTTTCTCTTGCTTGAGAGGAGGCTTCTGTCATTCACCCCACTCCAATTCTCAAGGCTACTTTTTGCCCACCACCTCAAGCTATCCATTGGGTCAATATTCTAGCTATTCCCTGCTATATGCTCTATAAAAAAGATACTGGAGGCAAAGCTTTTAATTCTGACCAGTAATCAATAATCCGCACTGTTGGGGCTAATTAATCACTTGTCAAGGTATTGAGATTTAATAGCTGACCAGCTGTTGTAAGGCTGATGCAATGAGGATGAATCAGCCTGGTTATTGCCGCTTTAAGATTGAGGATGGGTCCCACAGGGTTTTACCACTTTAAGAAGCTGTCTATATATACGAGGCCATGAGTGGGCATACCTTTGTCTCCTTGTGTTTTGTCTCCATTGTGGTTCTCTGTGCAGAGTAATGAAGACTGATTGCTTGCCAGGTATTTGCCTACCACGTATATGTACGTATATAGCTGTCTTCTATATGAACCACTGTTAAAAGACAAAGCCTCTATGTGTGCTGTGTTTAGCTCCTTTGTCTCACAATAGTAGTCACGCTGCAAACACTCCATCATCACTGCAGAAGGGAGAGGCTTAGAGGAATTCTCTTTGATACGTATTATAAACCACCTGGAGAATTTGAAATAGGATTGTTCATGTGGTGGAATGCAGTCTGGATTCCCAGAAGGGAAGAGCTGCATTCCAGAGGATCAAAAAGGTAGATAAGAAAGTTTGGTCGGGAGAAATAGGGTCAAGACAACTCTTCCCTAGAAGTTCTTAGAAATACCTTTACTGATGCAAGGAGTTGCTATATTTCTGCCCATAGGTGAAGAACAATAAATTGGTTAGAAGTAATTCTGTGGATATCGTTTGGTTTGTGGAGTCTGACAGTATGTAAAAAAATAAGTATATTATGGGTCTATAATGTATGTGTAAGGGTGGATGAATAGATGGACAAACAGACAGACAGTCAGATAGATAGGCCTATTTGTTAGGGGAATGATTAATACCTAGAAATGTATTTCTTGGTTCACATTAAGTTCCATCTTATAGCCCATTTTTGTAAAAATAAAATAAAAATCCTTTTCTTTTGGAGCCTTGTCCCATTTTTCCCCTTCCTGCCCCAGATGTAAGTTCTTTGCTTGGTAGTTTCAGAAAATTTGACCCTCCTCTCCCTCTGCCTCTGTTTTCCTTCCTAGACTCTTGACCTCTGGTTTTTCGATGTCTTTGCACTGAACAGGGTGAGCGAAGACCATGCCTTGCGCACAATTGTCTTTGAACTGCTCACCCGCCACAATCTCAACAGTCGCTTCAAGGTAAGGAACGAAGGGGGTCTGAGAACGTCCAGGTAATTGTTGTGTGCCTGCAGATTAAATCATCACGCCAAATTGTGAGAAGTCAGGGCGGCGTTATAATGCTGCTTTTAAATTAGAAGAGAGGGTGCATTTTGGGGGGAGGGAGGGAGGGAGGGTCCTATTTTTACAGGGGTTATCAGTTGGGAGGGTCGGCAGACGGAGGGCTAAAGCCAGAATGGTCTGTGATCAGATCCAGAGTCAGAAGTGGGTGGGGTCCTTTTTCTTCTTTCCCCTCTTTTTCTCTAACCTGAGCACTTCACAGAATTGGAAGGAACCTTGGAGGTCTTCTATTTCAACCCCCTGCTCAAACAGGGAACCCTTTATGCTTCAAATAAATGGTTGCCCACAGTGGTGGGATTCAAATATTTTTACTATCGGTTCTGTGGGCGTGGCTTGGTGGGTGTGGTGTGGCTTGGTGGGCCTGGCAGGGGAAGGTTACTGCAAAATCCCCATTGCCTCCCTAGCCCACTAACCTGCTTTCCAGCTCCGTTCTCCTGTGAAGGGCAACAAAAGAAGACCCAGTCAATCGGCTGGGACTCAGGAGGCAGAGAATAGATGGGGGCGGGGCCAGTCAGAGGTGGGATTTGCCGGTTCTCTGAACTACTCAAAATTTCCGCTACCGGTTCTCCAGAACTGGTCAGAACCTGCTGAATACCACCTCTGCTTGCCCAGTCTCTTGGAAAACCTCTAGTGATGGCGCACTTTGGGTAAAGGTTTACTGAAAGCAGGCCGAGGACTAGATACCGCCCCTTCTTCTTCTTTATTTATTCATTTTATTTGTTTGTCAAACATGTACAAGGTTACAAGTATAGGTATGAACATAAACATGAAGAAAGGAAGTAAATACAGATAAATGGGGACAGTAAGACAGGGATGGTAGGCACGCTGGTGCGCTTATGCACGGCCCCTTTAAGGACCTCTTAGGAATGGGGTGAGGTCCACGGTAGACAGTTTGAGACTGAAGCTGTGAGGGATTTGAGGGTGTAAACAACGGAGTCGAGTAGAGCATTCCAGGCATTGACCACTCTGTTGCTGAAGTCATATTTTCTGCCATCAAATTTGAAGCAGTTTACCTCGAGTTTGTACTGATTGTTTGCCTGTGTATTATTGTGGTTGAAGCTGAAGAAGTCGTTGACAGGCAAGACGTTGTAGCAGACAATTTTGTGTGCTATGCTTAGATCGGACCGCAGGTAGCACAGTTCCAGATTGTCCAGGCCCAAAATTTTGAGCCTGAAGGCATTGGGAATTCTATTGTGAGTAGAGGAATGGAGTACTCTTTTCGAGAAATACCTCCGAACCCGCTCAATCGTGTTAATGTCCGATATACAGTGTGGGGTCCAGGCAGACGAACCCCACTGTATATCGGACATTAACATGATTTTTTACTTTGCCAAATTTCCAACAGAGTCAGAAAGGTAAAGACTTTCTTGAATTCCATATGGCCCTTGCTGATCTCCCCAGAAGTGATTTGTAGGAAGTAGATCTGATCCCACTTAGCTTCCCCCCCCTTTTTTTTTGTCCAGATGCTGCAACTTGATGGGACACCAGCAAAGTAATCATAGTAATTTATCGCATTAAAACACAACAGAAGTTTAATATGTTGTTTAAATTACCAGGGCTTTTTTTTTTTTTTTGGTGGGGGGAGAAGGTTACAATTAATGGAAACCTGGTTGACATTCATACCTGAACTCTCACCATCCTTCATGGCCAAAGGCAGTGGCATGAAATTATGAGAGTGATAGTCCAAAACCGCAGCAGGAGACCAGCTGCTTCACCTGAGTCAAAGAGTTCAATATTTTCCTGTTCAGATGTTACTTTGATGATAGAGGGTGCTGAATATTCATGATAAGGCTACAATGATCTAGCTCTACCTTTAGAAGTTCCATTTTTTAACAAATGCTAAACCATAATTTGACTTGCCAGTATGTACCACTTAGGTCACTCTGGCTTTCTCAACGAACCATTATGAGAACAAACTGTGGCTGATTGTGATCCCAATCACCAGTTGCTGGCTGGAGAATTCTGGGAGCTGAAGTCCACACATCTTAAACTTGTCAAGTTTGAAAAACACAGCAGTAGATCATATATACTAAAGAGTGGTGGGATTCAAAAAAAATTACTACCAGTTCTGTGGACGTGGCTTGGTGGGTGTGGCAGGGGAAGGATACTGCAAAAATCCCCATTCTCTCCCCACCCCACTAACCTGCTTTCCAGCTCTGTTCTCCTGTGCAGGGCAACCAAAGAAGACCCAGCCGATAAGCTGGGACTCAATGGGAGGCAGAGAAGAGATGGGGTTGGCGGGGCCAGTCAGAGGTGGCATTCCGAACTACTCACAATTTCCGCTACCGGTTCTCCAGAACTGGTCAGAACCTGCTGAAGACCACCTCTGATACTAAAATGGGTAATCCTACTCGGCACAGAAGCCAAGGTATGAAAAGGGTTTTTGTGCTTAGTCTCCAGCATCTCCAAATTGGACTGGGAAAAACTGTCTGGAATTCTGGACAGCCACCACTGCTTAGGCAGATTACGTTTCAGACTTGTTAGACTACAACCCCCAACATCTCAAGCCAGACTTTCCATGTCGGCTGAGGAGTTATAATCCATCATAATTGGAAGACATGCTTGGAGAGATTAATACAGGTGGTACCAAACTAGATAGCAATAGCACTTAGACTTATATACTATTTTACAGTGCTTTACAGCTCTCTCTCTAAGCAGTTTACAGAGTCAGCATATGGCCCCCCCAATAATCTGGCTCCTCGTTTTACCGACCTCAGAAGGATGGAAGGCTCTCGGAAGCATCCATCCGGTCAGGATCAAACTGCTGACAGTCAGCAGAATTAGCCTGCAATGCTACACTCTAACCCCTGCGCCACCATGGCTCTTTAGATGGAGCAACTGTCAGACTCAATAGAAGATATCTAGGCTTGCAACTCTTTCCAGATCTTGCCAAGGGTCACCTTGTCTTTGTTGTTTTTCAGATCCCCACGGTGTACCTCATGACTTTCCTGGATGCACTGGAGGCTGGTTATGGGAAATATAAGAACCCTTATCACAATCAGATCCATGCTGCCGATGTTACCCAGACTGTCCATTGCTTCCTGCTTCGCACCGGCATGGTGGTAAGGCTAACCTGAGTGCTTCAGCGAACATCCCATTTGTACACCCACAAGTTGGGAAGTGTGATATTACATGCTTAGAAAATTAATTCTGCTCTTCGGGTCTGAAGAAATGTTCAAACCTTAGGTGCCTAACTTTCTGCTGGGTTGACATGAATTACTGTACCTAGGACAAATATCAGGAATAAGACCTAAGTGCTGATTTGCTCCCAAATTATTCTTGATCAAAACTCACTTAAATACCATACACAAAAACAACAACAGTGCCATCTAGAGGTCTCCCCGGTTTAGCGCTAAGCCAAGAATTGGGAGAACTGATTGCAGTCAGCAAATGTTTGCTAAGTGAGTTGTGTTTTTCCCCCACCCCAGATCAAGTGTATCTTTAAAAATAGGGCATTAAGCAAACATTCTACAGGTTATATTACAAGATCAATATGCAGTTGTAATTAAAATATAAAATCATATCAAGTAAAAAAAAAAAAACCAAACAAACCCTAAAGTAAATCAGTAACCTGACCTGCTAAAATGCATTCCAGTAAATAAAACATCTTGAAAACAAAATCTCTCTGAAAAGAGGAGTTCCCATGACAGGAAACAACAGCTAGGACAAGATAGAAGGAAAGACTTTCCCAAAAAATTTTAAAACCAGGACTGACTTATTTGAAAAAAACATAGCCTTTAAGTTAGGATGCTTCTCTTTGGGCTTTGAAGGACAGAGCCAGCAGTTGGCTCTGCATGAGAACTATGCCCACTGAAAATGTTGGCAGTCTTATTCCCAGCACATCTAGAAATCATTAGCTTTGAGCAGTTGCAGGAATTTGGGTATGTCTAATGAAAAGAAGGACTAGGGATGACATGATAGCAGTCTTCCAATATCTCCGAGGTTGCCACAAAGAAGAGGGAGTCAAACTATTCTCCAAAGCACCTGAAGGCAGGACAAGAAGCAACTGATGGAAACTAATGAAGGAGAGAAGCAACTTAGAACTAAGGAGGAATTTCCTGACAGTTAAAACAATTAATCGGTGGAACAACCTGCCTCCAGAAACTGTGAATGCTCCAACACTGGAAGTTTTTAAGAAGAGATTGGACAACTACTTGTCTGAAATGGTGTAGGGTTTCCTGCCAGAGCCAAGGGGGTTGATCCCTTCCAACTCTGTTATTCTGTTAAATATCAGATAACAGAAATTTTCTTTGGAATGACACAAAACCATATTTGTGGTAGGAATCTTAAGATGAGAAATGGAACATGCCCTATGTGGGAGCAAATTTATATTTTATATCTGTACATATCTTGTTTTATATTGCACGTACCCAGCCACACGTATGCACCAAAGAACGGTAAGAAGTCTATCTATCTGTGCCTTGTTGCTGCTACTCTTCTTGCCATGTGAAGTGCAATTGTTTGAATGTCTGTTTCCAGGAAAGTAGGCTTCAAGTCAAAATTTATGCCACGGATAGGAGAACAACTGATCTAGAAAGGTTATGGAATCAGGGAGTTTTGGTCTATTGTAGAACCTGTCCTCCATTTATGATGACAAACCTCTGGGGTTATTCCCACCCTTTCATTCCCAAAGATGCCGATCATCTCCCCTGCTTCTTCTTCTTCTTCTTCCTCCGCAGCACTGCCTGACGGAAATTGAGGCCCTGGCCATTATCTTTGCAGCTGCAATCCATGACTACGAGCACACGGGTACCACCAACAGCTTCCATATCCAGACCAAGTAAGTAAAGAGGTTGTGGGGATGTTCCATTGTTAACCTTACACTATTTTTTTTAACAAATTTGATTGATTTTCAAAAACAAACACAAACAAACAAAACATAAAACATAAAAACATAAAAGATCTTTTTTGAAAGCGGCTTGTCATTGGCTCCCGAGAGTTCTGGTTTACAGACACAAATTCAAATTCATGCTCGTTTTATATACCATTCCATATCTTATTGCCATTCTACATTTTCTATATAGCTTCTCCCCTCTTTTAACTTTCTTAATTTTATTTTATTTATCTCATCTCAGTTCAAATCATTATACTTATATTCTTTGTCTGTCCTGTTTCCAGCTGTCTATTATCTTTTCTCATTAAACAAAATTTCTCCTGTAATCACTGATTGGAGTATGACGCCTTTATCTCTTTCCCCTAAATTTATAACACTTAGTATAATACATAACTTCCATTTGGATTCTGCTTAGTACATTCTAAAGTTGCACACTATATTTTAAAAAGAGAAAAAATTATAAATATATAATATAATTAAAACAACAATCCATACCAATTCAAATCTATCATTAATATTAATATTCATTTAAATCTTAAACATTTTACACATTACTTTTCAAATAAATATCATACTTCTATGGGAACACTTATAAACTTTCCATAATTATTTCCCCCCCCCCACTTCACTTGTAAAACATTGTGTCATTAAAATGTTCCCATTCCTTCTTAATTCAATTATCTCATTTATTTCATTTCCTTTGTTCACAAAAGTTTCACTGAATTACACTGAATATTTTATCCCACTTTTTAATCACATGTTGTTTCCAATTTTCTAACATTATTTCTAATACAAATATAACAATACAATCTTATGTACCTTTGCAGAATCACTTTTTTAGTTAAGTTTTTACCCATTATCTCTAAATAAGTCCTGTTTCTTTACATCTTGCTCCACACCTTTGAAGTTTCTCTTCCCTTCCTTCCTCCCTTGCTTCTTCTGCCCTTTTTACCCCCTTGTCTCTCCACCTCCATTTCCCTCTTCTGTATTTCCCCTTTCTGTTGCTTTCTAACATTATATCCACTTTTCATCTTATTTTTCCCTTTTTGGGTTGTTTTTTTAGATCTTAAAGTCTCCATTTTCTTTCCCTCCTTTCCCCTTTCTTCCCCAAGTAAAGTTACTTGTTCATTAAAGATGGTTTCTTCTTTGTCCCAATCTTCTTGTTCATTAAAGATGGTTTCTTCTTTGTCCCAATCTTCTTGTTGCGCAGATCTTTCTTGTAGTTTCTCGTAGGTACAGATCGCCATTTCTAAGAATTGAAAAAGAGAACCAAGAGAGTCCTTCCCTTGTTGCTCCTCTTTGTATTTTTTAAATTCCATTTTCAGTTCATCCACAAGAGATGCCATTGTAAAAGAAATTTTTTTTTCAAACAACCACCCAAGTGTTTTTAGTCATTGAGATATAATTTCCAAAAGTCCCAAAGTCACCAAGCAATCCAGATACACACAAGCTGTTTCTTTTGACACTTTCTTCTTTTTTCACTTTCTCTTCCTGGGGTTACTGTTTAGTTACAAAATTCCAGTTAAAATGTATCTTTTAGAAGTCTTGTTAGGATTTAAATGGATTCTTTTAAATTCTAGGCAGTCTCCTCCTTCCGAATCCTACTCTTATTCTTTTCTTCTCCCTTCCCACTTACAGCAAGAAAAAAAGATTTTTTATTTTTTTTTAGTGTTCAGAAATCCTTATTATCCCCTTGACATTTAATTATCCAGTTTAATTACCTATTGATGCCAAAGCGGGTTTTTCCGATTTCTCATTCATTTCTGTTCGCTGTCAACGTTAGGAAGGAGAGTGAAAAAAAAAAACTTTCCCTTTTCACTTTCATTCGCTGCTTCCGAGTCTTCCTTGGGAACGATGTACCTTTTTTAAAAATTAAAATTCCAGGATACCTTGGTTGTTGTTTCTTATCCCGGTCAGCCAAAACTTTCACTTCTTAATTTCCTCCTGCACTTTCTTTTCCAGCTGAGTGCTTCTTTGAGGCAGCCATTTCTGACCGCCGCTCTTACCACCTTCGGAAAAGGGAGTTTAGCCAGCTGAGGAGGAGAGGTGCGATTCCCCTCAACCCTGCCAGGTCTCCCCTGTCTTCACCACCTCTACGGGGTGGCTTAGCCCCGAGAGTTCCGGTTTGCAGCACTTTGGCGGCAGGCAGGAATCCATGATCGTGCGCGGTTTCTGCCTGCGCTCGCCGCTGGAGTGCCCCAAGCCAGCCGGTTAACGTTACACTATTGTTTTAGAGCAGGGATGTCAAACTCAAGGCCTGCAGGCTGGATCCGCTCCACAGAATGCTTAAATCTGACCTGGAAATAGCAAAGGACTGGTTTGGGGTGCCTCTGGCAGCCAAAATGGGGTGCAGAAGGAAGGGTCCCCATGCCCCATTTTCTCTGGTAGGGTGCTGCAGGAGGTGTCTCTCCCGCCTGTCAAGTCTCCCCGGCCAGCCCACGAAGGAGAAGTACAATGCTGATCCGGCCCTCGAAGAAATCCAGTCTGACAAGAGTTCTGAAAGACCTATGGAATGTACAATAACAAATAGTCAGTCAACTGTTTTGGTTACTTGAGGCCTCCGTGGCCTCCTTTTGCCACACAATTAATTGTATTCAACATACAGATAGTCCTCGACTTACAACAGTTTATTTAGTGACAGTTCAAAGTTAACTACAGGATTGAAAAAAAGTGACGTATGACTGTTTTTTTCCACACATATGACTGTTGTAGCATCCCTGGGGTTATATGATTAAAATTTGGATATTTGGCAATTGGTTCTTATTTATGACGGTTGCAGCTATCCTGGGGTCACGTGATCAACTATTGTGTCCTTCTGACAAGCAAAGTCAATGGGGAAGCCAGAATCACTTAACAACGGGGTTACTGATGTAACCATTTCAGTGATTCCCTTAACAACGGTGGCAAGAAAAGTTGTAAACTCCCTTAACAAATGTTTTGCTTAACAACAGAAACATGGGGCTCAATTGTGGTCCCAAGTGGAGGACTTCCTGTATTTGGAGTTAACCAAATCGTCGAAAAGTTTACCAGTTCCTCCAAACAAACAACAATCCCCAAGATCATTCGTCCTTCTCCTTGACATTGTGTTTGCTTTATGACTTCCTTCCTTTTTTTTTTTTTTTAGGTCAGATACAGCCATTTTGTACAATGACCGGTCAGTTCTGGAGAACCACCACATCAGCGCCGTCTTCCGCATGATGCAGGATGATGAGATGAACATACTTGTCAACCTGACCAAGGATGAATTTGTGTGAGCCCTCATCCTCCCTTTTTCTCTACTGAACCATGCTCTCGGGGAAAATGGGGGTATGCTTTTCACTGAGAAATGCTTCCGAGAGGCATGGTGCGGGGCGGAGTAGGGCAGAAATCCGCAAATCTGTTCAGAGTTTTGCAGCGTAAATTCAGTGCCAGAAAAGTAAACACAGATGGCTGATTCTTCATTTAACATCTTTATAAACATATTAAGTAAATTTTACAATACCAGTTGTAGATTTCTCCAACATGGAGCAAACTCAAACAGAAGCAGATATGTTACAGGTTCAGAGCAGAACAGCAACTTAACTTCAGCAGGCAAGCAAGCAGAGAGAGAGAAGCAGTTTCATTTTCAATAGACAGACTCAGAGTTTAACATACTTTTAAACTGCAGAGCTTAATATAGAGCCATGCCTAGGCTACTTCTAGTTTCAGTTTCCAAACAGTCCTCAATGGCTGACTTAGTTGCTATGCCTATTCATTGGCTGACCTTGTTAACCAAGCTCTATTCCAGTTCATGAATATACTCTGACAAAATGGATGGTCAACTTTGCGGTTAACCGGAATAAAATGGCCTCTTCCTGCAAAATGCTGAGCTTTTATACATAGTTGTGAGAAAGGGAGACAATTAAATTGAGCTTCCTCCTCTAGTTAGAAATTCATATTCTGCCATCTGCCAAGGGGAGGTGACCCAAGATGCATACACAACAATCAAAGGCTAATGGAAAAAAAAATAAGCAACCCTTGTTAGAAATACAATCACTCATCAACAAGTGCACTAGCAGGATTGAGCCCAACACCCAATGCAAGTTAAAAACCCTCAATATTCCCTACAGATTACAGATTAACAGATTTGGAAGGGACCTTACAGGTCATCTAGTCCAACCCCCACCCAAGTAGACCCTGCACCATTTCTGACAGATGGCAGTCCAGTCTCTTCTTGAAAGCTTCCAGTGATGAAGTTCCCACAACTTCTGAAGGCAAACTGTTCCGTGGGTTGATTGTTCTCACAGTTAAGTGATTATAAACAGTTAAATTTATAATCACGTGAAGTGCTCCTATGTAGGAGTCCTTCTAATTGCCTTTAATCAGTTCCATCTGATATCCATTTGCTTTTGGATATCTCCAGTTTTGGGTGTCATGTCTTCTCTTACATTTCTGAGGATGATTGAAGTAAAGAGATCCCAGCACCTCAAAATCAGCGACTTGTATGTAGCAGAGTCTGCTTAGATGGTGGCAGAAATAATTGTAATTTTTTTTTTAGGCATTATTATTCTAGACATTTTGAAGCTAAAATGACTCAAAGATGCAAAACCTTTCTAGGCAGTTGCGCTTGTAGTGTTTAGAAGTCCTCAGTTGTTGCTCAGACATTTTGAGGATAAAACCTTTGTAACTGGCCCAATAGCAAAAGGTAGGAGATTGTCTTCTTGCATGATGCAGGGAACTTCCTAATGGGTGTGTGTGTTTGTGTGTGCGTGTGTATGTGTGTGTGCACATAGCTGCTCAGGGAGTCTTGCAGCGACAAATAAGCAGCAGTGACAAGGGTTCTGGGTTCTACTAGCATTCATCCCAAAGTTGTTTGCAAGGCTTGCTCTGTGGATCTCCTACTTTTCATACCTCTTTTTATTCCTGTGAGGTTGAACGAGAGCCTCATTACCATGCCAGCACCTCCCACTTAGCTTGATTGACAGCTTCAGCCTGCACCCTATATTTCTGCCCGACACCCAAGTTTGAAACTATTTCCAGATTCAAGACAATTTACAAACCAGATGTTCTCATCTTAGGCCCATGTCTGTTCTTACAATATTCCCTCAGCCTAGCTGACCGGGCCCAAGAGGCTTTGTAAATAATTATTATGATAAATTGTCTAATTTTCTTGTAGTCAATCTCCCCTTTCTCTTGTCACCTTTAAGAATGCACTTCTTTGTTGCTTGAGCAATAAAACTTTGTATTTGATGAAATATAAGATTTGTGGAGGAGGAGAAGGAGGGGAAGGGAGGCAGGAAACGCAGCCCAAATATCCTCTCTTGTGTACATTTGGTACACTCATTGTGGTGAACTTTGCACTGGAATTTATACAGACTTTCGAATTAGAATTTTCTGGGATGCGTATATCTCTCTCTCTGTGTGTTGTTTATATGATTCTAGAGGCATGGTGAAATTAAGTTTTTAAATTCTACTGAATTATTTTTAAGCTCATCTGCTCAACCGCAAAGATGATTACTTATTAAATCCATTCCTAGGCAGAAAAAATAAAATGAAATAAAAGTTGGCAGACTCCTTCTGATAAACATATTACAACTGCAGAGGACTTGCTGGGAAGATAGGATTTCCAAAGACTTCCTGCAGCAAAAGCAGTCACTGTGAAGATGTATTTATCTTTGGGAATACACTGAATAGACAGGAAGCATTTGTGTGTCTCGAATGGAATTTGAATCTTTCCAGCCCCCCCAAGGGAAAAAAAAAGGTTAAAGACATCACTGCCATTATCAAACACAATATCAAAAACTAAACAGGGTAGTAACAATGTTATTTGATGTTCAAGCGTTTTTGATATTTGTGTCATCTTGGTGCAGAATTTTTCTTCTGGGATTGCAGCATTTCACCTCAAATGTGATCACTCAGGGTAACTGAATGGATCAATTTTTTTCCCCCCTCGTTCCTGCGGGTGTATCTGCAGAATGTATTTGTGTGGGAAGTTGAAGCACGTAAGGAAGAATGTCTTTGATGGTGGCTGTGTTTCTTTACTTCACGGGGTGCAGGGAGCTCCGGTTGCTGGTGATTGAAATGGTTCTGGCTACAGACATGTCCTGTCACTTCCAGCAAGTCAAGTCCATGAAGACGTCCCTGCAGCAGCTGGAACGGTAAATGGCCTAAGGAGGGCAGTGTGCGTGTTTGTGTGTGCACGTACATGGATTTTTTTTAAAAAAAAAAATGCTATAATGACCTCTGGACAGGTAATAGGGAAAAAATGGATTTGAAAGCATAAAAAGCATTGAAAGTTGGCAGATACGTATTAAATCTGCAGACATCTGTGATGATGCTGACAACTAAGATAATTCAGGGTGAGGGAGGACAATGCTTCCTTTACAGAGATAGATAGATAGATAGATAGATAGATAGATAGATAGATAGATAGATAGATAGATGACACACACACAGAGAGATGATAGATATAGAGAGAGAGAAAGAGAAGGGGGAGGGAGAGATACAGATAGATAGATAGATAGATAGATAGATAGATAGATAGATAGATAGATAGATAGATAGATAGATAGATAGATGACACACACACACAGAGATGATAGAGAGAAAGATAGAGAGGGACGGAGAGACACAGAGATAGATAATGGATGGATGGATAGATGGATAGATAGATGACACACAGAGAGATAGAGAGGAGAGGAGAGATATAGATAGATACAGATAGATAGATAGATGGATGGATAGATAGATAGATAGATAGATAGATAGATAGATAGATAGATAGATAGATAGATAGATAGATAGATAGAGAGATAGAGAGATAGATAACAACAGATATATGATGATTGATAGATAGATAGATAAGAGATACACAGATGATAGATATATGATGATTGATAGATAGATAGATAAGAGATAGAGGTAGATAGATAGATATATGATGATAGATAGATAGATAGATAGATACAGATGATAGATATATGATGATTGATAGATAGATAGATAGATAGATAAGAGATACAGGTGATAGATATATGATGATAGATAGATAGATAGATAAGAGATACAGGTGATAGATATATATGATAGATAGATAGATAGATAGATAGATAGATAGATAGATAGATAGATAGATAGATAGATGACACACACACACAGAGATGATAGAGAGAAAGAGAGAGAGGGACGGAGAGATACAGATAGATAGATAATGGATGGATGGATAGATGGATAGATAGATGACACACAGAGATGATAGAGAGTGAGAGAGAGGGAGAGATATAGATAGATACAGATAGATAATAGATGGATGGATGGATAGATAGATAGATAGATAGATAGATAGATAGATAGATAGATAGATAGATAGATAGATAGATAGATAGATAGATAGATAGATAGATAGATAGATAGATAAGAGATACAGGTGATAGATATATGATGATAGATAGATAGATAAGAGATACAGATGATAGATATATGATGATTGATAGATAGATAGATAAGAGATACAGATGATAGATATATGATGATAGATAGATAGATAGATAGATAGATAGATAGATAGATAGATAGATAGATAGATAGACAGACAGACAGACAGACAGATAGATATAGAATTGTAGATGAAACAATGCGTCAAGACTTTCTGAGCCGCATCTGGAAACACTTGTCTGAATAATAGTCAACAGTTCTTTGATGTTGCCCAGATTCCTTCCTGGCTGCTTCTGGCATGCACAGAGGCATGGGAAAAAGTCAAGGTCTTCACATATATGTGTGGCGCACAAAGTAAGAAGTGGCAGAAGTTTCTCCTCTGTTGCCTAAGGAGTATAACTGGTTTTTCATAAAACACCAGTGGAAAAGAGGTCTCTGGGATAAGGATGTGCACAATAGTGGTAACTCTGCTTCTGGATGGGATGGGTGTTGATACTTGTGCTAAGTCAGGCTTCTACACAGCAGCAAAGGTGAGAGCCTGGAGATGGCATAGCAAACAGGAGTCTGCCTGTCCCAATTGGGACCCTGTGCCTTTGCAGGTACGTTATGCCAGGGGCAAGATCTGACCCCGTTCTTGCTATTCTTGTGCTGCTGCTTCCCCAGGATTGACAAATCAAAGGCCCTCTCCTTGTTGCTGCACGCAGCAGATATCAGCCACCCCACCAAACAATGGCCGGTGCACTGCCGATGGACCAAAGCTCTCATGGAAGAGTTCTTCCGCCAGGTATGCCTCGGGTTCTCCCTCGGAGGGGTTATAATGTTGGGGCCTCGGATGCCAGATAGGGCTGCTGAAATCATGCTCGCCTTTCTGGTGGTCACAAATGCTTGCTTGTTGAAACAAAGCCACGGTTGTCAGGTTGCACTGAATCTGTGGAGCTTTCTGTGAAAGATTATATATTCCGTGCCTGAACCGTGGCTGAGTTTGCGCTGCATGTTACACCGGGTTAGCCAATTAGCCCATTTTCTCGGTTTTATACCATATATTTGTGAAGCACTCCCTAGGCTGGGTTGCCTGACTTCTGTGCCACAGGATAGTTCAAATCAAATCAAAACTAGCCAAGTTTAACCCCATCCATGAATATAACTGATTGGGTTATCTATGCCGTGTCGCCCATATATGCCTCAGCTACCACACTACATAGACTTGGTTCTTATCTGCCTTGTTTTTTATAGGGAGACAAGGAAGCTGAGCTTGGATTGCCCTTCTCCCCATTGTGTGATCGCACATCCACCCTGGTGGCCCAGTCACAGATTGGTGAGTGGTTAAAAAAGAACAAGCCCAGACTGTATACTACGGTCTCCTTGACTGCTTCTTCCTTTCCACCTTCAATGTAGTAGAGTTGCTCATGTATCCTCCCTTCCATTGGTTTATTTTCTCCTGCCATAGGGAACTGTCTCAGGGGTGGGCTTCAAAAATTTTAGCAGAGGGTGCTCCGCCTGGTTGCTGGGCCTAGTCAGCCTCCTGCACCTTGGTGGTGGGGGTTTGCCCTCCCCAGGCTCCAGAGGTTTTCCTTGAGCCTCCAGGAGGGCGAAAACAGCCTCCCCGGGCTCCAGAGGCTCTCTGGAAGCTGGAAATGGGCCCATTTCCGGCCTTCCCAAACTTCCGGGAGGCCCGTTTTTACCTTCCCCGAGCCTCCGTGCTCACCCTGCACTTACCTGCCTCCAAAACGGGCCGTGTGGGGCCTTCTGGGAGGGGTGGGTCAAGGCAGAGCCAGCCAGGACTGGGATTTGAGGGTGCACAGAATCTTAGCTAGGGGCTCTCCCAAACCCCCTGCGACCCCCCCAGCAGTCCACCCCTGAACTGCCTTCATGGCACTCTGTGTATAACCCTTCAGAAGAAAGCAGAGAAGTCCATGGGCTTGTCCCGAACACTCTTTTCCTTCCACAGGTTTCATTGACTTTATTGTGGAACCCACTTTCCAAGTTCTGACAGACGTAGCGGAGAAAATGGTCATCCCGTTAGTGGAAGAAGGTTCCAAGAATAAATCATCCAGCCAGCAGAGCAGGTTTGCATTTACTGGTGGGATGGGGAATTGTGGAAGAGGGGAAGAGTGCAGCCATGGGGGATGGAGTGAACCTCTTTGGCATTCTTTATGGATGAATGAATGAATGAATGAATGAATGAATGAATGAATGAATGAATTCTTTATTTGGCCAAGTGTGATTAGACACGTAAGGAATTTGTCTTGGTGCATATGCTCTCAGTGTACATAAGAGCATATGTTTGTGTAGTGTTTCTTAATTTTGGCAACCTCAAGATGTGTGGACTCCCAGAATTCCTCAGCTGGCATGGGGAATTCTGGGAGTTGAAGTCCACAATTCTTGAAGTTGCTGAAGTTGAGAAAACTCTGCTTTGCGGCAGGAATTCTTCCCAGGATTTTGTCCTGCTTGTCCAACATTCCAGCTCTCTGATCTGACCTCCCTAGTGTAGATCAGCAAGTGGAAGTTTGCTTTTCAGTGACCAAAGGTTCCTGGGATACAGCCATGATTTGGCCTTCCCATCTTGTCCACAATCCTGGATGGGTGGGTGGGAGGGGAGGGAAGAGAAGTTATTGTCTCTTAACAGAAACTGTTTTCTCTGGGTCCCTGATGGCATTCTGACTGGTCTAGCTTTTGAACATGATATTATTATTATTATTTTTTAAACAAGTTTTATTAATTTTTAAAACACACAAATTATCATTATTCATTACATGTTTAAACCTTTTTTCATTGTCAATTTAACAAGTCAGATAAATTATAATTCTGTTTTAAACCATTTCCATACAACATACCAAAACCTCTTATTCAATTTCTCTTTACTTCTCTTTACTCTTATTCAATATCATTATTATTATTTCATCTGTTTCTTTCTGACTTAGTTACCATTATTCTCATTCTATATTTCTACAATTTTTAACTAATTCTCCCCCAAAAAGACATATACACACAACACACAAAACATAAAAAAATCTTTTGGAAAGTAACTTGGACCCAGGTGTCTCTCTCTTCATGGACTTCAATTATATTCATGCTCATCTTACATATCATTACTTATTTTATTTACCATTCTAAGCCTTCTATATTAACTTCCCCACATATTTCACACTTCTTACTTCTATCTTAATTAATCATCTTAATTTGAATCATTATATTTATATCTTTTGTCCATTTTTTATCATCCCTTTGTCTCATTCCTTATAAAAAAAAAAAGAAAATAAGTTTCTCCTGAAATCATTAATCAGAGTATGATGCCTTTCTATCTCCCCCCTAAGTTAATCAAATTAATCTTTAAAATAATATCTAATACCCAATCCGATTTTGCTTGGTACATTCTATCTAACTAATACATCCAACATAATTAAGTACATAATTAGACAATAAATCCAAATATTAAAAAAGATACTATAATAAAAATTTTATAATAACATCAATACCATAGTCTTATTAAACTCTTTAATTAAAACAATATTCTAAACCTCCCCTATTATTAAGTTTTAAAGCCAATCATTTTTAAACATTTTAACATTTTAATCTCTTATCAACTCTTAAATCATTACAATACTACCATCTCATCTTATGTACCTTGCAAAATCTTTTTTTTTTAAAAAAAATTATACTTTATCCATTATCCATAAAAAATTTCTTTTTTCCATTTAATTTCAAAACATTGTAGCTTTTCTCCACCTTTTCCCTTTCTTTCTTCTCCCAACAAACCTTTCTACCCCCCCTTCTTCTAGCCTCTGCCTTACCGGCTTCCCTTCTCTGTCGTATTCCTTTTCCCCTTTGTTTACTATCATCATATTGGTTTTGCACCTTATTTTTCCCTTTCTTAAATGTTTTTTTAGATCTTAAGTCCTTAAGTCCTTTAGTTTTCTTCTTTTCTCTTCTTTTCTTTTCTTTCTCTCTTCCTTCTTTCTGAATCAAATTCTGAGATTCATTAAAAATGGCTCCTTTCTTTCTTTCTTGTTCCTCTGCTGTCTTCATCTGTTGTAATGTTTGTTGATAATTAATAAGCGCCATTTCTAAGAAAAGGAAAGCTTCTTCCACACCATCTTTACCATTTTTTTGCTTGTTCATATTCTTTTCTTAGTTCCTCAACAGAAAGAGCCATTATAAATCTTTTCTTTTCTTTTCCCCTTCTTTCTTCTTACAACAACCAGAATATTCAAAAGAAAATAAAAAAAATAAAACAGTCCCAAAGTTATCAGTCAGTCCAAACCAAGGCAGAGTTCTCACTTTCTCCTTCTGGGGTAATATCAATCCAAGAGAAAGAAAGTCCAAATCTGTTTAAAATCTTATTGCAATATATTCTAGTCTTCAAATCCTTAAGGCATCTGCTCCAACAAAGTCTTAGCATACAAATGTTTTCTTTTTAATCCTCTCTTCCCACTCATCGCTTAAAACCAATTTTCACCTAAAAGAAATAGGTTTCTTAATATCCAGTTATTTATTCCGTAGGAAAAGAGGGAAAGCTATCCTTTCAGCACCTTCAAACAGCCGCTTTTTTCCTCTTCTGGCAGGTATTATTCAGAAAGTCATACTTTTCAGGAATTTTATTAAATATGTCTTAGAGTCCTAGGAGCCAAGAAAAACTTTCTCCTCTCAATCACTTTCTCCACTTCCTCCTGCGCATTCTTACCCGGCTGCCAGCTTCTTTGTGGCGGCCATTACTGACCGCCGCTGCACCGTCCTGGGAAAAGGGAGTTCTGCCGGCCAGGGAGGGAGTCTGCAGCACCCCAAACCCTTCTCCGGATCCCCCTACCTTCAGCTGCCCCTGCAGGGCAGCTCAGCTCCGCACCCGTCTGGGTCGGAGCCCCAAAACGGCTAGCACGGCAGGGGATCGCGCAGCCGCAAATCCCTGCCGCTCGCTGGCCGACAAACCGGAAGTTCTGAACATGATATTATTTTTATTATACGGTCTGGTATATCATGATGTTTGAAGTCGGGCAGCATCAAATAAATACCTACCATAAATAAACTCCTCTGCCTCAACCAAGCTGTCGGAGTCAGTATTTTCTTACATCTCTTCTAGCAGGAAGGATAGCTTCATCCTTCAGTTGGGAGCTGACTCTGCCTGCAGACAGCCATGCATGGTCTTTTGCAAGCCTTGGTGTCTGAAAAGAAGCAGAAAACAATAATAATAACCTTGGAAAAGATTTGATAGGTGGATAAAAATGCCAAATCCAGTCTAGACATCTGGCTGGCTGTGTCACAAACCATAATAATGACAAGCCATAATTATGTCAATTGAATAATAAATCAATTGCAAAAGGCAGCTGTACTTGGAACAGCTCACATTCTGCAATGGCACCTTTGGTTTTATGAAACAATCACAGCCTCTCCCAAGGATTTGATAGCTGGATAAAAATACCAGATTGAGACTGAACAACCGGCTGACTGTGATCAACCGTAGTAATAATACAATTTGATAGTATATAGTCATACGCTTCTTCCCCCTTTCCTTCCTCTAAATGGATTGGAGAAGGCCTGGATCCTTCACAGCCATCCACTTCCCTATCTATCTGGGAATCTAGGACAACTCACTGTAGCCAACTCCCCGTGACTATCTCACCATGGGCAACCCAGCGTGGCCATCTCACCCATGGCCAACTCACTGTAGGACAACTTGCCGTGAGTTTACTGAATCGGTGAGGAAACTTGGTCCAATGAGGAATGGAAGCTCTTGAATTTAGGGCTGGATGGAGGTCCGATTCTACATCCCCACTGCCCATCAAAAAGTGTTTCATGTAGGGGAAACAGATGTTTTAAGGTGAGAATGTGCCTTTAGAAAAGTATGCAACCAGGCAGTCCCTAAAAAGTACATTGGCAGAGAGTTGTAAGAGAGAGATGTAAGTGATGAGAAGGCGTGCAATGGAAGAACTCAAGACGGGGAAGAGAGAAGAGGAAATATCCACAGTTGCTCCTTGCTGCCTTCATTGACCAATCTAGGGTTGTGTAACATGTTCTGACTGTGTCCCACTGCCCACAGTTCCACTTGGCGTCAGACTTCTGTAGATGAGCCTGCTGAGCTGGGGGACATCAACACTGACATCAAAAGCTTCCGTTCCACCTGGAGCAAGTACATCCAAGAGAACAAGCAGAAGTGGAAGGAACGAGCTGCCAGTGGTATGAGTATGCTGATGGAGTGGGGGAGCTTTGGAGAAATTCTCCCATTCAGGTCCCTTTAAAGCAGTGGTCACCAACCACCGGGCCCCGGACCGGTACCGGTCCATGAATTATTTTGTACCGGGCTGCCGGTTTGCTTGGGCGCTGCCATCTTGTTTTGACGGCGCTTGAGAAAGTGCTTCCGGGTGAGCTTGTCGGTCGTCGGTTGTTGGAAAGCGGCGTTTGGGTGCTGAAGGAATCCTTGCGCCTTAGTTTCATCAAAGAGGGGGGGGGGCGGCTTCGAACGAAGAGCCGTCCCGATGGCGGTGGAGTCTCGCGTTACTCAGGAGGAGATTAAGAAAGAGCCTGAAAAGCACAAAACAGGTACAAAGGAGGAGTTGAAGGTGGCGGGGAGAAGTGGGGGACGGCTGGCTGGCCGGTCGCTCGGCTCGCCTTGCCTTGGTTGTGCGTGCTGATGCCGGTACCGGTCCGTGGATCATTTTGTGATGCCGGTACCGGTCCGTGGTACAAAAAAGGTTGGGGGCCACTGCTTTAAAGGCTTTCTGTCCTTTCCTTAAGCTGCTAAGAAAAAAAAAAGAAAAGGATAATTTTTAGATGTCGACATGGTGATTAGCCCTGATTTCTGACTTTTTGATGTCTACACACATCCTGTATGTATAGGTTGCCTATTCCTTCACATATTTTGTTTCAATTAAATTTATTTATTTTTCCTCACAAGATGGGATTTTAAAGTTCCATTCCAGAAGAGACCGACCTCCAAGTTCTTCTTCCTAACATACTCTTTTGTTTATTTAAGCAGAAGGCTGGGCAGCTGGAAGCACAGAGCTTCCTGCTGTCCCATTGAGGATGGTTTTTGGGTGGCAGTCCTCAAATCCCTGAAAAATCACTGGCACCATCGTTATCATTTCTCCCTGGCCTGAAGCAGAAAATACAAGACAATTAGCACTAGCTGAACGTTGTTTTAAAATAAATAATAGTAATTGTATTCTAACCCTAAAGATTCAAATAGGAGACATGGTCCATTTGGTACCATCACTGGCCCATTATAGCCTACAGTCTTCTTCCTCATCTTACCCAAATGTTGCATATGATTGCTAAATGGTTACCTATTCCATTTTTTCCTTGGGAACCTTTTCTGTGGCTGGCTTTCTTATAATTTCCTACAGTGCTTCTTTGCCAGTCTATTCAGTGCCACTGATCTTCCAAGGGGTTTCGCTGACCCAGGGTCTGCCCAGATTTCTCTAGATAATGGATAGATGGATTTAGAACTGGATCTAGGGGTAGTGGATCTAGATCTGTGTGCAGATCTAGAACTATGAGTAAGTAGATATCTATGGAGATTCTCAATCATCCAGGTGGTAGCTGTCCCAAAGGTGCTCTTTAAAGAGGCAACTGGACTTCTTTTGTTTTTCTTTGAAGATGTTTCGCTTCTCATCCAAGAAGCTTCTTCAGCTCTATGAGTAGGTAGATCTAGATTTAGGACTTAAGTTGAACTGCATCTAAATCTGTAGGTAGATCTAGATCTCTCTCTCTAACCTGTGATGCTGTGCTTCTGATCGATCCCCTCTCGGTCTAGGAATTACTAACCAGACATCTATTGATGAGCTCTCACCTTGTGAAGAGGAGGCCAACACACCTGAAAACCGTCACAATCAGAATGGCAATGTGGAATAGCGCTGCGTATGGGAGGAGCAAGGTAAGGGCTTCCCAGCTCTTGCTTACTAGAGAGTGCTGATACACTCAGCTGAACAGCAGGGAATCAAGAAGACCCTATATTAAATTTCTGACTCTTAAGAGTCTTAATCTTTTTTCCCCTTATGGAGAAGGGTTATTTTGTGTGTGGTTATTTGTATGATACTGGACCCTTCCTTATTTATCAGTTTATTTAAAACACTTATATAGCTGTCCATTTTAGTCCAAACTCTGGGCAGCTCCCAATCAAAATTAAAACAATATAAGCTTCAGGCCCAAAGAACCAAGAACAACACATAGAGTTATTTCTGAGTGGCTCCTTTACTGTTGTTCACATACAAACTGAATCTTGCCAGACTAAAGCAGCAACTGTAGATTTACTCTCTGATTAGCTGTGGGAGAGTCCGATCTTGCTGTCTTGGAAAGAGCCACACCCTTCTCCAACTCCAGATAACATTCCACCACAATAACACAACACAGTACAACACAACACGCAACACATAACATTCCTTCCACCCAACCTTATCTAAGGCATTTTACATAGCAGGCAGCTAATATCAGATAGCAAGTCAGAAACTTGGCAGATAAAATTTCATGACACTAGAAAGACCATATCCCAAGATACCATGTATTGTGCATTCTCACTGGATCTCTGGTAGACATTGTTCTACTTTGTCTCTGGGGCCACTTCCACCCTTAGCTCACTTTCAGTTCCACTGGTGAACTTACCATGGTTGCAAGAGTCCTGGGATAGCGGGAGTCCACAAAACTGGATTATTTGTGGGCAGAATACACAATGCCAGTCAATCTTGCAATGGCTCAGGGAAAGGGCTGAAGCGCCCATAAATCCTCAAATGCCTCAAAAATGAGTCAAGAATATAAAATTGTGCCTGTGTGCTGATCATGTTATGAAAGCTATACAGTGTATAGAATCCAACTTGGAAGCCTAAGTTATGACGATGTCTAAGTTCTACAGCAGTGGTGTCAAACTCACATTGTCATGGCATCGTCACATGATGTATGGGGACTTTTTCCCCCTTCACTAAACTGGACATGGGCGTGGCCAGCGCATGACGCATCTGGCCTGTGGGCTGGAAGTTTGACAGCCCTGGTCTACAGTGACTTGGTCTGGCCTCTGCATCTGGGCTGTACCAATGATTCAGAGGTGGTATTCAGCAGATTCTGACTAGTTCTAGAGAAGTGGTAGCAGAACTTTTGAGCAATTCGGAGAACCGGTAGCAGAAGTTTGAGTAGTTCGGAGAACCAGCAAATACCACCTCTGACTGGTTCCACCCCCAACTATTCTCTGCCTTCCGGGTCCCAGCTGATGGGCTGGGTCTCCTTTTGTTGCCCTGCACAGGAGAAGGGAGCTGGAAAGCAGGTTAGTGGGGTGGGGAGGGAATGGGGATTTTGCAGTATCCTTCCCCTGCCACGCCCACCAAGCCACGCCCACAGAACCGGTAAAAAAAAAAAAAAAATTGAATCCCACCACTGCAATGATTGTGGAAGGTGAGAGAAACCTCCCAGTGAGCAAAAAATACCCTTTTCTTCCCTCAGCTTGTTAAGGAAGGCTGCTCTAGAAAGACACAGACGTGAGACACAGGCATCAGGCTGCTTCTCACTTCGTTCCCCACATGTTATGTTGAGCTGAGCATAGCAGGTGTTGTGTTTTTACTTACCCCTCCTGCAGTCTGCTGTGTAGGCAAAGACTGGTCCGACTGGCCACAAAAGCGTCACCTCAAATACCTCTCTGCCAAAAGGGAGAACTAAAATGGGCTGAACTGGCCTTGATTGCTGTCAGTGAGGTCCGAGCTTTGGCTGCTGGAAAGCAAATCTTGCTATCTGGGCGTGTTGGGTTTTCGATTTCCAGCCTTTGCTGTCAAGGCCTTCTGGGAGATGCAGTCCCAGTATATCTGAAGGCTGAAGAAAGCTTAGCTACTCCAAAGCAACCGGCAGCCGCTAAATCCTGCGGCTATTCATTCCATGTGAGAAGAGCAAGTCCACCTTTCATTTCGTTTCTCTTTTCAACTGGCAGGTTTTCAACGCAGTTTACTCCAAAGTCTTCGATACCATCGACTCAGCACCATCCGCATAGGGAGGGAGCCCCTCCCCAAGCTCAAGAAGGGTGTGACATGAACGCGACCATCAATACTACTAGTAATAATATTAATACTGATAAATGCAAGTGTTACCGAGTCAACGATGTCGACATCACACAGTACACACTGCCTGCCCCATCCCTGAGTTGCAGAGAGAATGAAAGACTGAGACCCTAATCCTTCCCCCCCCCCCAATATAACTTCCTCCCACCCCTGAGCACGAGTGGGCAAAAAGGCCATGGGTAACAACGCTGGGACCGGTCACCCGAACCATTCCCTTTCGTGTGCCCAACAGCCCAGGTAAGGCTTTTCACTGCCAAACCAGCCAAGCGACTGCCAAGTCAACTGTCACCACTTTCTGCCCCCCATCCACTTTTTAAACAAAGAATGGCGGTGGTTGTACTATAGGCGAAAAATACGAGGAGGGTGTTGTTGTTTTTTTAAAAAATGGAGCATGCTTCCAGGCATGTATTTGCCTGAGGGTGAGGGTGGGGACTCTCATCCCTGCATGATGGCCTCTGGAGTAGGCTTCAAATGTCTCCATCCCAGCAATCCTCGGCCCCTAATGAAATACTCCCCCTAGGGCAACATCCTGCTGTCTCTCGTCATCCAGCCTCTTGCATGGGTAAAGGTCATTCCTGTGCTCTTGTCGTCCCCACCCCCACCCCCGGTTTTGAAGACGTCCAATTTTCAATTGCTGTGGCATTAACTCAGAGCGACTCAGATCTCAACTGCATCCCCTCTCCCTCCTTTCAGGCAACAGCTTGTATACTGTGACCAAACACTGAACCCTCCCCCATCATTAAATGTTGCCATGTCCCAACTGGTCACTCCTGCAATATCAAGAGAGATAAGCAAGCGAAGGTAATCTCTCTTTTGAAGCAGCTGCCCTTCAGTCCTGGTTTTGAAACTCAAGTCGCGTTTCCTTCTCCCCTTCCTAGACTTCAATCCCTGCTATTTGGGAATTTGCAATAGGGAGGCCAGGGCACTTTGGGCCAGCAAGAGATTTCACAACGGCTACGACCTGAGGAGGAGAAAGTTCACAGTATCTCAGTTCAGCCTTCCCCAGCCTGGTGCCCTCCAAATGTTTATTCGGCATGGCCCTGTGGAATTGACAGGGACGGTGAGGGAGAGAGGTGGGTGGGAGAGAGAGGAGGCTGGCCGGGGAATGAAGTGGATTGTAGTCCAACTCATTTTAGAAGGCACTCAGTTGGGGAACCGCTGGGGTAGTAGCGTGTCCTTCGAGACATCATTCTGATCTGCGTACATCAGGATTTCAGCATCTGGTTGTTGTTTTTCCACTGAGATTGTGGGCTTAGAACAGGGTTGATAATGATCGGGTGCTAAGTGCAGGCACAAGAGGTTAGTTCTAGATGTGTTGTCCCAGATGCTTTTACTTGAACGCAGAGGTTGATTTTAGATGGTCCTTCCCAAATGTTGGCTTTTTCATTGTGAACAGTGTAAAAAAAAAGGCGAACTGGTGATCCTCTATGAAAAATCAATTGATTGGGCCAACATTGCCAATGGTCCCTTTACATTTCTTTAGCTACGGAGCTCACAGCATCAAGTCAGCAGGATAGAATTAACTTCTTGCATTTGGCTGCCTAGTTCAGGCACAGCAAGAAAGGAGAAGATAGGATAAAGTGGGTTTTATTTTTTTCAGATTAGCCTCAGGGTGGGAACAGCATATTTGAATAAGCTCCAGAGGAAGAAGTTCTATACAGAGATGGTTGAGTAACAGGAAGAGCCACCATTTAAGTACAGTATACATAAGTAAAAGTAGAGTATCATTACAGTGACTGTGATGTGAATGGGTGTCTTGTCCATTTCTTCACAATGAATGTCACTCTCCCTGACTCTACAGTTAGGCCAACAACACAACTAATAGATTCAGGCCTCAGTTCCCCCTCCCCTGCCTTTCATCCAAGTAGATTCTTCTTTTGAAATGGAGATGTAGCTGAAAATTTGCCCTATATTTCTTCTTCAGCTATGCCACCTAATCTAACATTCTGAATGTTTTCCTGAAGACCAACATGGCTGAACAAAGATCACAGTGGATTGGAGCTATCTTTTTCCTGATTTGGCCAGTTCTCCAAGTGTTCAACTTGGGCAAAACTTCCTGTTTGCATTTCCATCTTCCTTGTTCTCTTCCCTCAGTCCCACAACTTTGTAAATATCTCTTTGTCAAAAAACATTTGGTCCTTGGAACTCTGTATGTATTTGTACCTTGGACATAATTTTTTCTACCATGTAGTAACTTTTTTTTGGTTGTCGTTCTGTTTCTTGAAGTCAGATTCTTATGATAACAGCTCCATATTCCAATGCAGAATTCCAAATTATGCGCATGTAAAAGCAACTTTAAAAAGAAGAAACAAATAAACAGCAAAATAAAATAAAAGGAGGGGGAAAATCAAACAAGCATTTTGACTCCTGGTTTGTTTATTAGAAATTTCATAGAAAAGGGAGGTGGGGTCAACCCCCCCTTTTTTTAAGCGCTTGTCAATACAATACTTTAGCTCTTTTGCAAACACGCATGCAAGTTTGAACAGCTACAATCATTTTCTAATTTTTGCTTTAAAATCTGCACAAGGATTCTCATTGATATACATAGTTTTTCTTAGTGTTTTTAAAAATATGCTTGAGCATAGACTTTGATTCAAAAGTTTAGGAATTTAATGGGAAAGTATCTGAGTTGCCATAGACATTTAATAATTCCATATAATTGTAGAGATTAACAGAGAGAAGTTAGCCAGTTTTCTGGAGTAGATATGCAGGTGAAAAGAGGGCTTTTAATACTAATTAATATGCTAATTTGGTGTGAAGCAGCAAAGTCAGGATCTTTAGGTCAGTTGCCAAAATAAGATTCCATTCTTAATAAGAAAAGTTGCCAATAATACTGTGATATTGTATGCTGTGCAACAGGCTTTGAAAACAGAACTATCAGGGCAATGCAAAATCAGCAGGGAATAAACAATAAAGTAATATGCTGAGCAAAATCTTCCACAAAATTTGACATTGATAAAAGATGGAATTTTCTTTTTTTTTTCCTCCTTTGCAAAATGAACTGGTTGGAGAGTAAAGGATTTCAAAAATGTAGGCAGGCATATCATGGGGAATAAATATTGAAAGGAATATGGCAACACCAGAGAGCATATCAGGCCCAGCCCAAGAATGGCACGGAACAATCCAGTCAAATTTCACTTTTTATGTGCTTGCACCATACAACCAGAAGCTTGCCAGACTAAACCTATATTACTGTCGTCCTAATGAATAGACCTTTGGAAATGTTAGGAAGTGGCCCTGCTAAATTTCTTCTGTTTCCAATTCGGCTCCAGGTTATGTTGTCTTTCGTCTCCCACCCATTCCTTGGAATGTGCTCCCTCTTTTCAGGGAAACGGATGCTTCACTGTAGTCCATCTTGCCACTTCTCCCTTCATAAATGCAATCCATCATGGCATGCTATGCAAGCAGCCCAGTGTGTTCCCTATTGTGTGCCTGTTTACTCCCATGTAATCCTTTCCTCTCCAATCTTTCTTCTTTGCGAGAGAGGGGGTACAGGAGAGATTACCCACAGAAATCACTTGGTGTTGTTTTTTTTCTCCCCCTCCCTTGCATAATAGAGAGATTGGAGAGGAAGGGATTACAAGAGCAGGCAGGCACACGATGGGAAATCAACTGAACTGTTTGTGAAATATGCTGAGAGCTGCTGGCAACCACCGCATTGGTTTCATTGTGTTCACCATTCTGTGCTTGCTTACTCTCTTGTCATCCTTTGCTCTGGAATGAATGTAAACACAAACATTAAATCCCTTCTTGGAAATTGTTCTCTAATTATTAAGGGAAGTTGCAGTGAAATTGCAGATAAAGGTGTGAAACTAGTTGATCTGTTACAGGGAGTAGTTGCACCTGTACCCCAGCACTGTACAAGACTGAGCACTCTAATGGGTGGGGAGTGGAGATAAAGAAGGCACAGTTCCGGTGTCCTGATTTCCCACTTAGTGACAGCTTTGCTTAATGATAGAACATAGAATGACTGAGATGGAAAGGATCTTGGAAATATTCTAGTCCTGTTCAAACAGGAGACCCTATATCAAATGTCTGTCCAGTTTCTTCTTGAAAACATCCAGTGATGAAGCACTCACAACTTCCAGAGGTAAGCCATTCCAATGATTTAATTGTTCTTAAATAGTGCAGCTGGTCTCAATTGCTGCTAAACCAGGATTACCTGTAAATTTTCTGCAAATGGATTACACATTTTTAATACCACCTCCACAAAATTACAAGGCTCTTTTGGCTAAGGCTGGGGATATCCCTGACCCTCTAGACCAGTGGCCCCCAACCTTTTTTGTGCCACGGCCCGGTACCGGCATCACAAAATGATCCGCGGCCCGGTACCGGCATCAGCACGCATGACAAGGCAAGGCGAGCCGAGCGACCGGCCAGCCAGCCGTCCCCTGCTTCTCCCCGCTACCTTCAACTCCTCCTTTGTACCTTTGTCGATGGGCTTTGCTTCGGGACGGTCGCTCGGCTCGCCTTGCCTTGGGTGCTGAGAGAATCCTTGCACCTTAGTTTCGTTAGAAGCCCCCCCCCTTCGATGAAACTAAGGCGTGAGGATTCTTTCAGCACCCAAACGCCGCTTTCCAACCGGAAAAGCTCACCCGGAAGCACTTTCTCATCAAACAAGATGGCAGCACCCAGCAAACCGGCGGCCCGGTAGGAAATGTTTCACGGACCGGTACAGGTCCGCGGCCTGGTGGTTGGGGACCCCTGCTCTAGACACTACAAGTTCCATCTGTCCCTTCCGTCTTAACAGAGCTGTAAACTCAAAGCTCAGAAATATGTGAACTGCAATTGTGATTACAACTGCAGTTCACATATTTCTGAGCTTTGAGTTTACAGCACTGTTATGTTTCAATCTTTCTATTTACACCACTGTTGGGTTTAAATCTTTCTTGAAGCCATTGGGTGACCTCAGATCACCCTGCTTTATTTGAGGGTAAAGTAGAGGGTGGTATTAATTATATTGCCTTGAAAAGAGAAAGTGAAGTCTTCTCCTCTTCCTGTTCCAAGATCCAGAACACCACACCAAGCCCTACCAAGCCCTGCCCTGCCCTTATAACTTTTATAGCCCAATCCTATATATGGCTTTCAGGAAGCAACTGAAAGTGCACTGAATAGGTAGATTTCTCTTATAGGAAAGTACACGCAGGATTACAGCCTCAGTTGAACTTGGAGTCCTATGAGCATATCAGTAGGGAACGCTAAACAACTGTTGAAACCACCCAGGGGATAGCTGCTATGTGCACTTGTTAAGCTTCTAGATGGCAATAGGGAATTTTGTGTTTCCAATAGCTGGATGTAGAGTTGGATATATCACGAGCAGACAACTCTAGGCTGTGATCCATAGACAGATCCCTCAGATGGAGCTTTCAAATGCCTTTTCTTTGATGCTTTTCAATTCTTACAGTCTGAGTTTAGTGTGAGCTTCCTCTTAGAAGTGTGTGCTCTTTATAAGGAATCTTCTGATCACAGAAGGATTTTAACTTTCCTTGTAATCAGGGCAGAATCAGTAGTATCGATATTTGGAATCAAGAACCAGTCTTGTAAGTCAAGAGAAAGGGTTATAAATGGCATTCTGAATGTTGATGCTGAATGATGCCGCACCCACGTGGATTTAAACACTACACAAACACCACATTGGCAAAGCCAGTGATTAAGGACTCACAAAGCAAGCAAAGATGACCCATTTAATAAAGAAGCAGGATTCACAGGTGGGGGAGTGAGGATGCAGAGTCCAGCATTGTAGATCCAGATACGTAAAACCAATACAGCAATGTAGGACTTAGGAGACTCCCAAGCAGGCAGTTTGCTCTGAACTTACACACGATTCCCGATTGCAACCACCTCATCATTTGGGGTGGGATTATTTCTTGAAAAATAATTTAAGAAAAGCTGCCCCCCACCCCAAACATCATTGACCAACTATATGTAGTCTACTTCTCATCTAGGCTATGTTCAACTACTTCCCTTATTAAGACATGGCAGCTTTGAATGTATTTCATATTTGAATGGATTATGTATCCCTTTGGATGCTGTCAAACTACAGTGTCTAGCAGCCTGGCCACCAGCATGATCAAAGGGGAAGAGAAGGCTACAAACTGTAGTTCAACATCATTAGAAGGGCTGCTGGTTTTTTCACTTTTAAAAAATTTAAAACACTGGTAGTACATCTAAAACGAGAAGGAGAAAAATGGGCCGCCATTGCAACACTCCTGATTTTTATATATATATATATATATTTGGTTATTTGGGTTTTCTCCTGTGTTATTCTCCCGTTTTCTCCCGAAGACACAAGCCTGAAGATGATGAATGAGACTTCATCGAAACATCGCCTAGATCAGTGGCCCCCAACCTTTTTTGTGCCACGGCCTGGTACCGGCATCACAAAATGATCCGCGGCCCAGTACCGGCATCAGCACGCATGGCAAGGCGAGCCGAGCGACCGGCCAGCCAGCCGTCCCCCGCTTCTCCCCGCCACCTTCAACTCTTCCTTTGTACCTTTGTCGATGGGCTTCGGGACGGCTTCGGGATGGTCGCTCGCGCCTTGCCTTGGGTGCTGAAAGAATCCTCGCGCCTTAGTTTCGTTCGAAGCCGCCCCCCACCTTCGATGAAACTAAGGCGCGAGGATTCCTTCAGAACCCAAATGCCGCTTCCCAACCGAAAAAGCTCACCGGAAGCACTTTCTCATCAAAACAAGATGGCGGCGCCCAGCAAACCGGCGGCCTGGTAGAAAATGTTCCACGGACCGGTACCGGTCCGGGGCCCAGTGGTTGGGGACCCCTGGCCTAGATACTTCCAATTTTACACAGGAGAAAACCTGAATAACCAAAGATCCACATACAAATACCCGCGAAAACCTCAGAATGAATATATATATATATATATATATATATATATATATATATATATATATATATATATATATATATATATATATATATATATATATATATATATATATATATATTAACAAAGCTGTATGCCATATCATAGTAGTCTTTGTTGTAAACAACTTTAAAAGCACCATACTATGATATACCAACAATATATATATATATATATATATAATACTTATAATATATATATATATATATATATATATATATATATATATATATATATATATTAATGTATCCCAGTACTCATGATCTTGTAATACTTGCATGGCAACTCTTGGAGGTTTTGCACATATGTGCATCAGAGGCCTGTAGGTGTGACAGCAGAAATGCTGGTTTGTTCTCGGAAGGCACTGCTGGATGGTACTGTTGGTGTATCTCCACTAGAAGGGGAATTAAGAGGTGTCAGAAAGGACCAGAGCTGCCCAGTTTTCCTTACCTAATAAGGAGGCAGGATTCAGCAGAAATAGAACTGGAACCAAGAGATGGGTTTGAAGACAGCTAAAGGGGCCCTGCCCCACAACACCAGAAGATAAAATTCTCTTATTCAGGTCCAGGTTGGTAACTGTGTGGCCCACCTGTGAGTATACTGGGGCTGTGCAGAGCTTCCAAGGTGGGCTTGGCTCTTTTCGATGAAAATTTACACCATGCATCCCGAAGCAACATGTCCCATCTCCAAATCCTTTGCTTCCCATCGCTTTGCTAACAGTTCCAGGAGTCACAAGTGCATTCTGCCCACATGAGACATACATGCAGAAGCTCCTGGACTCTTCTTCCAGCTATTGGAGTGGCCAGAGGAGGCTCTGAGGTGAGGCACAGTGCCATGACAAGAATCACATTGTCTCTTCACCCAACTAGATGAAAAGTGTTGCTTTTGTGGTGTGAAGCCCAGTTGCACACCGGCCCAGTGCACACCAGCATGCAGTCCATCTTGTGTATCACCCTAAACCTGCTGTACGCATTCTTGCTGCCTTGCGATGCATGCTCGGAGGGAGCCGTTAGAGGCTCCAGCATATGTAAAAGCTATGCTAAAGCAGAAAGCAATACAAGGTTCAGAAAAACAATAAGACAGCTATCAAAATATACAGTGTAGAAAACAAGGCCTAGAGAAACCTTCCTCGGACCAGATTTTTAGCCACACAGACGGCAAACCTGTGGAGATGAAATCTCAAGCAACTTTGGAGGGTGATAGCTTTGGACAGAAAAACTGGCCAAAGGAGTAAGAAAATCCTCCTAGTTCTATTCAACAGCAAAAGAGAAAAAAAGATGAATTGGCATTTGAGCCGTACTATATCACGTCGGCAAGGAGAAACTTCTAATGATTGTCTACGGAACAACACAAAGAGAGGCCCATCAGGAGGTAGAATTCCTGGTTCTTTTTTTTTTTTCTTTCACACATACACAGAGTGGGCCGGAGGCAGGGGAATGCACAGCAGGAAATTAAGTCAGGGCCTCACCCTTGGAGTCTACAGTAGTCCAGCTCTAGGCTTAAGACCACCTTCCCATCTTGTCTGCCTTCACATATGCTAGATTACCTATCTCATTACCTCCATCTGGTGTGGCTCAGAGCGATAGAGATCATAATCCAACCAGGTAGAGAATTGCCTGAAGGCCTATATCAGCCTCACATCTGTTGCTTGGGAAATCTAGGCCGCCACTCAGGGCCAAATGCAGAGATCTCTCATCAAAATCTGCCTAGTGCTTCTAGGCCAAATCCCTACTACTGTCTGGCCACAAAACCCAAAACAGTGGAAAGAGTGTTTTTTTTCCCCATTTAAAAAAATAATAAAGACGGGACCGTTACAAATATATGACCTAGTTATTGAAATCTTTAAAAAAAACAATCATAGGAAGGAAGGAAGGAAGGAAGGAAGGAAGGAAGGAAGGAAGGAAGGAAGGAAGGAAAGAAGGAATGAAGGCAGGCAGGCAGGCAGGAAGGAAGGAAGAGCTGTGTGATATTCCTCAGGTATGCATGAGCCCTGTGTCCAGCTATAACTCTATGCCTCCAGCAGAGAATCACCTGTAAAGATAAAAACAAAAGAGAAAGAAAAAGTTACAGACATATTCTTTCCAACAAAACCATGGGGATTTATTGAAAAGGGAGGGGGCATTTTCAGGATGCCATATTCCAAACAAGCCATGTTTCTAGATTAGGGGTGGCCAAACTTGGCAACTTTAAGACTTGTGGACTTCAACTCCCAGAATCCCAGCATAGCTGGCTAAAGAATTCTGGGAGTTGAAGACCACAAGTCTTAAAGTTGCTAAGTTTGGTGACCCTTGTTCTAGATAGACTTCTGCTTGTTCCTTGGGCTAACCAAAAGGTATGACCAAAATCTCCTTTGGCTTGTGTGAACTGCATAGAATCCGTTCCCCCATTGGTAGGAATGCAAAACAGAAAGGATGGATGGATGGACGGACAGATAGAAACTCCTACTGCTACAACAAACAGATATGGGGAGGAATATCTGTTTCTGCCTGTGGTTCACCCACTTCACCGACCCCCCCCCCCAATAGTCAATCATATGTGTATATTTAAAATTGTCAATTACTGCCTAGAGGGAGGAATCGATCCCCTCCCTCAGAGAAGAATCCACTGATTATATCTAAGGTGTACCCAGTAAGACTGTGTCTCTTGTTCCTTTCCCCCAAAAAATCAGAGTCTCAAGGGCATCTTCGAGCCAGCTTTATTGCTGCTCCCTAAGATTTGGGAGAGTTTTATGAGATGTATGCAGCTTTAGTCTGGGTATCAGGTTGGAAGGGGCCCCATGAAGGCCCAGGCCCCCTTATGAAGCCAGCTTCTCTTAACCCTGCCTCCCCTTTGAGGAAAAAGTGAGCGTCAGTTTGGATTAGGCTGAGCTCTGAGCATAGCAGCACAATGCAACCTTTCTCTTTATTTGATTGCAGCTGAGCTAATCCAAGCTGAAAGGAGAATTGACCGCCATAATCGTGGCTGGTTCCCCCCAAGGAATGTGATGCATTTTTTGCTGCCCAACACAAGGCACGTTCAGGATTTTATTTTTTCCAAGCTTGTGGGTGTTGATTTCCTGCACTGCATCCAAACCCTGGTTTCTGTGGTGCTATCTGGGAAGTAACAAGCCGGAGAGAATAATGATGATCAAGAGCCAGGGTTGTTTTCATTCAATTCACTGCCCACCAAGTCACAATTCTGGAATTATTCAGTCGCTGGAACAATTTTTTGTGACTCGGCTTCTGAGAACCTATCAAGAACTTATCTTGGTGAGGTTTCGCCCGATGATCTGGCTCTTGTGTGCATGACTGCACATGGTGTCATCACACTGCTGGTTGCTCACATAAATCCTTATCTGTTTGGTTTTTAATTTAATGTGCTGGGGGAATCAGGGAGGTTGGTCAGTGACGTGTTAAGACAGTAAACCACAGTTCCAGACTGAACTTCCGGTTCTGCTTACTACGTGATACTTTATGTGATGTATTCATGAGAATGCCATTTCCTGGCTTATTCCTATACTTGCTTTTGTGTCTTGCTCAAGCCTCTAATCAGGGATACAAGTCAAGACTGAGTGATTGATTATATGACTGTGTGCCATCAAGTCACTCCTAGTCAAAAACCCATGGATGATCTCCATGATCAAGTCATGAGTTTGGAATGTCCTGTCCCTCAAAACTTGGCCGACCAACCTGTGATTATTTTTGTTCACGTAGAAGAATAGCTTGTTCAACAAAACAAAATGTCTGAATAGCAAACCCCTCCCCCGATATATGATTATACTTACTCCTTGGGCAGCCTGTCCTTCTCCATGGAGTTCTCCAGTGATATATGAATCCCTTGGTTTTCTGGGCACAAGTAAGACCTCGTTTTGTCAGAGTTCCCTACACCGCAAGCTTCTGTGACTTTTCCCTCTGTTAAAAAAAAAAAAAAAAGCATACATTAATACATATACGTGTGTGTGTGTGTGTGTGTGTGTGTGTGTGTGTGTGTGTGTATCTCCAAGGGGAGATCAGCAGAAAAGAGCAGGAGGAGGATTTTTCTTTCATTCATAGTGCATCAGGACCAGGGGAGAAACTGGGAAATGACAAAATCTAAGTAGATAACACGAAAGGATATAGAATTCAAACAAAAGAAAAGAAAAGAAAAACAAGACATGAAGACTGTCAGGTTCCTGGGAAATCTCTCCAAAACTAGGTCACTGAGAAAAGAAATGCCAAATGAGATGCACTGTTAATAAGCAGGCACTGTTGTGCATAATATCCTGGGTAGGTAGGTAGGTATAGATAGGTTCTAGATGGCTTGTAGCTGTTGGAAGGGGATTGGGTAGACAGCAATTAAAACCCATCACTACTGGGCCATGACCATCAATCCCCATCCCTAAATTGATTGAGGAGGCAGCCCAACAAGTAACTGGAAACAAACCAAAACTAATCAATCCACACCAACTCATGGATGCACAGACTTTGAACGGGATGCACCCTCTTCGTTTATGTCAATGGGTGGAGGCAATTTCAGGCAAGAGTGCTTTTGTGATGCTGCCTGCCACTGCCCCGTCTCCCCCCCCTCAAATTAAAAAAGCAAGGAGAAGAATCTGGGAGCGCTCCAGGAGTGTAAATGCTAGCAAAACAAATAAGAAAAGCATCCTCGTGCTGCTAATTAATCTACCGTGTAACATTATTTAAAGTCTCTAGAGATGCTGCCTTTCAGAATAAAGGTGGCTTACAAGAGATAACTAGGTCTGCATACATTAGCAGAATAATTGACTTCCCATACTCAGCAGGGAGGTCAGAGTCCCAAATAATTCAGTGTTACGGTTTCTTTAGGGAGAAATGCTTCAGTGTGTAGAGTTTTCCAACTTTGAAAAGAAAGAGCAGAGAGTTAAACTGTGGTTTTTTTTAAAAAAAAATTAAATTGTGCATGGAAGGAGTCACTTTTTAGAATAGTTTTTTTTATCTGTGCTTTCTTTTATCTTTTTAAGTATGTATAATACTAGCATTATACTATTATACTAGTATAATACTAGCAGTGATCTGAACATTTATATACTCATTTGTGCATCTTTCCGCCTATCAGCTGTAATACGAGGACTTCACTGCTATTCCCACCTAGTTTATCAAATCCTTGGATGGGGAAAGGAAACAGAGGAAAGAGTTGGGGTAGGATTCGAGGATAATTGTCCTTTAAGTATGCCTGCTTTGGGGCTGACTTTGCAACATTGCTGGCTGCAAATATCAGGGAGAGGGTTTTATGCTTTTATCAGAACGGCTGTGCCAAAATAGCAACGATGCCAATCAGCTTGGGGAAAGGAAACAAAAAACTAAGACATGTTTCTGTAAGCAAGGAGATATAGTAAATGACTGCAGCTTGTATTTTTATACCATTAATAGTATTTGAGCAACAGACGGCTTTCCTGTTTTCTCTCTCTTACTCCTGTGCCAATGCAACAGAAAATCTTGCTAAGAGTATGTAAGCTGTAACATTGCTTGCCTTCTTTCTGCCTGGGATGCTTGTACCTAAGAGCTGTTGTTTAATTAGCCATTTTTTTTTGAGGTGGTTCTCCTTAAGTCCTACTGCAGATGTCTCCTTTCCCTAGCAGTTCTCTGGGATCACCAGTGGGACCTGAAGAAGAGGGGAAGAGCTCCTCAGGATCTCTCCTCAGTCATGCCTGTCAGCTGACTCTTCTACCCAATCTACCTTGCATCTACGCAAATTGTTGTTGGGAGAGAGAAGCAGATATGCTGGCTACCTGCAGGGAGGTTAGTCCTGCAGGAGAATCCTCACGTTCATTCCAGGCTCAGAACGGAGGCTCCCTATTAGTGGAACAACGTTGAAGAAAAATGATCGTGGTTTGTTTTGGGAAGGCCATGCAGCTTGCTTTCCGTTTGTGAACATTTGGGATCGGGGGCTGTAGGTGAAAGAACAATGTATACGGTTTGGAGTTCTGGATAAAAAACAGTGCACCAATCTGGAAATATGGAAGAAGTAGTGGAAATAGACCTAGAAGCTATGGAAGAGCTGAACTAGGAGGTGGATTTTTTTTAAAAAAAATCGACTTTAAAAGTGAGAGAGAAAAACAAGAAAAGTGGTTGTAGACGAGATGCAGCTATTGAGGTATCTGCAGTAAACTTATTTCCTTGAGTTACTTATTTCCTTGAGTTACTCTGGAAGTAACTCCATAAGGCACAAATGCTAGTGTTTTTATTTTTCAGTGAATGGTAACATCTCTGAACCTCTTTCTATTGCTATTGCAAGATAGCCATGTGCTAAATTATTTTTGTGTTTTCTTTTACTACATGCAGCTAATAGTTTCTGACCCAGATTGTGTTCTGCATAGCCAGCCCGATTTTTTTTCCTGCCTCAAGCAAATCCACATTTTACATACTCTGCCTGACGTCTCATAGCCTAACTGCAGAATGCTGTCACATTAAATTATAAGAATCAGTGCGATTGCTTGTTTCTTATTTGCATTTCTGATTTTGTAATTGAACTTGTACAGTTTTTTAAAATCTAGATTAAACCTTCTGCCACATTTTTTTGGCAACCATCATTCATATCAATTAAATTCACTATGTTGCCCATTCATCCACACAGCAGTGTGTGTGTGTGTGTGTGTGCGTGTGTGTGTGTGTGTGTGTAAATTCCATCTTTCCTACCACTCCTTAAACTCTCTTCATTACATTTGCAATTCAGTCATCCAGAATCTGTTGAGTACTAAATTAAAATGGTGTGCCTAAGCCTTTGATGGCAGCCTATTTAGGGTAGTGGTTAAGCCACCAGGCTAGAAACTGAAAGACTATGAGTTCTAGTTATGCCTTAGACATGAAGCCAGTTGGGTGACCTTGGGCCAGTCTCTCTGTCTCTGTCTCTGTCTCTCTCTCGCACACACACACACACATAGAGTGTGGGTTAGCTAAAGAGATTACACAATATATCGCACCACCTCACGGGATAATTTGTGACAATCAAACTGAATGGGAAGGAAGTGTGATGTATATTTCCTGGAGAAAAAGGAGAACATATACGGAAGCCCTAATCCATGAATGAATGAATAAAACAAACCAACAAATAAGAACTTGGCTTGCAAACTCTCTCCTTTACTCGTGCACACACCACTCTTCAATGCTGAAAGTCCATTTAATCATTTCAAAGAGCCAAATGATCACACACCTATCAATTCTTTTGCTCGAGTAGGTGTTTCTTTATTTGAATTATGGGTGGTTGAAAGAAATT